>NW_005842226.1:936115-986255 GCF_000455745.1 Alligator sinensis
CCTACCCAGTGGAAGTTAAAATTGAAGGGAAAAGGAACAATCCTTCTGCCCAAATGCCCCTGCCTAGTAAGAGAGAGGCCTTCTTTCTCAATTCAAAGCTTGCTATGATGCCAAATTAACATGGGTAACTGTTACCATAAAGTGGTATTAGTAGAGAGTTGTAATAATGACTAATGTGGCACATGTTAGAATGCTTTAATTAAGAATGTTCTCAGTTTCCCTTCCCCAAGCTGTTGTCCTGTGTCTTGTGTGACAATCTCAAGGAGATGGAAGCTCCTCAGGATGGTAAGGTGACCACTTTTCCTGTTCATAAAGCACTAGATAAATCCAGCGTACTATTATAGGCCATTACATGTAGAAATTATTAGGAACTCCCAAATCTAAAGTATATCGAGTATATAGCCTCTTGCTGTGATCCTTTGATTGCAGAGCGTTCCTGTACCAAGCTGTCTAATATTTGCAGTGGCAAAAATGTTAGCCTTTCCAAAATTAAAACATCTTTTGTTCTGAAATATCATAACTTTTATAGGTGACTGTTTACTCCAACTTCTGCTCTCCCTTCCCCAAAAGTTTCACATGCATTATCCCTCTAAAGATACACTGCACTAAGGAATGGCTTTAAAAAACCCCCAAGAAAAACAAAACAACAACTTGGAGTCAAGAAACAGTGGGGAGGTGGCAGCAGACTTGAGGTTTTAAAGAGAAACATCTTTCCAACCTTATTTCTGGAGTCATTGTTTTTCCTCCAGTGCCCAAGTACCTGTGCATTGTTATTAGGGGACACAGTGGCTGCTGAGTTTCCTAAATGGCGTTTGTATTGCTGGTGTCTAACTTGTGTTGTGAAGTGCGTTAGGGTTGTGTAGAGTACAGCAATTTAAAAAAAATAAGTGTTTTTCTATGAGGTGATGCTTCATGGGGTGATCCTGGCCTCTTGAAGAATTTAATATCTTCCTTCAAATTTATAAAGATCTCGAGCATATCTGTGAACAATTTAAAGTGAATATAACCTCACTTTCCTATCTAGTTAAATGATGGTGTGGGCTGGCTCCTGCTGATTAAATTATTTTGCTTGCAACAAATGCAAGCTTTGCTATTTAAACTTGACTGACCAAACCTCTTTTTTTTTTTTTTTACTTAAGATTAAATAAGTTTGCTTTCAAATTAAAGAGAACTTCGTTGCTTGTAGACTGTAAAGGGGAGTTACAGGGGGAAAATTCCCTTTTGCACTGTGATGTGGTTGGCTACCATTCCCAAAGTTTGTTCTGCACCTACCTGTTAGTAAGATTGTGAGATGAGGCTTGTTGGGGGACTTGCTTTGATCAGGCAAGTTTATCAGATATTTGAAGCCGACTTACTAGGGAGTTTTTCAGAATTGCAAGCTGGTGCATGCAACAAACTCTAAGTTATAGTCTGCCAAACAAAGTAAATGCATTCTCCCTGGAGGTAGGTGAGTGTGCATCCCCTTTGAAATTTTACTGTAAATAGCATTCAAACTTGGATACCTGTGGCAACAACACTGAAAGTAATAAATCCAGCAAAAGATGACATTGTGTCTTTAATTGGTGCTACAGGTTAGCTGTTTGAAGATTTAATTACTCTGTTTGTGCATGCAGCCTCTTCTGTGGGCACATCCAAGGTGTAGTGTTGGTGTGCATGGGTGAGGTGTCTCTTGGAAAGGAGGTGAAAAAAGAAAAAAAGCCTCTTGCTTCCTGCAGCAAACCTGCAAAGCAGAAAGTGATGCTCTGTCCACTGTTAAATGGGTTGAGAAGCTGACTTTTTGTGTTTGAATTAAGAGCAACTAAATTGTAATGAGGGACATGAAGAGTTCAGTGGAACGTTTGTTGAAATCCTATCGGTAGTTGAATTTCGGACTGGTAAGCAGTTGCCAGCGCTGTTCCGCAGAGTGAAGAAAAAAGAAGTTTTTAGTAGTAGAGGTGCATCGTGTTTTCCTACTTGGGGCTCATGTTCCCATGTATTTTCATTATGTAGGAATACAGCGATAGGAGATTTTGCTATTTTGATGAATTGTGAAAGGCAGATGTGAAGCGTACAATATGCGACTTGATATTTAGAACTGACATTTCTGTGCTGAAAGTATTTATTTTAGGCTGTTGGTTTATTTTGCAGCCTTGCAAAACACTTGGGGGAGGGGGGGTGGGACTTATCCCACAACACCAAGGACAAAATATAGCACGCAACCTCTTTCTCACCTAGGTTTCTTTCTTTCTTTCTTTCTTTTTAAATCGTGACGTGGGCAAGTAGAATTGGCAAACCACTGGTAAGTGCAGAAGTAGGTGTCATTTAGAATGAAAAATACGAGATCTTTGTAGACCACAGGTTCAGTTTTCATTATTATAAACCAGCTGTGCTGATGTGCGCACCTAAGATGTGCCCCAAGGTGGGAGTGACCTGGAGTAAACTTTTTAAAAGTGCCCAAAAGCTGCCATCTGCAGTGATGCAGCCAAGGTGTGTGCCTCTGCCATGCTCGGTTTTTGTTGCACTCGGTTTCCCCAGGGCCTGAGCCACCACTTGGAAAAACAAAACAAAAAACCCATGGTTTCTGCTTCTGTGTCATTAGACCAACACAGCTACACCCCATGTCACTTAGCTTCAGGGATGTATTTGGTAGCTGTGTTGGCCTGAGACAAAAAGAAATGCAAAACCCTAGAGCTCTTGGTTCAGAGACAATACCTTTTATTAGCCCAACTAAGAAATTGGAAAAGTCATTTTATCTTTTCATGTTTTTGGAAATATGGCAGCTTGTTTTGGGAGTTCTTGTTCCCCTCCCTAGTTCCTTGGTGCTAGTTCTGGAAACCATTAACAAGCATACAGAAGGGAGGACTTAAAATATATATGACAGGGGCCAGGAGAGAAAGAGGAGCATTCTTGGAGTTAGGGAGGAGATGGGGGGAAGGGAATTCTGGCAGCAGGAAGTAGCAAGCTGCGTGGAACAAAGACTTCACACTTATCTCCACGAATCCAAAGTAACACCTCTGTTCGGTCCTTGCCTCTGATGCTCTCCTTATGCTTTTGAATACGTATTCCTACTCCCAGCACTTCTGCTTCACTTGAATCTCAGCAGCCAGGCTAGAAAACAAAAGTCTGTATCTTTCCCATTTTTTCCTTTTTTCCCTTTTCCTCGCAAGGGTAGAGAGAAGAAGAGATCTGAAGCAGATGACTACAGCATCCTAATTGCATAAGGACAGGTGAACTGGGAAGGAGGATAGTGAGGGGGAGTGTGTTATGGCGCAGAACTATGAAATTCCAAAATAACCAGCATGTTTCTCTAGCAGCTGGAGGCAGAAAAATGTTATAACTTCATCTTAGCAATTCCTAAATTATGATAGAGAAGGCGAACACCTTACCAATTCTGTCTTCACGTTCACTTAGCTTCCAGGAAGGGGGAAAATATACCACTTTTTTCCCCACTTTTTTTTTTTTAATTTTTCTTGCTGTGTTGTTTTAATTGGAGATTGATTTCTTTTGGGTGGCCTCAAAATTCTGCTTGTCCACCCAAAAACTTCTGAATGGAAGAAAAGCCCATGAATAGTATTCCCCATAGTCTGGTATCTCTACTGCTTTATTCAGCTGAACTAACAAACGGTTTCCTTCTTAAAAATTTCAAACTAGGCACAGCCTAAGTCAGTACCCACAAGTTGCATTGCTTTAAAGATGCCACTACAAAAAAAGCAATAGCGCTGCCCTGTCTAGGAAAGGGTAGAAGATGCCCATTTTCCACTCCGATTAGTGTTTGGGTTATGGCTTGCAGTGATATAGTTGTATCTCTTTTTTAAAAAGTTCTTGCCCTCCAGTCAGCTGAATCCGACTAGTACAAAAACATTATAGAGTAGGTCTCAGTGTGGAGTGTGTGCAATTTGTTTCAGGAAACTTTCCATTAAAGCAAAACACACACACAACCTCAAGATACATTTTCTTCCTCCTTTCTGAGGAAAAAATAAGTTGGGGGTGGGGGTGTTGTTTTTTAAATCACATGCTGAGACTTAAATGGTCATGTTTTTAAGGTTTCTTTGGAACCAGGAAGCCTAGAGACTCCCATCTTACAAAACAAAAGGTGAGTTTCTGGAAAACAAAGGCAACTTGGGAAAGATGTTTTTTGCTGCACAGTTATGAGTTAGACTAAGTCAAGTCCTGAGAACACAAGGATTTGGTTTTTTTCCTCTTGTATATTGCTGGTTTTGCAGGATTGGGTCTTTAAGTAGTGAGGATGGGGCCTTGGCTGGCCCCTGGACCCTTGTTGGTCATTCCTGTTCCTGAGCCATCCTTCTATATCTGTCTGAATGTGCAGTCATTAGATCACAATTTTGCTGACGGGAGTATGCCGAGTTCTGCAATTGGCTTGGTGTCCCAGCTCAGAGCCTTCCAGACTTATTGTGCTCCCTTCCAAAAGGGGAAAGATGGCTTTGGAAGAGGCCCAGCAGATCTGGCAAGCATTCTGCTGGACCTCGCTGCTGCTAATTTCAAATTCTGCATGGTCTGTGGGGTGCCCAGCTCCAGCGTGCACACCATGTGTGACCACGTCACACTTCTCATTGAGTCCGAATCCTTTTCTTAATTAACCCTCAAAGCTGAACTAAGCTAATACTAAACAGATATTTTTACATGTGCAAAGTCAGGAAATTCAATTACAGCGACAGGATCTTGCTCACATTACGTGTGCATGCACGTGTATTTATAATATGCATAGAATTTAACACACACATTTTTTTTTTACTGTACAAGCTTTTCTTTATGACATGTAACAAGCACAGTTCTGTGCAGTAGTAATACGTGCAAAGGAGTCCAGTGATTTAGATAAATTCTCTATCCTGGTATCGTGCAATGTGCCTAGTCAGGCTCAAGGCACTATGTTCTAGGGACAAGTGTGAGAGAAGATAGGCTGTGAACTCAGTGGGGCAGGGACCTATTTGCAAACTACTGTATTTCATATCTGGTTACAGTTTTGGCTGCAGGAACCACATTTTGAAGTTGTGCACAATAAGTCTGCAAGGTATAACTGGGTTATAACCTCTTCGTTTTTAGCATATGTCATGTGGCACAGTGTTTCCCGCACCTGGGCTGAAAAAAGGGTTTTGGAAGCTTACCGTTTCGTGAGCTCCAGACAAGTTAAGGCTGTGCTTGGAGATGCCTCATGCCTGGTGGACAAGCAGACCCCACTCCTTTGATGTAGTCATTCCCTCCTACCCCACTCGACCAGGGAAGTTGTAATTGGCTGTTGGTTTTTATTGATTTGCTTAGTTTTCAAAGCAAGCTGATCTGCCATGGTGCTTAGACCGGATTTGTTATATCCATGGGTCCCACCCATCTGCTTTCTCACTGAAATTAGAAATTCTGTAATTCCTAATGGGCTTCCCTGTCACTCATGTGGATGGTGTTGGTATAAATGGCCCTCGTTCTCTCTCTCTCAGGGTCTTGACAAGTGAGATCTATGACCGCTGGGTCTACCTTTTGCAGATTTGGCAAGCTCTCAGATTCTCAGCCTAGTGGGCTGTGACTACCAGGTCCCCTGCCCTCTCCCAGATTCTCTGAAAAGCAGAAGTCTCAAGTGTAGAGCAAGGGAAGTGGAAATGCACGTAAAGTTGAATTCATGTTAGTAAGTAATCCCTTCTGGAAAGGGACTGCTGGATGCATTTCCAGTGTTCTTCTAGCCTCGCTGCAATATTTTGGCTGCCGTTTAGCACCACACAGAGCAATGTACTGGCTGCATAACTCACTGCAGCTGCTGGGCTTCCCCAAGATTGTAGGCTAGAAGCCTGCCTCTAGGTTGGCTGGGTGGATGGGGTTCCCTGAGGCTGTCGTTAGGTGGAAGAATGGGGGATCTCCTTTGGGACATGTTTCACTGTCAGCTGCTTTCCAGTTCAGACTGTGACTTGAACCCTTGCAAGCGAGTGCCAGGTGCTGAACTACACCCGCTGCTTTGTTATGAGTGGCTTGTTTTGCACTCTAAGGAGTGAACATTTTGATAGTGCAACTGCTGCTGGTGTTCAGGCAGACGTAGTAATCTAGTTGTGCCCCTGAGCGGTCCCTAAGCCAGTTCAAGGGGCTGTTGAGACAGGCAGCATTTCAGTCTGTGCTTCAGCGTGAGTACTAGGGACCATGCTTCTCCACTGGCTCTTTCCTACCAAAAGGGCTTCGCAGTACTTTGATTAGCACATTAGCTTAAACAAATTGAGTTATATATGCCATGGAGGGGAAAAAGGTACTGTACTGCTTCAGCATTGACTTAAAATTTAATTAATTTTGTTGCCAAATGAGGCATGAAATACAGTGTGAAATATTATGGTGCTGAATGCTTAAGTGTATGGGGAGGATGGAAAATGCAGCTAGCACTGATGGATCACCTAAGGCAAACGCAGGCACAATGTTCTTGTTCGATTGCAGCAATTCTGAACAAGGGTACCATGGCGCTGTGGGGTGCCTTGAGATCCTTTCCAGGGTGGCATGGATGTGCAAACATGAGTCACAAGATTAAACCCAGAGTTTCTGAATAGGAATCCACAGCGTTTAGAAAGGTTCTGTCCCAGCGTGGTCTGAGTTATTTGCAACAGCAGAGTTGCTCCATTCTTCTGTCATCATAAAAAAGAGTGAAAACTAAGAGCTGGCATTTTCTGAGGGGTGTCTGGAATCTAAAAGGGTTGAAAACTACTGTTCTATCGCTTGGGGCCATGAATAGCTAGCTGCCTTTCTCAGTGTGGCCAGGGGTCTTACGCGCTGCCTAGAGCTGCAACAATGCAACCAGCAGCTCTAGCTGCAATATGATCCAGTGGGCAGTGGTCTTTTCCCCACATGCTTAGTTGAGCAAGGGTTTGAGGTGCTGTGCAAGGAGCCTTGGAGTTGGCTGATGCCAGGAGAGGAGGTGGGAAGAAGGCAGCATGGAAGGTGCTGCCATCTTTGAATAAAGAAATAAAGGGAGGATGTTTCAGCTCATCTCTGACTCTTATTTTCTCGGCTTATTCTGGAGATGAAGGTATTGAACGTTACAGTTGACCTGCCTACCTTTTGTTGGACCCTCTAAGTATGGGACCTCTGAGCTTTCTTTCAGTCCTCTCTTACCATTTCATTAAAGGAATCTTTAACAAAGAGACAGCCATCCTCTTGAAATGCTCGCTATAGGTCAAATGGGCTTTAAAGCCATCTACTTAAGTTATAAAGAGCTGAGGCGGCGTCGTAACCTTCCACAGCTCTTCTCTCCCTTTTCTCGTGCTGTTTCATTAGCACTCTGCTTGTCAAAAAGTCTTTCGAGGAAGGTAATAGTAGAATGTCTTTTGTGAGACCAGAATACCACCCCCAAAAGCATGCGTGCATGTGCACATACACTGCAGACCTTTTATGTACATCACAAAGGGGGTGGAAACGGTCAAAAGCAATGACCGTGGATTTTTTCTGAGCTACAATTGTTAGAACTCACCTTTCCAGGAGAGTCGGAGGTCCTGTGCATCAAGTAGAGAGTAAGTGGTGTTGGTCAAAAACTAAATTATCAAAAAAAACAGCTGGCATAAAGCCTGCCCCCCTTCTTCAGCAATGAGTCTGAAATGCTGGCACATCTCCCTGGGTCAGTGATCACGCAAGGCAAAATGGATATATGAAGTTCCCAGACGCTGACGACTGGCTTCCTTTTCACCAGAATCATGGCCTTGCTGGTTGAGAGAGCAAGAAGCTCTGGAGGAAGGGTGGTACTGAGCTAGTCGCCTTTTCACCTGCTGGATTGTGCCAAGGTGGTCTTTAGCTCCAGGACCTTGATGGCTTGCTCCGATGCTGCTTTTCCCTTCCTAATACTGAGTGAGTTGGGGAGGGTGGTTGACCCAATTTGGCTTGTGAAAAAGACCATTAAAAATGCAGTCACTAGGATGGTACGCGCACGGTCTTGTCCTAGAGGAAAGAAAGTGGGAAGTGGGAATTGCCAGACTATCTGCCTGTGTTGTACTTTTTTTTTTTTTTTTAAGTGAGGTGGTCTCCTTTCCAAAGGCTTGTTAACGCCCTATTAACATTGTTATACAAAACAGCAGTATACCGTTTAATTAGGAAAAATAAGTACTAACCTCTACCATATGTTGCTCTTCTCCTGATATTTGCATTTGAAAGTCCAACTGAATTTCAATGTGGAACTGGATTTTATCCAAATGAATGGCCTCCAAGTCTGGATTTCTGTGAGAAGATGAATGTGCCTTCCTCTCAAATTTGGTATCTTGATATATACATTTTTTTTTCCCCCCAAAAATTAGCAAAATCAGTTTTTCCAGTAACTTTAGTTCTTGTATCTTTGCTCTAAACCCTAGTGTTTAGTGTATCCTGCCAGGTGGTCATTCTAGTATTTTCTGATGTGCAAAGAAGAGCTTTGCAAGCCTGAAGAGAAGGATTACATTTTGTCTTAAGCAAGGTATTTTTAGCGGCAAACCTACTCAAAGCAAAACTAATGATCTCACTACTAAGGTTCCTAGCACCTCGGATTTCTAGCACAGCTGCTGCATCCTTGTAGGATTATAATCTTGTTGAATTGGATCATTTACTTTATATAGTGAATTTTAGTACTAACAAGCAACTTTCTTTGAGAAGGCAAATGAAAACCTTGTCTGCCCTTGTGTCTTCTCTGTTTCTGTGCTGTGAAAACAGCATTGCAAGAAGCTGTTGATATGTCAAATGCTCCATGTTCCAGATCAGTGAGGGACAACCTTTTTGGCAGGTTTCACAGACTAGCCCCACGTGAGATTCGCCTTCCCCAAGTGAGATTCCCTCTCTCCCTTGCCTGATCTGCTGCTCAGCTTTCTGATCCCTTCCCTGTCCTCCCTGACCAAGCTGTTGCTCTGCCTTCTACTCCCTGCCCTATCTGCCATTGTGCTGCCTGTCCCCTCCACTATCTGCCATGTGCCCTACACAGAGGCTGCCCGTGCCACTGTGGCACCTGTGCCATAGGTTGGCCAACGCTGCTGTTGACTTGTTGGGAGGCCAAGGTTGGATGAGATGTTGCACTGCCAGTGGCTTTGCTAGCAGGCTGCATCAAGGTCTACAGTATATAGTCCAGAGGCCAGCTAACCTCATCTGCTCCTTAGAGTAGGAGTGTCAGGCTCATCAGGTCCCACAAACTAGCCCTGTATGGCAGATCCAGTGTGCGTCTTGGCTTGGCTTAAGTGCCGTATGTAGCATGTTGGTCAACTCCAAGACTCTCGCAGGCCGGATAATGGAGTTCGTCAGGCTGGATTCAGCTTATGGGCCTTATCTTTGACACCCTCGCCTTAGAGAGAGGATGGTCAACTCTAGGACTAAGAAGATGGTAGAGGATGGTGAGATTAGTTTGCTTCCCCACTTTCCCGCTGTTCCATGTAAGTGTTTTGGAGCCTCAGTTTTCCACGTACAAAGGGAAGTGGCAGTTTCCCTGCCTTGGAGGGATGTTGGAAAAAGCAACACATTGAGAATTGTGCAAGGTTTGTTTTCCATAGTAATTGAGGCTGTGTGGATACCTGCAATAATCTCAATAGAATTCCTTTGACTTTGGCAGGTTTGTGTGTCCTGTCTCCACTGCTGTTCTTTCCTAGCGACTACTATTCACGGCTAAAATGTGGACTTTCTTATTTAGATCAAGCTAACAATTTTGCTGTTCTGTATTGTGAAGCTGATTCTGTGCACAAGGTCATTGGTAACCTTAATCTCACCTATCTGGCATGTAGCTATATTGGAGCAAAAATGCATTTTGTATCCTGACTCCTTTCACATTCTTTGTTGCTGCAAATCTTGTGCCAGAAAGTTTGTGTTGGAGTCCTAGGCTTGTTTTCTGTTATTATTAATAATAATAAATAAATAATAATATATTAGGAGTAGTGTTGGTGGTCCTATTGCTGTGTTTTTGTTCCCCTTTGTGTTGGCCTCTTGGAGATCAGATTAATCTTTAAGACAGTTTTTTGTTGTTCTTGGTATTTGTATGTTAATGCAGCTGAATTAATATGATTGCATTACCAGACTCAGATAATGGAATTACAAGTCAGGAAGCTCAAGATGAAAAGTATTTTGAAAAAAAATGCAAATGACATTAAATTCACTCTCTAAATCTCTAGGTTGGAAGATCCTCTCCATCCCCCTTGGCTCAAAGGTGTCTGGTTATGTTGCTGTCACCGAGTGTTTTCTGTCTGGGACATCCAGGTCGTAACATGGCAAAAAGCCTGGTCTTGGGGTTAGAGCTCTACTGTAGGATTTTAGGGCTCGTATACACGTGAATGAGCTCTGCTCCGATGCATGCTAATTGGCACGCGCTGGAGCAGATTTGATTAATCAGGTCTGCTGGAGTGTACTACTTAGTGTACTCCAGCAGCCTCCACGTCATGTGTATTTAGCGTCCCCATGGTTCAAAATGGTGGTGGGAGTGATTTAACTAAAACTTGTTGAACATGCTTTGGTTTAAAGCGCCCCCACCATCATTTTGAAGTGTTGGATGCTGAATACCTGTGATGCCACAGGTGCTTTAATTACAGCAGCTCTTGCATTAAAGCACCCCCCTCCACCCTGGAGCACATGTGCAGATGTCCTTAGTGACCCAGGACCCATTTCCTGCTCTGCCACAGCCTGGCTGGATGACCGTGGGCAATTTGTCATACCTATATAAGAAGGTGATAGCTCTTCCCCACCTTAGAAGGATATTGGTCGGGGCAGCGGAGGGGAGGGGAGGAGGGAGCATATAAATTCCTAAGCTAGACAAACCAAATTCCAAGTGCAGTGTATCAGGTGTCCGTCCAGTGTAGGCACAGCAGTCTCCCAGCAGGGATACTGGAGCCAAAGCATGCTGGCTCTGCTAGCCTGCATATCCATTTTCATAGTTCACTGGACCAGCCTGGAAAACAGATAACAGCAATGCAGCCAACTTCCTTTCTGAAAAGAGAAGGATGTTGTGGTGGTAGTGGCTTCCCATTATTTGTCCCATTCTGAGCACTCTTTAGTGTTCCCCGTATGGTCTGTTTTAGTGTTTCAGTGGTCTTGTTCTGGCCTTGCAAATACCCCGCTGGAAAAGGACTTCATCTGGGACCCTTGAGTGTTTCCACTCCATTGTTGTGGCACGAATTTGGCACAAAGGTCCCCAGGGCCAGCTGCTTGGTGTGACCAGAACTGCCAAGTTGCCATCCTGGACATGGCCTTCAGCCTTCAACGTGAATATTGCTCACGCCCCCGTGTTGCTTTTTTGCACAATGTTGGCTAGGCAGCAACATTGTCCACTTCATAACAAAGTCCTGTGGAGCAGTAGCATGACCCTTTGCAATTTGTCCTTGTTTGGGTATGTTGTAATAAGGTGGTGAGTCACTTTCCATTGAGCCCATAGTTACCCCGCTCTCATCTTGTGTTGTGTATCCCATGAACTTATTTATAACTTAGCCAGCATCCCAGGTCTATTGTTTCAGTAAAGAGCAGGTATTGTTTTAGTAAAGAGGAGGAATGACTAGAGATTGCTTCCTGAGATTTTTTTTTTTTTTTTTTTTAACCACCCCCCTCTTTTTTTAAACTCTGCTTTTCCTTCCAAGTATTATGTTTGCCAGTTGGATGTTTTTCTCCCCCTCCTCCCCCAATTGCACATTTGCGCTGTTGACAGTCCCGCAGCCAGTGTCGCTTTAACCCTGAGTATTCTCCTAGGAAAAGGTGGGAAACATCCTTGAAATATATATTACAATGATGTATACACGGGTGTAACTGGTTCTCACTGTGATTGGAGCTGGCAGGAGGAGTGCTAAACAATAATGCATGACTTCTATCTATAGCCTCAAGTTCCTGGCTGCGCTGTTAATCAGAGGGGAAAGCTCCTGTGCTCCTGCACGTGGAAGGGTGGGAGAATTGCTTTGTGGTGCGAATGCTTTTGGATACTCTGCAGTCTAGAGCGACCATCACCCCTGTGGAGTGCCAGCAAAAAAGGTTGCACACTACTTACATCCTTGAGGAGCTGGGTGAAATGCAGACGTCTGATGCAGATCATCTGCTCCAAGGTGAATGTCCTCCCCTGTGAAGACCAGTTCCAGCTCTGCTGGAGTGGCACCTGTTTATGACCCGGTTGAAGTTGGCTTTGGGACTGTTGAGGGATGGGGTGGGCACCACGTTCTTAAAGCAGGCTGCATTTTCTCATTTCATTTTCTCATTCCTAGGCTATCTTTCAAGCAGCCCCCTTCTGTCGCTCATGTTTGTACCTGCTCAGAATGCAAGCGGCCTTACTTGTCCCCTGCACCCTGTTTTGTGACCGACTTGTACCTGCAGTATAAATATGCTTCTGCTTGTTGCTGGTGAACTTATGCCTATCTGAGTTAGCAAGTCCTTTTCATGATGGTATTTATGCTTAGAAGATGGGTTTTGTATCAAGACTGAGTTGTTACCCTCCAGAATGCCCAAGTACTGTGTCCAGTTTTGGGCTCCACAATTCAAAAAGGATGTGGAGAAACTTGAGAGAGTCCAGAGAAGAGCCACGCGCATGATCAGAGGTCAGGGAAGCAGACCCTATGATGACAGGCTGAGAGCCCTGGGGCTCTTTAGCCTGGAAAAGCGCAGGCTCAGGGGTGATCTGATGGCCACCTACAAGTTTATCAGGGGTGACCACCAGTATCTGGGGGAACATTTGTTCACTAGAGCGCCCCAAGGGATGACGAGGTCGAATGGTCACAAACTACTTGAAGATCGTTTCAGGCTGGACATAAGGAAGAACTTCTTTACTGTCCGAGCCCCCAAGGTCTGGAACAGCCTGCCACCGGAGGTGGTTCAAGCGCCTTCATTGAACACCTTCAAGATGAAACTGGATGCTTATCTTGCTGGGATCCTATGACCCCAGCTGACTTCCTGCCCTTTGGGCAGGGGGCTGGACTCGATGATCTTCCGAGGTCCCTTCCAGCCCTGATGTCTATGAAGTGGGCAGTGGGTCAGTGGCAGAGGTATGACTAGAATGAAAGCCTCCTTGTCTTTGATCCCAGTGCAGTCACTAGACTCGGCTGCCTCCTCCCTGTTTCAAAGGTTTTGATCTTCTAGTTCTTGGATGGCCAGTGGTTGGCGTGCTCAGAGCAGGGAGTTCTTGCCATGTGAGATGGCGCTAACTGATTTGTATGGAAGAACATGAGAGAGACCAGCCTGCTGCTTTCCAAATCTCTCAAACTCCAGGAGTTGTGTGACTCATCCCCGTTCCTGACATGCTGCTTGTTTGGGTTTGAGTCCAGAACTAGCTGCTGTCCTGTTGCTTGTAGCTTCATCAGTTAGCATAAAGTGTGCTAGGGATCTCTTGCCCCTCTCAGCCCTTCCCTGGAGCAGTGGGAAAAGCATGGCCTATATGTCATTGAATTCCCAATTCCTGCTACTCCTCAAGATTTCCTTCTCCCCCTACCCCCTCCAGTAGCTGGGTTAATGATTGCTTATAGTGGACATGTGCATACAGGCATTTAAAGGATAAGCTGTGTTGTTTTGTGTGTGAAGGGAGGCAGTGTTCTCTACTCAGTTAATTCTCCACTCTGCCGCTGACTTGTGTGATCTAGGGCAAGTCTCTTCATTTCCCTGTTTTTCCCCTGTGGAAGGAATGGTTAGAATAATATTAAAATCCTCCAAAAGTTGTTGGGGGTTATTTAATTCCTTGCAGGCTTTGAGATCCATGGGTGCAGGTGAGATCGGAAGGCAAAGTGATAAACAGCTGCCAAGAGTATGGCAAAGATATGCAACATAGTGCTGCTGCAGCCCTGTGCAGTGATGGGTGGAAACATCTCTAAGGAAGGGCTTGCCTGCGTTCTGTTAGCAAGGGAGGAGTGGGTTAACCCCTGACCTAGAAGAGCCTGAAGAAGGACTCACCCCAGAAGTCACTCCTTTAAACATGTATCCAACTGGAAGCAGGTAGCATGGGATTTTCAGTGCTACATGTTGCCTTTGTAATGCTACTCCCTTTAAAGACAATTGGGCTTTTACAACAGTAAAAGCCTGTGAAGGGAGCCTGTGAAGCCTGTGAAGGGAGCAATGTTTTTAGGTAATGCTAGAGGTGCATCGATACCATGTCGTATCAGCACTGATGAAAGGAAAATTGACGCTATTGGCAGTCGGCTTTTTTTGGGCTAATGTGACCAGTAGTATCACTGATAAATGCTATGTGCATGAGTGCAGCCAGACCAGGAATGTGAATGCAGCTCGGCAGCTTGGAGAGAGGTGTCTGGCTGGTAAGTTTGGTGGGGGGGGGGCAGATCAAGGACCCTACGGTGAGGGAGGGAGTGGGGCAAGTGGAGGGACAGGAGCTGCCCAGGCAAAGTGGGGCATGGGGCGGCCTGTCTGTGGGGTGAGGGTAGGCTGCCCACAGGGGGCCAGGGGCTGCACAGGCCTCTTCCTGGTGGGGCCTCCCAGCTCGGCCCCAAGCCCCTCCTCACCCCGAGGCTGGTTAATAATTGGCCATCGGATCAGTCCAAAAAATCTTTATCGGTGCACCCCTAGGTAATGCTGAGCACTTCTACAAGCCACTGTTTCCATCTTCTCCCCCCGCCCCTTTCTCCAACAAATGTGCTTCACTTGGGGCTCCCTGCTTGGAGCTTTCGTGTAGGCTTGTCAGGCTGTTAAAGGTGTTGCAGGAGTTGCCATGAGCCAGGTAGCTTTCGTAGCCCCTATGCACTGGTAGTCCAAAGTGGACAAAGGAAGGAGGAATTAGCCAGGTGGGAACTTCCCTGGGTTGTGATGCAAGAAGGATAATGTGTTTTGTGTCACCAGGAACCAAGGGCAGGGTAGTGGCTGGGGCAGGCTCATCAGTCTGGCAGGGGAATGTTTCTTGCTTTGAGGCAGGCCTCCTTGATTGCCAGTTAATGAATGAACATGGCACTCAGCACTGGCTATTTCTGTGCGGCTCTTGCTGCCAGACATCTGGCAGCGCTGGATTTTGGAATAGTGTATGGGAGGATAATCTTCTTAATTTTAGCGGATGGGTTAAATTTCTTCTCTTGTATAGTTTTGGGGACAGGTCAGTTTATAAAATTGTAAATCTGTGCCCTTTACCCCTGCAACATCTTAGTCTGTACTAGCGCTCTAGTCTCCTATTTTGATGAAGATTTTTAGCCTGTGAGACATGTGCTCCTGTTCTTGGAACATGCTGTATGGCTGTTTAAGATCTGCTCTTTCCTTCAGCCTCCTCCCAAAAAATGACTTGGAAAGATGCAGCCAGTGACATGGTACTCTGGAGTAGAGGCATAATTGATGGCTCAAGGCTTTTTCAGTATATTGAACATAATACCCCTTGCTGGGTACTCAGTACATGACGTTAATTGCTGTAGGAGTGTAGGGTAACTTAACTGGTCATAGATTTATTTCCTCCTTAAGGTTTGTACACTGGTTTAATTCAGTTTGAAAAAACAACTTATAATTAAACCAGTGTAAAACCCTGTATTAGTCTTTATTTTGGTTTTAATAGTGCCTTATTTATTTAGACTCTTAGTAAGAAATCAAATTAACTAGATTGATGCAAGTCCCTTCTAAATTGAAATAAGGCTGTCCACAGTGTTTTTTCACCGATCAGCTAAACTGGTTTACAAAGTCACCATTTAGTTTAAACCAGTGCAAGTTTTGTGTCTAAGCAAGGCTCCTTGCTGTGTGCATTTCAGACCAGGGAGCACCCCTTCTTTGGATAAACATCCGAGGCTTTTTGGGTGCCATCACAAACACATAATACTAGTGACATTACTGCTTGCAGACTGGTTCACTGGGTGTATGAGGAATGGGCAGTCTTCAAGATCCAAATCCCCTCCTAGCTAGGGAACTCAGTCTAAGCACTGGGGCACTGTGGAAGGTAGGAGATGGTCTGAGCACTGCTGTTGCTCATAGTCTTTCTAACCAACAAAAGCACGAAAGTGTTGGTGGCTCTTCTCCGTGCAGGTGCTGTCTGCGCTATTCTGAATAGCAGCAGTGATGCTGACAATCCTGTTCATTTCCCTCTGCTTCCTCCTCTGAGAACAGAGCAGCGGCTGACGGGGAGACTCCTGAATGCAATGTTGTGTTCACAAACGTTTGCTCTGTTAGCATTTGGGAGGCAGTTGTTGGGCTAGAATACTAAAAAAAACCCTTAATTTTTGCAGGAATTCATGGCTTGAGCCCCTTCCCTTGGCAAGGCAAGAGTTGCCCTTGGATAGATGTAAACGAGGAATGGACTTCCCAAGCCCTGGTGCAGTGTAGCTGTGCAATTACTTGGAAAGAGCTCAGCTTTCTAAAAACGTGTGGGTGACTTGGTTACACGCTGTTCTTTCATCACTGTTCACATGTGGCTCCAAAGGCCAAACAGTGCCATAACTGCTCTGCTCTGTCCATGGCACCAGTAGATTGGATTTAGTTTGGGGAAGCCTGCTTCCTCCCATGTGGGTGATGCCATTGCATTGTCATTGTGGCCTGCTGTAAGCTGTACTAGGTATAACTCTCCAGTGAGTCCTGTCTATGCAAGCTGCACCACTGGGGAGAGAATCCCAGTGTAGATGGCTAAGGAGATCCCCAAAACGAGCAACACTGGAAATACCTGGCTTCAGCCCCCTTTGAATCATCTGTAGTATTTAGCTTTTTCCAGTGTTTGGGATGGGGAACAGCAGGTAGGGATTTTTTTTGCTGTGTGAAAGTGACTGTTTCTTTGAGTTTATAAGGTGCAATTAAGAAAAGAGAACCTAAGCTAAATATCAGGAAAACCTCCTAATGGTGAGGTTTACTAGACAGTTATATTGGCTTTCTTGATAACAAGTGCTGTTGCTTGTCTAGACAAAGCACTGGAAAATACAACATAATGTAGGAAAGGGAGATGGAGCAGATAGCCTAATAGGTTTCTTTTTGTTTCTAGCTTGTAGCAGTGAATAGTGCAATGATTTACATGACTAGCATTTAAAGGATTTAGACTAGTTAACATATGAACTTGTGTTATACCTTACCTAATGCTAGTGACTCTTTGTGCATGTTTAACACCACGGAGAAACGGACTCAGTTCGTTGCAGAGGCTGAGGTGTGTTACCTGCCCGCAGACCGCGTGGGGTTGGAGCGTGCTCCGATTACTGTGGCAATATTTCATTACATCTAGTTCTTTGACTTCTGAAAGCTAGTGTGTGTTCAGCCCTGTTTTCCCCATATCGGAAGCATGAACCCCTTTTTATGAGTGCTTCCATGGATGGGAGCACTCCAAAGGAGCTGCCACATCTATTATTTTGGAAGGAAACATTTTACCAAAGAGGTGCAGCCCTGCTATGGCAGCTTTTTAGCATCAACTCTTTGCCAAGCCGTTTGCAGTTTGCCAGCAAGTTGTCTGGATCCTTGAAAACCCAGAACTGTGCTCCATCTACTAGAACTTCATCTATTAACTGATGTTCGCCTGCATACCAATGTGATAAAAGGGTATCGCCCCTCAAAAATCCTTGCCTCTTTCAGACGGGAGAGCACTTCTTTCGTGCAAACTGCTCAGGCAGCCATGGAGGTGCTTGAAAAGACGAATGCATAGGAAAGACTTTGTGTGTACCACCTGCTGGGGGAGCACTGGCTTCAGTCTTTTATAGTCCCTAGACTGTTTACAGAGACCTTTTGGCACTGCCTGGGCTTCTAAATGGTGCTGATAAGCTTAAGAAAATGGCTGCTGCTTCTTCACTAATGCTCCTTTCCCTTTGTGTCTCACTTCAAATTTTCTGCCTTCCTTATCTTAAAACTTCCCCCACTGCCTCCAGTTTTACTGAAAGAATGTTAGTTTGGAGGGGATTTTGACTCTGCTTGTATTGAGGGGTTGTTCCAGCCCCTTGATGGCTCTGCAAAGTTACATTTCTGTCGCAAGCAGACCTGCCGGAGGAAAACCTGAATCTGAATGTGACCTGGTTCAGTATTATCTGACTGAGTCTGCAGGCAGACAGCTGGGACAGATGCTTTGAGAGGGCTGCTAAGTTTTACTTGGTGCTGTGTCAACACTGGAACTTGGTAGGGACAAATCTAACACCCTTACATACAGTCTTAAATTTGGCAGTGTACTTATCTACCACTTAAAGGCAGTGTTGAATACAATAAAAAAAAAAAAAAAAAAACTTCCCATATCTCAGAGTACATACAAAAGAGCCCAGCATTGTTATGCCTATTTTACAGATTGGGAGGCTGAGGCACTGGTTGGGAAAGGGACTTGACTGAAGTCACCCAGCGGGACACAAGCAGAGCTAAGAATAGAAACCTTGTCTCTCCTTCACCTCTCCCCCCACCAATCCCACGAGAGGAGGGGGAAGGATAGGAGGCCTAGACGGACCGTCCAACTCCAGGCCGCTGTGGCCTCCCCCTTGATCTCAGAGCCGATTTCCTATTACTTTTCACACTGCTGCAGGAGAAGGTGGCCCCTGAGGAGCCAGAGGGAAACTTGGGACAATTCACTAAAGGGCTAGAAGGCCCAACCCCACCCAGACTGTCTCCATGCTTTGCTCCGTGCTCTTCTAGAGTCTACCGCAGCCTTTGTCTCTTTAGACCCCTCCTTTCTTGGGTTCCTCTGGATCTCCAGTGAATTCAAAGACCCTCCCTCCCCACCCCGCAGTCGGGCTTCTGAAGGAAATGTGTGCGTGTTTCCTCTCCAGGTTCATTGTCTTCGTTGTCAGCGCCTCCTTTGGAAAGAGTGCTGCGACTGGGAGTGCTCTCTACACAGTACCACGCTGAGCGCGTGGATGCAGGGGCCCTGTGAGCAGTTCTGCTTCTTGGGACTTGTACACAGTGTGCTAGAAAGTCTTCTAAGTGCATCTCCTTCCTGCTTTACTGTCCCATCTCCCAGGGCAATAAAGCTTCCAAATGTCCCTTCTCAAGATGGTCAGGATGGATTATTCCTGGTGCTTGCAAGGTAAAAAGAGTTTGTTGCTCACACCAAATATACCCGCCCACCTACCCCCAGGACAGCTGCGTGAGAAGACAAATTTGCTATTAACAGACCCCCTCCTAGTTAGTATGGGGTCCGTGTGATGGTTGTTTCACTCCTTTCCAGAGTTCTGCAAGTTGAATAGACAGGTGCTCCCACCTAGATGTTCAGTAAGGAGAGATCAGACATTGCTTATATGTTATAATTGCACTGGTCTTTAGACTTGTATGAGAGAGAATAGGAAAACATACCTGTGCTGCCTTAGGGAGAGACAATTTCTAAAGTAAGGACCCACAGACCTGACTTGCGGTGGGCTGCCTGGTCTGCACAAAATAGGAGTTAATTTGGCTTCTGATTCATTTAAGAAACATGTTTCTCTTAAGCTCTGACAGATCCAACTGCAGTCTCTGTCATTCTGGATTTGAATTCCATGGTAGTGCCCTGACCAGCTGGGTCGTCTTCTAGGTTGAATGATGCCTATCTCTCCCCCCACCCCTCCCTTCTTGCCAGTGGCAGTCAAGTTTGCTTTTATCCTCCAAAATAGCAGAAATGCTATAATAGATTTGTAGACTTCACAGCATGGAGGGTTTTTTGGGGGTAAACCCAGATAAATTTTCCTATTCTGATCTCTAAGATTTTAAAGAAGTCAAGTGAAATTTGGAGCGTGGAATAGTGTTATGCAAAGATGTGAGTTTTCAGCAGAATAGAGAAAAGGGAACTGAGCCTATTGAAAGATTGGAAAAAAAAATGGTTCTGGAATGGTGTCGCTACTAAGCAAGAGTATAGAACGTGGCCCTATTTAATGACATTTAAATAATCAATGGAATATTCAATTACAAAAATACTTGGCAAAGTCCTAAATAGGTCACATCTGTCCTTTTACAAGCTGTTTGTAAGGCAGAATCTCTCACCGTGCAGCATTCTGTTGACCAAATATGCTGTCAGAATTGGCACTGCAGGGAGAAAAAAAAATCTCTAAGTCCTGCATAACGCGCAGCAGAGTGTTCTCCCTACGTTTACAGCTACGTCGGGATCTCCTGGTAATTGTGGCTGGCTTAGTTTGAAAACCTCAAGAGCTGAATACTTTCAAGTCCTAGATGTACATCGCTGTGAGCTGAGCTTTGTGGCTCTGCACCTACTTGTAAAGGTGCCTGATTCCTATCGGAGCTTGCATTGCTAATTGTCTTCAGAGTGACGAAACACATTTTAGGGTATTAAGAGCTATAGGAACAAAGAAGCTACAAAATTAGGTACCTCTCCTCCTGCCATAGAGGATGGGGAATGACTTTGTTGTGGCAACCATCACTTCAAAAATATTTGCAAACAAAGGCCAGAATAAAGACCTTGCTTCAGTTTTGCAGGGACAGGTGGTGTTTAGCATACTTTTGTTTAGGAAATTTTTTCTCAGCGTGTCAAACAATTCTTCTTAGACAATCTTTCCTGTGGGCTGAATCACAGTCTCGCTCAATGGATTAGTTGTCCAACCACTCTTTTGTCTGTGTCCTGCAACATCCCTGGCACTCTGTATCCCTGCAAAGCCAGTGGAGGCAAGACTTTTCCGCACCTTGCAGGCTAGCACGTTTAATATTTTGTTGTGGAATAATGCTCTTGTGTTTTTTTTTACTTTGGTCCTCCTTCTCTTCCCTTCCTCCCAGCCCTACACTCTTTACAAAAGATGAGCTGTCTATCCCGTTTCTCTACCCCCACCACTTGTACCAAGGAAGTTTATAACGCAAGCTGACAAAGGGTTGGGAATATTTAGAAGTCACTGTTCACAACCCCCCCCCCCCCCCCCCCCCCCCCCCAGTTAGCAAATAAAAATGCTGAGGATATTGTGATATTGTGTGTGTGTGGAACTGCTGGATAATTAGCACATGAGCTTGTCCTTTTAATACTTTGTCTAATTCTTTACAGTCATTAACCCTTTCATCCTCTATCTTAAAAGTGTGGAGAGGATGTAAGACTATCACTTTGTAAGTTTGATACACGCTCAAAGAAAATGTGCTTTCTAGTGGGTGAAGTGGCTGGTGCTGTAGTTCAGTCTGAGTCTTGGATGAGCAGCATCTTAAATCAGAAATGACAGGGTGGTGTTGTCTTTTTTTTGATGGGGTAGGGAGAAATGGCCCTTTGTCACCTGTTTCCCTAACTTGTCATTATAGGTCTGTTTGGAACCAGGGTAGAATTCACCTGCAAGTGAGCGTTGCCCTCGCAGCTTTGGCTATGCCGCAAAGCCAAACTAGTGTGTCAACTTTTAACAATAATCTGGAGAATGCAAACGGGAGTGGAAGGATAGGCATCATGTGGACAATTAAAAGCAAAACCTATCTGAGCCTAATGGAAGGTCTGTGCATAAAATGCTGCAGAATATGCCTTTGCCACCGTGTACTATTGCTGTTCTCCATAGCATCACACATTGATGCATGTTCATTCTTTCAGTGTTTAGCAGTGTTTGTGTTTAGTGTCTGAGCCTCTCAAACGTGTAGCTTTTGTAGTGAAGGAAATGAGCAGGTAAACAGTTTGTGGAGAGATCCCTTGCTCTGTCCTCAAAATGATTGAATAAATGGAATGTGCATCTTTGCCTTGTGAGTAAGCCCTGTGTCTTTTGAATATCATTTTTTCTTAATGGCAAATATGGCAATAGTAAGATATTTTATGCAAGCCCTGACTAAAAGGTGCTTATGGAGCTGTCTGTATGTACGTAAACTTGCTTGTAGGACTGTAGTTCTCAAAATGCACACCGATGGCCTGGGTATGGTTTCAAAATGAGCTCTTAAGGTGGCCCAGGCATTTTGACCCAAAGCAGAACTGCTAGTCTGCAAGAGCTGGTATGCATTAAAATTTGTATATCTTAAAATAGTCCTAGAGAGTTGTGGCATCCTGTGAATTTTAATGATTGCTTGAAAAATACGGAAAGCAGACGGGGTAAAATCAAACTACGCTTCCTGTTTAGTGGGATGGCACTAAGTAAATTTTGGGTTCCAAGTTTGACTTGGTTTTGCTTCCTTGAGTCTTAAATCTGTTTTCACTTCTTAATGACTTTTGTTAAGACATGCATCAGAGGGGGTTGAAAAAACCATATCCTTTTAGGGCAGAGGCTGTATTGTGTGTGTACAGTGCCTGGCACACGTGGCCCTGGCTGCTCTAAGCTGCTGCAGTCCTAGAAACCTGCTGTGGGCCTTCCCTGCCTCTTGCATTGGTGCTCGCTATTGCCAGGGCTGGTGCCGCCTGTGTTCTCCTGTACAAAGGTCTGTGTTTGTTTTTGAATGTAATACTCTGGTTAGGGGAATGCACCAGGAAAAAGGAAGCCTTATTTACCAAGTGGAAAGGGAAGCTCTAAATTAATGATGGAAGGATTGTGGAAATACCCTCCAACCCCTCCATGGGTGTTTTTAATCTCGGCTGTTCTTCACTTCATATATTACAGTCTGTCTGGATGTAAAAAAAAAAAAAAAGTTGCTGCTTTTGTCCACTGGTCAGTTCTTGCACTCCCCGGTCTCTGGGAAGCCTGTCTAGGTGCCTGTTCGTCCTCAGCCCTTCTCAGTAGCTTGCCCCATCCAGGACGGGCCTTTGGAAGGAGCTGACTTGCAGGCAGGTTGAACCTTGTGTTTATCCTAGATTGGATCTCTTGTTTCCAGGCTGCTCCTTTTGTGCTCTTGTTTGGTCATTGCCGGGCTTTTGTTTTTACAGCTGCTGGAAGTGTTTTGAGCTTTAAAGTTTATTTTCTTCCCTCTGGTTGTCGTCACATATTTGTTTTCTTTTTTTTCCCTTGTGGCATCTTGCTGGCTTTGTTACGGGGCACCGTCATAGGACCTGCTCTGCTCTTAACTAAGGTAATATCTTTCCGTGCAGCACTTAACATATAACATGTGGGCAAATTCAGGAGAGTGCACCAGCTTTAGTGATGCCTTGCCTCCGCCTTTTATGAAGTTGATGTGTCCACTCTAATTTGACATCTCACTCCTAGTTTGAGGGATGGATGGCCCAGTGCTGATTGTGTTTGCCTGAAACCTGAGCCCTGGGTTCGTTCCTTTTCCTCCACAGACTTCCTGTGCGACCATGAGCAAGTCACTTAACTTGTCTGTGCCTTGGTTTCTCTGGTGTAAAAGGGGATAAGACAGCCCCACATGTGCATTGCAACTACCTGAGACCACTAAAAAGATGCAGGCTCAAATATGCAAAACTTTTTTTTTTTTCATCACAGTGTTTTTGGACAAACGTTCTTCTTTTCTACTGAAACCACATCTGTTTCTTAGAACGATCTTTAATTTCTCTATCTCTATTTTTGCTAAGTTCAGAATTTGTATTGAAATCTAAATCGCATTTTATTTTTACATCCACAGTTGGAAGTTTTTTTGAGAAACTCAGGGGTACCTTATGAAAGATCCACAATTTTTTTTTTTTTTAATAAAGAAGAGAACTGGTTTAAAAAAAAAAAAATAGTGGCCAGATTTATTTTTAATGTGCTGGACACTCTTGAGGATCCTGCTCATAACACCCAGCCCTGTGGTAGGCGTGAAAGCTCTGTAGTTTATAAAGCTGGCCAAATTAGTTCCTGAGTTAGGGGCTCCAAACTTTATAAAAGTGGGGGCTGTCCCTGACATTATAAATGTAACTTTTTTTTTTTTTTTGGCTTTGGGAGGGAGTCAGGTCCTGGGTTCTATTCAAACAGCTTTAAAGAAAGTAAGTGACATTCTTTGTGCAATCATTTCCCCACTTAAAAGGGGGGGATATATTTGGGGGAAGGGAGAGGTAGAGTGTGGATACCTACTTGGAGGCCTATGCATGAAAAGTGCCTTAGAAAAAACAAGGTGGTATTTTCTTCCCTCCTACCTGTGCCTGCCCACTCAGGGTGTTTTCTGAGGGTGACCAGTGTGGAATATCAGAAAATTAGTGTCTGTTCTTCCACTGCGTTGGGGTGAGCACTAGCCGTCGGGTGCAGCGTGTTTCTCACCTAGCCCTTGGTGAGGGGGCAGTCGTCTGGGGAGGAGGGCAGGAGATCCCTCTCACTGATTCAAAGCAGCGATTCATGTTTTTTCCTTGCTCCCACACTTGATCCCGAGCAGACGCTTCTCCTGCTCCACCCCACTGACTTTCTTTTGTCTAACCTCTTGCATGAGTTGCATTGTAGCTTGCAGTCTGAGCTAAGAGGGCTCTTGTCCTCTCGGGACCATAATGCTGTGAACCGTCTGCTTGGGGAGTCATCGGGATGATGTCATCCCTTCTCCCTCGAGGCCATGTTGCTTTTGTCCGTCCCGTCCCCCGACAATAATGGCTGGGAGGCTACCTTGGAACGCCCCTTCACCCCCACTTTCAGCTTCTCTCCCATATTTTCCTGGCAGTATTATTTACTACCTTCTGGTCTGTCTTCTCCTTCAGGAGCAGTCATTGCTGTCCTGGCTGGTCTGTGAATTCAGACCGGACACCACTTCTTTATTCAGAATGCAGGCTGTGAACGCAGCTTTGTTTTGAAAAGTAGCGAGGTGCCTCATCTACACAATTGTCTTCCAACAGACTTTAAATCAGCACAGTATTATATGCTTCTAGGATAACCTGGGCCTGCTAGGCCAGTATTGCTTGGACTTTTTTTTCTCATAGGTCTCCTTGCTCAAACCTAACATTGAATTAATTCCTCCCCCCACCCCCCCTCCACTTCCTCTCTGTTTTTCATCCCCTGCCCCTAAAATAGTTGCTTAATTTCTGCTCTGAGCATGGGCTATAACCATACAAAAATTGCTGAACCATACAAGGCAAGAGATGCCAGAACAGATGCGAAGCGGAGGAATTAATGATCACTGAAGTGGTGGCATCAGCTTTTTTAAGTAAAAAATTATCACTGTGTATGCATTTGGGGGTGGGGGAGGCAGCAGTGGGCATTTCCCTTGGGGTAAGTGCACCAGAGTGTGTGTGTGTGTATATAATACGGTAGTTGTTGGAGTACATCGTCTTGTATTTTAACATCTCGGAAGCCCCACAAAGATAAATGGGAAGGATCTGCCTAATAAATCTCATAAGAATCGATGAAAACAGGCTCCGTGATATGCTTGCGATGACTGTTTGCGTAACGTACCTCTGCACTTGTAAGGTACATATGTCCTTTGTTCAGATGACCTAATCCACTCGAAGGCGCACCATGGTCCTAGGCTCTGCTCCACCACTCTATTATTGTAATATCAAGCGTCTACTCTCAACACTTCTTACCTTCATCCTTTTCATCATCTTGGGACATTTTAATATGGTGGTATTTGTACCTCCTGCTCTTGAAAAAGTGGATGCAGAATGTGTGGCTTGGCTGGGGTCATGGGACCAGATGGGGCTGTGAGTGGGACCTGGGATCCACGAGTCCCAGTCGGTGCTTCATCTTCTGGGCTGTGTTATCATCAGAGCTGAAGGAACACTTAAGCTGCCCACTTTTTTGCAAGAGCCAAGGCAATTGGTCCCATCCACCTCTTCATGGGGACACTAGACAGACAGCAAACAATGGCAGAGTCTGTTTGAGCGGTTGCCACCTTTTGGTGCCTTCTTTCCAAAGCTGTTGACACGCTTTACAAAGGTCATGGAGTTGGTCTCGGTAGTCCTGAAGGCTGCTCGGGGATAGACCCCAGATACCCCGAGTTCAAGGCTTACACAGCTCACCCAGAACAAACCCTGCTAATCAATCCCATGGACATCTGAGCATGCCAAGTTGCAGCTATTGCTCAAGTTGCCCTTGTCTTTTCATCCCCATTGCACTGGCATGTCCCCCTCTTTTTCTCCACCATGTTTGTCATTTTAATGACAAGCAGTAAGATGTTTGCATTGTGGCTGCAGGAGCCAAACTTAGCTGTTTAGAGCTATCTTTAAGCAAAAAGGATTAGTGTTTCTATATTCTCTCCAGGAGGTGAAAATAATGGGAAACTTATGCACCCTTTAAGTTCTGGAAGACTTGTAGCTTCCATCAGCCAACCTTGGGTCGGCCTAATTGAGCTGCTCACTTTGAGGCACTTAGGGTACAAAATGAAAATAGGTGCCACTGCTGACCAGAGGCTAACACTCGTGGTCTGGCCTTTGAACATTTGACTGAAGGCAGGCATGTGGCCATAAGGGGAGTGGTTTTTCCTCCACCCACACACCATTAAGTATCCCTGAGCTGCATTCCAGGTGTTCAGCATTTCTTTTTTTTTTTAGGTTGTTTTGTCGTGTGCCAGGAAGAGGAAGTGAACGAATTGTATAGTCCCGTCCACAATTGATGTCCTGTAAACAGAATTTCATTGCAACTCTTAAGTGCATTCCATTCAAATCTGTTTTTTCCTTTTCTGGGACAGATAGGGCTGCCTGCAACTTCTGGTCTGTTTATTAATAATTCCAATTAAATGTGCGGGCTGCCTTTAAAGGTGAAAAAGGGGCAAGAAAAAAAATGCTGTTGTATTGGGGTGATTCCATTGAAGATACGATCTTGTCAAAGATGCGGCAGTGGTTTTTCTAACAAAAGAGGGATGGGAATGGTGGGGGGGTAGTTTGGGGGGTGAACTCTTGTCAAGAAAAACAACTTTGCTACTTTGCCTGGGACTAAAGCTAATTACTAGTCGACTAATTTTATTGATTTCAAATCCCTTTTAGTGGAGATTTTGCTGTAAGGCTGATCGCCAGAGCGATTAGGACACAAAGCTGCTTAATTTGGAAGTGTTTATCAAGCCGCCTTCTGTCACCTCTGTTTCAAATCAAATTACAGTGGCACCATCTTTTTCATCTGAGATTCAGGCAGCTCACTCTGTGCTCCACCCCGATGGAGGCAGACAATTTGTGTTTGGAGGGGGCACCCTTTGAGTTCCCCCTTGGGCATCTGGTGGGGGAGAAAAGGTTAACTATATTCATAGGCATAAAAATACTAGGCTGCTGACTGCATGATTTTTATTCCCAGCTGCCATCATGTAACCATCCTGCTATGACATAGGCAGAACTGGAAGCCCATGGGCTTTTGTAGTGACAGCCTCTTAAAGTCATCTGTGTATAGAAGGGCCCCTCCATTCTCTCGGATGCTGTGTTTGGTATTTGGAGAGCTGCATTTACCCACAGCCTTGTAAAGACTTGCGGAGAACAAGTGCTTCATGCGACACAGATGCCTGTTTGAAAGAAGGGGAAGGGAGTGCTTTGTGATCAGTCACACAATCTAGCCAATCTTGCTGGTACATGTAACCCTCCCAACATATATACCAAGCTCCAAAGCGAGTTGGTGCTGATGTGGGTTAGCCACTTAAGTGTGTCTTCACAGGGACACTGTAGAAGCTATGTGGCTTGGTGATGGGTCCTTTCCCTGGGCACCTCCTTTTCCTTCCTGTGCCACTGACTCTCACCCTTCCCCTGTTGAACCAACAAAACTTGCTTGTGAGCTGATTGTGACTTCTCCCACATAGCCTCTGGATCAGGGATTCTTGGGCACAGACTGCATTGCATTGTAAAGCTGAACTATACTTGTGCTGCCACAATATATGTCCCCTTGCACCCCAGTTGCTGTTTTAAATTCAAGTATTGCAAACCCCCATCAGAGTTCCCATGTCTTCATCAGGACGAGGATGGCTGCCTGCTTGTCTGTGGCATATCTTGCTGGAGGCTAGGGTCTGCAGAAATCAGCCCAATCTGAAGGCAGCCAGAATCCACGGAGTGCCATGTAGTGCCTGGTGTGGTATCCTCTAACCTCCTCTCAGGGCCTTAATTGCCCTGTCCTCATGCTTAACTGGGCTGTTCTTGAAATAGCATCTGTGCTCAGGCAAATCATGCAAGAGAGACTTGATGGCAAAGCAGAAATCTTGGGTGGGTTTGCCTGGGTTCTCTGTCCTGGGTTCCTTGGTGTCTCAAAGCCCACTGCTGCCCCCAAGTAAACCCCTTATTTTAATTTCTTGCAGGCATTGTTGGCTGAAGCCAGAATAGGCATCTTTGCATAGCATTTTCTGTCTCTGGGAGTCTGGTGCTCTTTGGCCTCCAGCAGCATGTGGACTAAGAGGGACACCACATGGCTGCCAGGCTGGGAAGGCATACATTGTGCTTTATAGACTTTGCTTTTAAACAGAGGACTTGTAAAGTAGCTTTTATCTGCACTGTAATACCCCTTTCGTTGGGCTATTTATTCCTGGAACCAAATTCCCTGAATTGCTTATTTGTCACCTTCCTGAATAAAAAGGCAACTTCTTGTTTCTCTCAAGATTTGAGGGAGATGGTTGTGTTAGTCTGAAGCCAGTCAGATGCCGGGGTAGATATGCACCTTTTTATAGACTCACTAAATAAGATGTATATCAAAGCACAAGCTTTCATAAACTCATTTGCGAATGCTTGTGCTCTATATATCCAAATTAGTCCATAAAGGTGCATCTATACCCTGCCTTCTCCCTAAAGACTGCCAAATCAAAAGCTGTAACCTGCTCAGCCCCACATCTGTGGTGGGGTGTCAGGCCCCAGTTCTAAAATGTAGGGGTGCAGGAAACAAATTGTGGGAGGGGGGGTAGGCAGTATTGGGGTAGTCTGTTATGCAGTGGGGTTAGATATAATGCCAGTCTGCTTGCTTTGGAGACTGCAAAGCTAATGAAGAAAGGAAGGGAAGGGGATACAGTGTGTGTGGTTCTGATGATAACTGAGTCTGACTTCACCCTTTCTCTTGCCTGCAACTAAAACCTACGTTTGAACCAAGCCAGTTTGAACACCTATCGTTTATGGGTGTCCTGCCCCTCTCTGGAGGGTAGGCAGATTGTAAAGGTCTGATAGTGTCTGCTGTCTGATAGAAAGCTTTTTTATAGAGGCTAAACTTGGACAAATTATTTTTATCCATGCTGAGAGCTTATAACTGTACTCGTATATCAGCTCTTAGCTCCAGCATAAAAATCGTAAAAAATAAAAAAAATTACTGTCTGACAGCTACATCTTATTCTATTAGTACGTTTTAATTAGAACATGAGCAAGAAAGGCATAATGAATATTCATGATCAGGGTTATTAAAATGCATAATTAATCTGTGGGGTTTTTAATAACTGTATTAATGGAGGGGGGAGGTAGTCCCTATTTTTGTAGTTTCTGAATTGGGAAATGTGCCTTCAAGTAGGTGACAATTTTTCTTATTTTAAAATTAAATTGGCTTACACATGTGCACACAGCTGTTCTATGTATGCGTGCGCATATATAGGCTATGACACGAAAGCCTGTAGTAAAAGACCATTATTACGGTTGTAAGTTAAGGAAACGTTAGAATAAATTGTCGCATGCGTGCATGTGTACGTGTGTGTACATTGTAATATGGTCCTTGTTAGTATGATTGCTGGGGGGTTTTTCCACAGGGCTGCAGCCTCATTCAGTAGCCGTGGTCTGGGGATGAATTGGGGTTGCTTAGCGAAGGAGACTTACCTGTAGGACCCCTGCCTCATTTGTCGTAGAAGTTGGATGGCATGTACTGAATGTGATGGGAGATGGCAGGAAGAGGAAGAACGGTCTCGTGGTTAAGGCAGTTGAGGGCTGCTCCGCGGAATGGATTCTCTCCCTGTTTCTCCTTCAGAGGGGTCACTTAAAGCAAACTGTTCATGTGTAGTCCCTAGCTGTGTGATTTCTTCATGTCTGCCTTGAGATCCCAGGGTGTAATTTGTAGAAGGGCTTAGTCTCCCCAGCTACAATTGGAGCCATGTTTTGAACATGGGGAGTGCTGTACACTGAAAACAGTAAGTCCTCTGGGTCTTGGATTGGATGCACCTTAATCTCTGCTCCCCGTCTATAAAATGGGGATAGATAATGGTGCTTCCTGTCCTTACAGGGTGCGGAGAACATGTGCCAATGTCTCTGAAGGTCTTGAATACTAAAGTACCATGGAAAAGCTCATGAACAAATGAGCCATTCTGTCTTGAGAGTTGGGGGTAGTGTGAAGTGAGTACAGCATGGAGGCACATGCTGAACAGGGAGGAGGGAACCAAACCTTGGGCAGCTGCTCTTGGGGAGAGCACTGTCCTTTCATTGCATGTGCTGAGGCAGGGGTTTGGTGGAAGAAAACCTTATACACTCAACGACACCAAATCAGGGTTCTGGGCTGCTGCCGTGCTGGTGTTTCCTGACTTTTGAGTGCCTGACTTCACAATCTTACGATTCCTCTAACGACTTCTTTGTGTGCGATCTCTTTCTTAAAAGCCTGGAGAAAATATGCCACGTGGCAGCATCTTGTCCCCACTATGAATCATGAGGCGGATAGGATCTTTGCATCCATCACACTGACTTCGAATCACAGAGTCATAGAAAATGAGGGTTGGAAGAGACCTCAGGAGGTCACATCTAGTCCAACTCCCTGCTCAAAGCAGGATCATCCCAGCCAAGGCTTTCTCTAGTTGGCTCTTAAAAACCTCCAAGGATGGAGATTCTGCATCCTCTCTGGGTAACCTGTTCCAGTGCTTCACCACTCTCCTTGTGAAAGTTTTCCTTCGTATCTAACAAACTTCCCTTGCTGCAACTTGAGCCCATTGCTCCTGGTTCTGTCGCCTACCACCACTGAACAGGTTAGCTCTGTCATCTTTGAACCCGCCTTCAAGGACTTGAAGGCTGGTATTCAATCTCCCCCTAGTCTTATCTTCTGCAGACTAAATGAGCCCAATTCTCTCAGCCTCTCATAAGTCATATGCCTTGGCTCCCTAACCATTTTTGTTGCCCTCCACTAGACTCTCCCCAGTTTACCCACATCCTTTCTGTAGTGGGGGGTTCAAAACTGGACACAGGACTCTAGATATAGCCTCACCAGTGCTGAATAAAGGAGAATAATCACTTCCCTCAATCTGCTGGCAACTCTCCTCCTAATGCAGCCCAGGATGCCATTAACCTTCTTGGCAACAAGGACACACTGTTGGCTCTTATTCAGCTTATTGTCCACTGTAACCCCCAGGTCCTCTTCTGCTGTCTTAGTTAGCTGAGTGACTAGAAGCTGTAGGAGATTGTTCTCCTGGATGGGCACCATCACCGGAGGGAGGTGGAAGAGTTTTTGCTCTCAGCAGACATCTGTGAAACCCTCCGACAGAGGCATAGTAAGAGCCATCTCTCTCCAGAGCCTGGGGTGGCACCTGAGGGGCATACGCTCTAGTGCAAGTATGTCAAAGATGCAGACTGTGGGCCGGATCCACCCTGCAGAGCCTCATCCAGCCCCTGGTGCTGCTTCTGGGTCTGGAGTTGACTAAAACATCAAGCACGACATGCACCACGAGCTGCTTGCTTTGGCTGCAGCAGGATGTGCATCACATGTGGTGCTTGTCCCAGCCACTCTGGCACTCATGCTGCATGTGACACCCACTCCGGGGTGGGTGCAGAGTAGGTCCCAGACCAGCCAGAGCAAGCAGTGTATGCACTGGGTCAAGTATGGGGAGGGGGCTGCAAGTCTGTGGGCCTGATCCAGGCCTGGGGTCCATGGCCTGACGAGTTTGACACCCCTGTTCTAGCGGGTATGCAGTCTTCTGTCCTGTCTCCTCTGCCCTGTCTCTTTCTCATTATGCTTCCAGGTGTTGTGACAAGTGTCCTCGCCTAGCAGATTCTAGTTTCTGGGCTTGCTGTTGGTCTTGTTCTTTCTCCCCTCTGTTTGTCCAACCAGCCCCAATTCCCATTCTCCCCTAACTCCTAGGCTAGTCTTTCTCTCTCCCTACCCTACCGGCTTCCAGTCCTACGCCCTTTCCCTGGGCCCCTCGTCCACTGTGTCCCTTCGACCGTTCCCCCTGTCTCCTTGTCCTGGTCTCTGTGCCTAGCCATTCAAGTCTTTCCCATGAATCCCAGCCCCTCAGATCTGTCTCCTGTCCCCCTTTCCTAACCTTCCTGGTTCCTAATGCTACTGCCTTTCTTTGTCCAGTCACTCTTGCCTTCCAGTGCTAGTCATTTGTCCTGCCCCATCCCTGTCCCCCACCAGACTCCTTCCTGTCCCTTGCATTGGCTCTTGTCTGCTTTGCATCCAAATCAGGTGGACCCCTGCCACAACTTCCTGCCTCCTGGGGGCCAGCAAGAAGGGGACTGGTTTAAAGTACAGGGGAGAGAGTTGGTTGCTCTCAGCTCTAGTACCTGCCCACAACCCTGATCTGGGGCAGCCAGACTTGTCCCTGCAACCAGGGGTTGGCTTAGTCTCTTTTAGGAGCTATGAGAGGCTTGAGCAGGCCCAGTTGAGATTGAATCTTCTGAGGATTTCGCTGTTGAACTCTAAACAAGTCTCTCCTGAGCTTGTGCAAAGAATATTTTCAGAGGCTTATAACTTGGCCAAATTTGGATGGATGGCAAAAAGGTCACACTGCCAAGTGTCAAGTCCCTGCTCCAAAATGGGAGGGAGGATGCTGGAGGTGTTCAAAGAAAAGGTGGCCAGGATTTTTTTTTTTAAGATGGGCATCATCACCACCTCCTTGCTTTATTCTCTGAAATGGCCAAATCACATCAGTCAGTTCCTCTTCTCTTCAGGTGTTGGGCACCTTGAAGATAGGTGGTGCTACTAGCTCTGCCCATGATATTCAGCACAATATATTTAAATGCGTGCAGTTGTGCATGAACAAGTGCTAGTTGAAGCACTTTAGATGGTCTACCTGGGGCTATGATTCCAGAGCTGTGCAGCTTTGTTCGCTGGGAGAAGGAAAGCTTCAGCAGGGGAAACTTGTGTTGGAGATCAGGAGGAACTTTTGGACGAGGAGGGTGGTCAAGTGTTGGAACAGGCTTCTTGGGAGAAGCTGTGGAATCTGCATCCCATGAAGTTTTCAAGAGGGGGTTGGACAGACATTTAACTGGGATGCTTCAGTCAGGGGTGATCTTGCCTTGAATGAGGAGCTGGACTAGATAACCCTATGGGGCCCCTTTCAGCCCTACTTTCCAGTGCTCTTAATGATGCAACTTCAACAGCATTCACTTTCAGTGCACCTTGGCAGTGGCCTGGCTGCCTTGCGTGCGTCTGTGCCTGGACGGCTTTTAACCTCCCTTTCATATGCTTGTTTGCTGTGCTGAAATGTGACCACTGCTGCTCTCCTCCCCAAGGAGCATACTCCAAAGCTGATTAAGAGGGATGGGCTTTCTGTCCCCATTCTGAGGAGGCTGGAGTGAAGAAGAGGGAAGGGCAAATCCCAGGCTTATTGAGAGAGGACGGACTGATATCCCCAGCTGTTGCTTCCATCCACGGAGCATCTGAAAATCTGCAAATGTCCGTTGAGCAGGCTGATGTAACAGCATCATTTGGACCCCAGCCTTTTAATATGCCCCAAGCATGTGGAGAAGATTGCTCCCAGCAGTGTTGAAGGCATTCACATTGCCACTGGAATTGCCTTTCCAGTGAGCAGCAGCAACCACTGCCAGTGTCAGACCCTCCTCTTCCACTCATGCCCGTGGGTGCAGTGCCAGGACAGCCAGCCACCATTCAGATGCGGTGACGGGACACATCAGCTAGGATAGGGGCTTGTGTGACATGTAAGCCCAGTTTATGGGACCTTGAGGTATTGAGACTTGAGAGGATGCAAGCCAAGGGCAGAGCCGCTTGCCCGATGATCCCAGCAGCATGTCGAGAGAGTGCAGTACCAGGATATAGGACTGCGAGTTGCTGGTAGACTACCCCGTGGTTGGCTTCTGCTACTCCATGCATTCCCACAATGCTCCAGCTCTTCCTATGAGCAGAACTAAGCAAACACCCCCGCTTGCAGCCCCAGTGCTTGCACCGTGTGACATGGATAGTGTGACACTGTCTGTGTGTGCGATCAAGTTGGTGGTGCGGCTTTGACTTGGCAGGAGGACCCATCAGTCCTGTAACTTAGTAGTTCATGAAGAGGATTATTCCCAGGAGGGGGAGATTTGAGTCCCTCTGCTATATTTTCAGTAACTCTCTTAATGTTACCAGAGGCATCCTGCCTGGTGGCTGGAGAACACTTTGCAGGGGGCTTCGCTTTGAAGGGTCCTGAGCTTTCCTGGGCAGTTTGAGAGTATGACCCCATCAGTGGTAAGATAGGAAGACCAAGGCTGTTGTTTTAAATGTGCCAACGTTGGCTCCCCCAGTGCAGGAAGTGCCTGGCCCATTTTACAGACTCCAGTACTGTGCTCTGCTGAGTGTAGTCTCTGGAGTGAGATGGCTGGGAGACCGAGGCTCTGCTCTTGCTCTGCCACTCATCTGCTTCGCCACCTCGAGCATTTGCTTCCTCTTTCTTTGTTTGTCTGGTCTTCTCTGGTCTGTGATTTCTTCAAGATGGGGATGGTCTCGCCTGGTGTGCCTGCACGAGGCCTAGGAAATGAGGCCTCGCCTGCATAGAGGGAGCCGGGCTAGTGCGGTATATGCTTGCAGCCCTGTCCTGGCCCTGACGCTTGATGGCTGGGGTGAGGGCGCTGAACTGGGAGGGTGTGTGGTGTCTCGCAGGACTTGCCCTCCCTGTGTAAGAGAGGAACGTGCCAAGGATGCATTGGGCCTGAGCCATTGTTTGGAGCTTCACCCTGACTGTCCAAATGCTTTGAAAGTGCTTGAGAAACCAAACTGAACAGAGCAAGTGTTTCTGTCTCCTGATCTCTATTGGTGTTTGCAGGGTATGCAGATGAATTGCTTTAGAAAAACACATTAGCAAAGCAAAAGTTTATTCTAGGAAGTAGGAGGTGGGAGAATTGGCAGTAATTCTCCCTAGTATCCAAGGTATTATTAGAGGCTTATCCCTGCTCTGCACAGTAATCACATTGGAAATTTTTGATTAGAAAACAAAATCTAAATGAGAATTATGAATATTCATTAGGTGTGGAGATTAATATGCATAATTATGCAAATTAGACAGCAATTAAACACCAATTCTCTGGGGAAATGATTAACACAAAGGCACAGAAATAGAAGGATGTAATTTGAAAGAAGTTTCTGGTTAAATGAACAGTAAGGGGAGCGGAGGAGACAAATATATGGCGTGTTTGCCATAATAATAAGCTTTGCTAAAATGAAATTGGTGTGAGCTCTGAACCTCTTAAAGCCCCCTACCTCTCTTCCTCATCCACATGCCTTGTTTTCGCTAATCTTTTTTTATGGTCATTCTCATTGAAGGGTATAAAGTTACCTCTTAGTAAAAAGAAATAATGTGTAAGGCCATATAGACATGTTTGTAGCTGGCTTGTAACTTGTATTGTAAGAGGGGAGGGCACGTGCATCCAGGAAGTCTTACCTGGAGCCTAACTGGACAAAAGCTCCTAGCCTTCCTGTAACCCGGCTGGATGGGGTGTTGAGGTCTTGGGTAAAATCTAGTTCTTCCTGTTCAAACTGTGCAGTACAGTACATCTCTCAGCATTCAGAGCAACTTAAAGCAAAAGCTAGAAGGCAAGGGATGGTATCATGTTCAGAAAATATCCAGTCCTACTCCAGTAAAAACATTTTCACCTACCCTGTAAGTTTGAGTGCATGTCTGCTGTGGACTACGGAGCTGCTGTTTATTGTGAAGTGTTTGCTGCAGTCTCCTGTGTTGCTGCCCTTCTCAGTCTGATGCATATGCTGCAGCTTTGAAGTGTGAGAAGGTAAAAAACATTGGGTGTTTTTCTTTTTTTTTTTTTTTTTTTTCAGTTGTGGAAGGGGCTAGGAAGGGAGTGTATTCTCAGCCACTTTAGATGAATGTAAATCTTTAATGACAAGATTTTTTGGAGCGGGAGCACAGATCAAGTGCAAGGTTTGAAACTGTAAAATTGGAGTTAATGAGTGAATATGAGAATCTTAAAAAGCCAGTGATTTATAGAAAAACATTGCCATCTGCATGTACTGGCTGCTGGGGTGGTGCAACTGTTCCAGAGTGTGTATTTGTTGGAAATGTAATGTAATATATATATATATAATAAAAATAGATAACCGCGTTCATAAACAGCAACAATGTGATTGCTAAACAGTTCCAGGAGCAGCCGCAGTGGCTCTCTTATGTTGCCCCGCTGTTAGTGGAGTGATGCAGGCAATATTTAAACCTAGTGTGAACAACTAGACTGGAATTTGCTTGGAAATTAAGAAAATTTAGTAGCCTACCTTGTGGAGTCTGTCGGACTTGTGCACCTAAATCTCCTGGGTGCTTTTGAAAGTCACCCTCTGAGCAACCAATTCCCATTGACATTCAGTGGGATTTGGACAGTTACATTTCAGGGCTCTAGTTTTCATAGGGGGGCTATTTGCTGAACTCTTATGGCATATCCAGGATGTATTCTGCCTGTTAAAACATGGGTGCAAATCTTTAGACCAAAGTGCTGTTTTGTTTTCCTTGATCTGTCTGAGCTCCCAAGTCCTGGCGTTACCTGTTTTTTGTCTTACTGCTTAAGAGTAACTCCCCAAATCTCCTCCTCCCAGTCCAAGGAAGTATATATTAAATATGATCTCCATTTTAAATGAAAAGTGGCCTGCGTCTTGTGGTTCCTTTTCGTCATTCCTGGGTTCACAGACATCTCTCTCTTTGCAGCATAATTCCTTAGGTGTGAGCCTTGAATCCAATCTGGCATCGCCCATCGTTTATGTTAACCCAGTGCATCACAAGGCCTGCATGGCAGTACAAGGTTTAGGCCTTGTCCATATAGGGAAGAGTTTTATCAGTAACCTCCACGTGATTTAAATACAGTAGTTAGACTGGAAAGTCCCTCTGTGTGGACACACTTGATCCAGTACAAGGGAGCTTTATATATCCCTTGAGAGAGGGTTTAAGCAAAATCAGATCCCGCTGTCCCATGCTAGCATACTGGTCACACAAGGCTATCCTCCTGTAAATGTCTCTGTTTAGAGAAGAAAGTAGTTTGACATCCATACTTACCAATAAGTAAGTATTTGCTTTGAAGTTCTCCAAATAAGCCGTCGGCTGAAACGGAGAGGGGGGAGGACTGGCTGCACTGAGTGGAAATGGTTTATTAATGAAAATATTGTTTTGTTTGTAGAAGGAAGAGTTAATTTTGCGAGGACACCTTTGAGGGTTTGCTGATAAAGCAAAAGTAACCTTTGTTCTTCCTGTTTTTTGGTAGGTTTGGATGAAAGACCGGGATCAGGTTCCTGGGGAACGGGAGATCAAAACAGCTCCACGTTTGACCAAGGAAGGGTAAGGACGAAGTATAAACAGCGACCTCAAACAAAAATAAACAGGGTCTGCATGATGGTGTATATTTGTGCCCCAGTCAGTTTTAACCCTGGAAACCCATTTTTTTGTCACGCTTTAGAATCACAGGTGTCAAATGCATCAGGCCCTGTGGGCCAGATGAGTAGCGTTGGGCCGGTCTTCAGATTGGATTGGGCTTGCAGGCTGACCTTGCATGGTGCCATGGGCAGCTGGCAGCACGTGCCTGGGACCAACCCCACTTTTCCTGTGCAGCATGCAGGGTGGTCTGGAGCATGGGTCCAATCCAAGACCCCTGGGCAGCACTGGAGGGCAGATGATAGGGCTCCATCCAGCCCACGGGCCGTATCGTTGACACTCCTGCTTTTAGATGGAGTTGCTGTGCTCCCTTCACCCCTCAATTGAATTCCACAGTGATACTAGACGAACATCTGCTTGTTTCTCTCCGATACGGTTGTTGATCTTGTCATAAGGTCCTGCCAGGGAGATGTTTTTAGCAGCCACCTTGCAAGCCTGTAGGCTGCACCTGTCAGTGCTGCCTTTACTTGTCTAGGCAGTTTGCCCTCTATTCCATGCTTGGGCTTGTGTTCAGTCTGAGGCGCGCCAGAGTGCTTTGTGGCAGGCAGAGAGGCATCGGGGTGTGCAGAACAGAAGCAGCAGTTCAGCTTGGAGTCGGGCAGTGCTAGCTGGGTCTGTCTAGTGAGGTTTGCCATTCGCATCTGGCGCGTGTTGAGGACTCCATGCTGCTCGCCTCCCATGTCTCCTCTGACCTCTAATGATAAAGACTAAACGTGGACCCTAAGTCTTGCACAAGCAGCAGCCAGGCTTAGCTTGATTGGCCTAGACAGCAAACCAGACCACCGCTGGTCCTTAGAGCTGTGGAACAGCTGGGCATGCGAGCAGACTTGGGTCGCTGGGTGTGGAGGATACTTCCACAAAACGGCTCCTCGTGGTGCATGTTGAACATCTCGCATAGCTCAGCTCTTCTGACCCACATGATCACTGTTCCTCATTGCTGAGAGGCTGGAGGTGCCTGTATGAGAGCCGGCTCTCAGGGGTTCGGCGCGTCAGGCTGACATAAAGCTGGCACGGAGGGAGTGGAAAGCAGCTGGGGGAAGGAGGAAGAGAACTGGAAGTGTTCTTGAAGGGAAGGAATTGAGGCTGTGACAGCACATAACTGGGGCCTGAGGAGGGGAAGAGAGAAAAGACATTAACTTAATTGAAATGGTGTTTTTTGACAGATGCTCATGTTTTAATGGGTTTATATGATTCGTTTTCGCAATGGCACCATTCCCTTCCCTTAGGTCAGTGATGAAACAGGCGCTGCCTCATTTCTCATTTTTATAGGCTTCTTCTCTTCCTGCTCCCCTCCCCTCATCCCACGCTTATGATTTTTGGGATGGGGTGAATTGCATGGCCAGTTGCTACAGGAGACGTGCCTCAGTAAAGGTTGCCAAGTGCCAGGCTATTCCAGGACAGGCATAAATCTGGGTGATAGCTTTCCATGTGGAAGTGTGTGTGCTGCTCCTTTGTTTTTGTGCCATTTCTCCCCACCAGAGACCCTGTCCCTCGGAGAAATCCAGTCACCCTGCAGCAGGACTATCCTGCTGTCCCTGTGAATGGGAAGTGTAAGTAGTAGGATTGGAGACCCCATTGTATTCATATCCTGCCTCTTGAGAAATCAGTGTCTGGGGCCAGGTATAAGCCTGACTGGCTTAAGAGTTAGCGGACCTTTTGTTAAAATAAAATATAGCCATCCGCTTCCTTGGGTCAGAGATTGTGGTTCCATGTCTTGGTCTTGATCCCAGGATCAAACCTGACCGTTTTCTGTGCAGTAGCAGACCAGATGCCTGTGCATGTGCACACACCACAAATGGTGCTTTTTGTAATTGAGGGAGCAGCAGCTTGAAATTCAAACCCAAATGTTGTCTTGGTCCCTTCTTTCAAGTTAAACCAAATATATTTAAAAAAAAAAAAAACACACACAAAAAAGGGGAGGGTGGTGGGGGTCCAGTTTCACTTCTTGCTAATACGAACATTTGGATAACACAAACTGACCTAGCTGTTAGGGCAGCAGGGCTGTACCTAGGGGGTCTTCTCTGCTCCCTGCTTATTCACTGCAGAAATGGCTGCACCTATCAAGTATGTTAGCTGGTTCTCTCGCATGTGCCATGATGCTATTTTGTGTTACTTTAGCAGAACTATGGTGAAGGCCCTCATTACGGAGAACACAGGGACCTGTCATCTCACAACAGCATATCTTCATCACCATTCCTGGGGTCTGGACTCGTAGGTAAGTGCTGCGTGTGTTATCTGTGAGCAAAGCTGTTGTTTTAGATGGTGCAGACAAAATTTAAAGTGAAAAACACTTGGCTAGCCCAGGGGGCTAATGCAGGCCCTGCCAACCCCCAAGGATGCATCTAAAAGATGATTCTGTTAGTTCTGGTTGATTTGAGCTGCTGTCCAGGGCCTTGCCAGTGTTTGCATGTACATGGAGACCTTTGTACGCTATTATGCTATATCTTTATGCACGTTATAAAATCATAGAAAATTAGGGTTGAAATGGACCTCAGGACGTCATCTAGTCCTACTATCCCCAACTATATATATGATCCCAGTAGAGATCAAGGCCCTGTTGTTCTGGGCACTGCACAGACATGCATCAATAGACAGTCCCTGCCTTAAGGACTAAATAGACTAGACCCAGGCTGCCCAACTGGTGGCCCATGAGTGGTTAAAATATAACCCGTGAAGCTGATAAGTATAGCTGCTGGAGCTAGTGTGTTGGCACAGCTCCAGAACCCAGAAGATGAACACGGCTGCTGCTTGGCCCCTGCACCCCCTTGCCCACTGCTGAATTTGGGGTCTGCAATCACTGTGGGTGACCAAAATTGTTGGCAGGAGTAAAAGAGAGGCCCCGCAAGCAGTGATGGCCTTCACACACTGGGTTCTGGAGCTGCACCAACAAGCTGCTGTCCTGTCGTACAGAGGTGGGCCATCCACTGCACGCAAAGCCCTGTGGTCTGGATCTGGCTTGCAGGGCCATGTGTCCCTGGACTAAAGGGACAAAAGGTGGGGGGAGAAAGGCATTGAAAGAGGATGCAACTTGCCCAGGGTCGTGCTGCAGAGCCATACAGAGACACAGTCCAATGGACCAGGGCTCTGGACTCTATTCCTGGCTGTTGCTGCCCTGCTGCAAGTTGCTGATATCTGAGTGTAATCGCTTGCAATCTCTGGGGAATAATTTTTGGGGCATATGGCTATCAAACTGTGTTGGAAGGAGCGGTGCGGGGCTGAAGGCAGTGCTGTTAACTCTGTTTTCTCTCCTGCACCTCTGCTTTGTGAGGTTTTCCCTGATCTGCCTTGTCACCTGAAGGACACAGCTCTTGACAGCCATCCTGCCCATTGAAATTCTCTTGTTATGTTCAGAAAGGGGTTCACCTGCTAGTGCTGATGTGTGGGAGTCACTGGTTTTGTTTCCCTTGTCTCTTGACATCCAGTTCAGTGTAGAGGTGGGTTAAACAACCTCCAGGAGAGTAAATCATAGATCGACCCTACTTCTATGAATCCCATTGACCTCTTCTGTGAGCCAAAGGGTTTTGATATACCACTAGTATCCTATTCCCAGTGCAAATCCACACTAGAGAATGTCACCGCGTGCCCAAGAACTGCTGCTCTGGGTGGTTCAAGAAATGTTCTTTGTTCCTGGGCTCCTCTGAGGTCCCACGCAGGGTCTAGCTCTCAGAATGGGCATTGGTGCTGCAGCGTAGAGCTTGTGCTTGCTCTCTTGCACGCTCAGTGGTGACAGTGGATTATAAAAAGGCCAGGCATGGAGGGGCTTGGTTTTGCCTGTGTGGCAAGTACTATGCTACCTGTCTCCTCTTGTGCTTTCCTTTCCACTGCTGGCAAATCCATCTGCTGGGGACTTGCTGACTGGGTTGTGGGTCCTTCCCTTCTTGTTCCTCCATCTGTCTGGGTCAGGTGCCAATAAGGGGCAACCTCCTTTTAAGCTCTTGTTGCCAGGTATGGGATACTTGCATCTCTTCTTCCCCATTCCTTCCCCAGTGATGGTGTATGCTAGATGCAAGGAGCACGTGTCACGATTTACCCAGTTACCTCTTCAGACTCAAGGGGTGGGGAGGGATTAAGATCAGCAAATATCCATCTTGAAGAGCTTAGAGAGCTTCTATTATATTAAGCAAGTAATGAGAGTTAGTCCTTCCCTCCTTTCCCTTGGCACCCATGGTGTAAGCCCTCTGTAGATGCCCTTGCCACATTTTTGGCAGAAGAGCCTGGGTGTTGGCAGCAGTGATTTTTATGTGGGGGAAATTTTATTTAATGGGGGGGGGGAAAATCCCCTCAAATCAGTGGTTCCTCTTGCAGAGCTAGTAGGGAAGAGGAAGTTGTGGAAGCTAGGAAGCAAGTGGTGGCCAGCATCTTCTCTCTGGTTGTTTGGTGGAAGAGGGCAAGCTGTTAGACCCAGCTTTCCAGAGGCAAGCAGTGTATCCTCAGCTGGTTATTTCTTCACCATGGTCAAAGGGGAACTTTTAATTAAGCCTCACACGTTCCCTCCAGAGGAGGAAGTGGAGGGGGTTGTTTCCCTGCTGCATTTGAGCAGGAGATAGCCGTCCCCCCTTGCTTCCTGTAGCAGAGGAGGTAATAAAAGTTGATGTGAAGCTTCTTAATGAAAGTGGTGGGCAATAGTCCTGCGTGTGAAGCGCTCTAAGTTTTGTAGAAGAAAATTGCCATTACTTACAAGGTGGCAAAGTCAGTCCGGGTAGTTCTCCCTGGCTAAGGACGGCACGATTCCTGAGACTGCTTATGGAGCAAGTGGATAGGAGCTACCGTCAGGAGGAACAAGGAGGTCTCAGCCCCAGCTGTGCGCACCTGGTGAGAGATTTTGCCCCTAAAAGTCTTCACGTGAGACTGAATTCAGGCTTTTTTTCACTAGCACATTGCTAGTGAAACGTGCTTCTGTGGCTGCTGGATGCTCCCAGCAAGTCTTGTGTGTGTGGCACTGGAGTCCCATGCAAGAATTTCCTCATTTAAGGCTCACATTCTCTTCAAATGTCTCCCTCTAGCACCCAAAACCGGAAAATACTCGGGTTCATCCATCCCATAAGAGATTAGTGCAGACATTACAAAGCCTCAAGGACCTCAGTTGGAGCCCTATATCCCAAGACAGAAAAATGTTCTCATCTTCTGACCAAGGAGGCTGGTGACTAGGTATAATGGCTGGTGAGGGGAAATGGGGAGCGGGATGAACTAGTTTTGAGAAGGAGAAAAATCCAAAGTGTCAGTTTATTTTTATTCTTTTATTGAATTTGGAGTTTTGTAAATTTTTCACAGATCTCCTTTTTCCCAAAAATATTTCAGCAGAAAGGGAGAAGCTAAAAGGGTGGTTTAGGGTTCATTTTTTTCACTTTGTAAACATTTTTGGAGAACAGGGGAAAAAATAGTAGTAGTACCAAAAGAAAGAAAATAGAGGAAGAAGAGAAAAACAAAGAAGCAAAATGGAAAGCTGTGGGGAGCCTTCATTCAGCAGCAAAAATCAAGGAAAAGAGGGAGGGGAGGGGAGAAGCGCATGATATTTGATAAATACCTAAATTTTCCAGAATCTAGACTCAGTTGAAAATGTCCAGTTTAGAGGAAGACTTTTTGAGCGGGTTGGAGGAATGTGGGGGTTAAGGTCAGAGTTATGCAGGAGTTTTGGATGCAACTTTTACCATCTCTAACTACCCTCCTAAGCGGACAGCAGAGGGGTATGGTCTGAACAGAATGACACAAAGTGGGGGCAGAGACAGGTGTGAGAGAATTTTCTAAGTCCTTTTCTGAGCATAGACTTCACCTCCATTTCCAGGTCTGACTAGACTTTATCAGGGAGAGCCAGAAAGTTTTAGAACAGCCTCTCCTTTCATCAGCTGCACATGCTGGGCTGGATGGAGGAGTTGGGTGCATCTCTGCTGAAGGTGCCCCACAAAAGTTGTATGTCCTGACTTTCTGCTTCCAAGATGATCAAATAAGGGAGCTTGGGGAGAGGGCACCCATCTGCTGTGTACTGTTGGACCCAAGAAATGATAAATCCTGAGGTTTTCCCTGGACTGTAGTTCCCAAAACTTGCAGGGTTGTGCATTTCCACCCCTGAAGATGTCCACTGATGCTGTATTCTAATAATGGGGGGGAATATCATGTGATTTGCACATGAGCGGAAGAGTTTTGGGGCTTTGGTAGTTGCCAGGCCTTTGTGTTGCCTTCCAAGATGGAAGAGGCAGCAAGGACTTTGTTTTTGCCAACAGCTCAGTGTTTGAGGGTTTTGTATCTTGAGATCCCAGTCAGCTAATGGAAAGATTTTTCCACCTGGTGATAAACTGTGCCATTGTAGCACTGGCAGTTAAGTGGGTAGAGCTCTATGTTAGGAATTTGGAGCCTTGTTTTCCCCAGCGGTGCCAGTATCCTGCTGTGCGACTTAGCCAAGTCCTCCTCTGTCGCTGCTCTTTGCCCCACCCTCTCTGTCTGGCCTATTTGCCCCGTGACCTCTTTGGGACAGGAGCTCTCTCTTTGCGTAGGTTTATCCCAGCAGAGCCCTGATCTCAGCTGAGGCCTCTTGGTAATTTTGTAACGCACATTAGATGGTTTTGCACGCTGTTTAAATAGACCAGCATGTCAGACCTAACGCTCCTGATACACACACAGTTCCCTAGCTTTCCAGCAGGCCTCATGAGCGTATGCAAGCACTCTCACCTTGGTGGACAGCGGGTATATTTTATCTTGAACAAATGTGCATATTCTCTAAAGTGTTCGTTAGCCACTAGAGTTTAGTAGGGCTGCACAAAAAAACTCCCAAAACATCGTTTTCAGATTGCAAGGATAGAACTAACTGGGTGAAACTTTCTGGACTGAGAGAGGTCAGACTAGACATGATGATCAAACAGTCTGTCTACAAGGTAAGGCTAAAAGAATCTGAAGAAACATTGTCACCCCCTTCTCTGTATAGCTGAGCGTTCAGCTTCCTGTTCCTTGAAGTGCCTACCTGGGCAAAATTTACAAGGCCTGAATTCCTAATGTGCATAAAAAAGGGCCTGGAGGAGGGAGGACAGGGGGAGAATCCAGAATGCACCCGCTTGCAACAACCTTCATCCTTGACAGAAGCAAGCACAAGGCATGAGCCCAGTATCTGGACGCTGAGTTGCGGCCGGAGCGGGGAGAAGTCCTTCGGTGGAATCCCAGCCTGGTGCTTTTCCTTGGCTATTTGCAGACCTTTCTTGAGTCAGCGATGGGCCAGGAATCCTGTAGTGGGGCGGCTCTCCTCATCCCTGAACCTGCTAATCCAGACAGGGTTGTGGAAGGAGAGGGAAGGGGCTTGCCTTTCTAAAGCAATCTTTGAAATCGGTTGCTCTGTTCACTATTCACCCTCAGTAAAGGATGGGGGGGATAGGGGAGGGGGAAATTGTTTAAACAGCAGGGAAACTGATAAGCCATAACAGATTTCTTTCTAGTAATTATTTCTAGTAATTAGCTTCTTTTCAGAGAAGTGTTTCTAATCTGGGGTGTATTGTGAGCTATTGTGAATTGTGTTCTTCCTGGACAATGGTTTTAATCTGCCCATGGACCTGGGGTTGTCACTACTCTTTTTTTTTTTTCTTTTTCTTTTTTTAAGCATTTTTTTTCCCTCTTTAATTGCTTGCTGTGCTTTGCTTCCCCTCCTCTTTCCCCCAGGAAATATTTCTAATAGAATTACTGGAGTCAGAGCTGTTCCTTCGAACTTGCTGCGTCGGCATTGCACAGCCAGGGCACGTCATGGGTTGTTGTGTTTCTTGGGTTGGGAGATGTATGGGGTTGGAAGAGGAATGAGAGAGGCAGCCATTGCGACTCCGTTGTGCTGCACGTGGATGGAGTGATTTGAGGGCACCCGTGTGAATGCTCCCAGCGGGTTTAAAGACCCGAAGGACGCTGCATGGCTGCAGAGCACCTGCACTTCTCTGGGGAGGCCCCTTGGCAAACCCAGAGGAAGCGCAAGTCAGCTTTTCTCAGCGCAGTCGTGCGCATCTGAATTGAGCATGTCCAGGGCAGCAACGCTGGAGCCATGAATCTGTTTGAAGTTCCCATCTAGCTTGCATTGCCATGTGCAAGATGCTCTGTGCCAGCTTTGCAGCCCTACCAGCATGCACAGGATCCTGGCCTGTGCTAGGAATGAGAGATGTGGCTGGGATGGTGCTTTCAGTTTAAATGCTTATCTTCAGACCTTGCTGCTCTCTGGATAAACAGCCCTCCGAGACTAGGCTTTTCATTCTTGTTCTTAGTCCAGAAAGTGAATTTAGGTGTCACTCTCTAAGGGGAGAATCTGCTCAATGGCATGGAGATGTGTGTGGTAGGTGGCTTTCCAGTGCCAGGGTTATCTGTGCAGAGAAACACCTGAATATATTTTAATTTTGAGTTTGGCATGTGCACAGTCTTTCAGGAAGGACTGTGCCAAGTCGGGGGGGAGGAAATAGATTGAGAAATTGCTTATTATGTATGGGTGAAAATAAAGTACTGCAGATCCCTGTAGGACAGGCTGGCACTAGCCTCTGTGTGTGTCTGCACATGTATAAAAGTGGGGGAGGGAGTGTAGGGAGCTGGAAGAGAAATGGTGTGTAGGTGGTACAAGCACCTACTCTGGACACTTTTAAGAAATATTTGGATGCTTATCTTGCTGGGATCCTTTGACCTTAGCTGAAGGGCAGGGAGCTGGACCTGTTGATCTTATGAGGTCCCTTCCAGCCCTAAAGTCTATGAAATCTATTAAAATCTATGAAATCTATTAAATAAGTTAGCAGGGTAAAAGCACTTAGCATTTCTTACATACAGCACCTTCAGGTGCTTGCAAACTTTTCATGGGGGAAAAGTCCCATCCCTTGTCCACTACCTCATGGGTGCCTGGTTACCCTTCCCCCCTCCTCCCCCATATATACACGTGGACTTCCAGTATGCAAACTCCTGCCAGATCTGCTGGAGCAGCGCTGTCTCCTGGGGACCTTACCCACCAGCCCAATTCACGATTTTTGTTAGTCTTGTTCATTCAAAAAACAGAATTTTTTTTTTTTTTTTATTTTAATGAAAAGAAAGAATGAGAAGTCAAATGAAGATTGTCCACGAGTTTCATGGGAGTCGCCCCGGAAAAAAGTACACTTAAAAGCTGCAGACTTTTCCAAAACAAACTCCCAAAGTTCAGATGTCTGGAAATGTTTAAGGCACCGTGCCAGTTCCCACTTCTATCTCATGCTTCCTTGCTTGCTGCTGCCCTGTCTGGTTTACCTTTCCCACCCCCTTTCAACTTTTGCATCCTAAAATTCACAAGAAAATATCCAACGGTTAGAATTATTATAAAAATCCCATTTCCTATTTGTGCAGTGTATTCCCGGTGTCGTCTTTGTTGTCCAAGATTCTTAACATTTGGGTCGGTCTCTCTGAAGTTGTTGAATTTTTGTAATGAAGTGTACTTCTTTGGAGTGGGTTGGGAACGCGAGGGCAGGAATAATATTTGGCTACAGCCACCTTTCATCCCAGCTCTAACCAAGGTGTTGCTCGTTTTTCACCTCCGCTGTGGGGGTGACATTTGAGGTCTGTTCAACCTGTAGGGTATTCTCTGCTGTCAGACCTGTGTGCACCATCTTCATCATGTGTGTCAGTATTATAACTCTGGAAGTGCAAGCTGAGCAGAAGCAACATGCTGCTCCTATGGACTGCATGGCACCACTGGCTTTTCCTGTTCAGCTCGGCCATAGAAAAGTCAGGGAATTTTAAAATGAAGTCAGTAGTCTTAAGATCTGGAAGACGTTGCTAGTCATATTAATCTTCTCCCCACCCCAGGTGTATTTTGTGAGTTAATTGCTAACTGCATTAGACCGTACAATCTTGTGCTTTCTGGGAGTTTAGCTGCTTTTCCTCTTCCTATATTACTCAAAGAACGCTTTCAATCACCAGATCTGCTCTCCAGTGTTGAGGGGTCACTTTTATTTTCTGGCTGTTGTGCAGCAGGTGTGCTCAGTGTTTTGCAAATTAACTCCGTTGTACAAAATGCATACTGGTGGCATAGCACAGGTTGCTGATACCTAGGCATTTACCTACATTTAGATGCTGGGCAGGGGAAAGCAGCTGAGGTGGAATTTCAGCTTTGATATTGCATGTGTGTTCGCATCTTGAAAGAGGCTCACAATTGGACTGCTGGAGAATTTATTTTGCAGTTTTACTCTGCACGTTTGGCAGCATATTGTGTGCATCGCACCCTTAATTGTAATGTTGCTGACTTGAGTTTGCAGCGCTATCGGAAGGATGCTTTAGACTTGGTTTCACCCGCACAGTGATATGTGTAAACAGCAAGATATTTACAGAGGGGAAGCTTGCCGGTTGCTTACCAGATAAAGCATCCTGGAATTACCCTGGTTTTCCTTTATTTTAGTGCTAACCCTGGCCTGTCTGACACAACCTGTTGAGTTAGTTCTGTAAAAGTGTGGGCTTTGCAGTATAGCTCCTAAGCTCTTTTAAAAATTAGGTCATTGAAGTGACCCATCTTGTGACGTTTTGACCTTTTGCTTACTTAGTGTTTAATCCTGTGGAACCACAGTAATGTGGGCTGGTGCATCTTGCCACTGTGAATTGTGGGGGGCATCGCATGTGCCTCTGGCTTGCGGGGGTGATAGCAGGCTGGCCCCTTACAGAGGCAGGGACCTGCAGAGGAAAATGCATTGACCACATCAAGCTGGAAGTGGCGTTAGTTGTGAAATTAGCTGGCTGTGTGGGCAGGAGCTGATCCAGCCCCTTATCGCTTCACTGCACCAGCATTGGTTGAAGTCCCACGCAGTAAGTTGCACTGAACAAAGGTGGACAAATGCCCTGTGGATTTGGGGGTTGCAGGTGGAAGAACCTAATCTTTGTGCCACGTAAGTACAACCTAAGCACTGTCTTTCTCCATTTGGCTCTCTGGGTATATCAGTCCATACCTCTCTCTCTCCATCCTCGCACCATGAAGGCGTGGAAATGAGGGTGTCTGTGTAACCCAGGCAAGGAGGTGTGTTTTAATCAAGTGACTCCTGCTATGCTGTAACATAGTCAGTAAATGCTGCCTCAGTGCATCTTATGCTTTAACAGGGTTCTCCAGGGTTTTTTAGGTTAACTGTGTTGGCAGAAATGCACGCTAGTTGCTGCCCGAGATGACAGCCCCAAAGAGAGAGTCTGTCTCTCCACACCACCTGTCTTTACTGGAAAGGGCAGGGCTAGTTGAATGACGAATACGTGGGCTGCAGTGTCGTGTGGGCATGCTGGCACTCACCCGTTCCAAGTCGGTGCAGAGCTCCTACCTGGTGCCTGCCACACACGAGCTGGGCACGCTCCATCCCGCCCCACGCCCGGCAGCTTTGCATGTCTGGCTTTGTGGGACACTAATCCCTTTCCCTTCCCTCGCGCTGCCATCAATGCATTGTAATTGGGGCCAGCTGGAAATTTTTTATTAATTGAAACTAGAAGGCTTCTATGCAAAGCGTCAGTTTTCTACAGAAGACTTCCATTTGTCGTCAGAAACGTGAGCACCTAAAGACAGAAGGATTCTCTAGCACTGCATTGCATGGCAGGGGTTGCAGTTCAGGGGCCTGGTGCGCCCGTTTTCTCCGAGCCAGCCTCCTTGCCTGTCCCGTAATGCACCGCGGCCACCTCCATGCCACGATGTGCCCCCGGTCCGTGGTGCATTGCAGGAGGTTCAGTGAGGCACAGGAAAGTGAACGGGAGCGGAAAGCCTCAGAGGAGCATTTCAAGATTGAAATCTTTCAGCTTGCAAAGAAGGGACCCTGTTTTCCAGCCAGCTGTATTTTGATTTGCCGAGCCCGATTCGGATGGCGAGGCGGTCACTCAGCAGCGTGGGGGCTTGTGGCTTTAACCTTTTCACCATGGCCGTGTTCCCTTCATGGTTTTCAGCAAGAAAGAGGTTCTTTGAAATGCAAACAGGCCCCTTCAGTCTCAGGAAAGGTCCTAGGTTTACTCCCAAGCCATGCTGGTTTTGATAACCCCAGTTACCCAGGCTAATAGCAGGGGGAGGGGGAAAGTAAAAACCTTCCCTCCCATTCAGGCCTCTTAAAAACGTTCCCAACATGTGGATGTTTTTGGAGGAGGGATCACACCCCCCCCCCCTTCCCCTGTTGAGCATGAATTTCAGCCTGCAACTAGCTGTAGGATTCGCAACTGATTTTTGCCATTGTATGGAAAAAATACGTGCAGATTCTGTTGGTCAGCCATGCTTAGCTTCTGGTTTATTTTGTCCCTGGTTCTGTCATATTTGGATGGCTTTTTTTAGTTGGTGTGCAGGGCTTTTTGGTTGTTTTAGTATTTTTTTGCTCTGTTCTGAAACTGTCAGTTTCCATGGCCGCAAGCGGCTCCCTGCATCGCTGCAGTGTTGGGTTGTTTTTTTTAAAAGAAGGACAAACTGAGCCCTGCTGCTCACAAAGTGAAAAGGTCTCCTGGTTTTGCAGCAAGCTGGTATTTGCTTCAGTTGACACCTAATAATGAGCACAAGAAGCCAGATTTTTAATGATGGGTTTTGTGCCTTGGTGGGGAAGTCTGTGAGAGCCAGGGGGGGTCCTCTGCAAGCGCTCAGCATCATCTTCTGTAAATTTTCACAAAACGATTTTTTGTGTTTCTTCTTCCACTTTAGGGAAGAGCGGAGAAAGAGCCTCCTACTCCACGTTTGGAAGAGACGGAGGGATGCCAGGACTAAATCAGGTAAAAATGCTTTGCTTTTATCTGGAACTGAACAAAATGCCTGTGGTAAGAACTTGAGGAATACATGGATTTGAGATTTCAGAGTAAGGGAGCGTTTAGGGATTCTTCACCCTTCATGAAAATCACATAAGCTGGTTTGAAAAACTCGAGCAGGAACTTTTTGGGGGAGGGGGTTCGGGTGGAGGGGTGTAATCGCAGGAGTTAAAGGCCTTGTTAAAAGGCAGACGTTGTACTGTGGCCATCTTTAAACTGCATTAAAACCTGTCTGCATTCTCTTATTTTAGTTGCAGTAACTTATTTTGGTTTGATCTTAAACCTGCTCATAACAGACTTCAGTTTTTTATACAGAGTTAAACTTGCTGATTTTAGGGTCCACATGATCTTTTGGTTCAGTTTGACTCCATCACTTTTAAGTGCCATCTTAAGTTTACCCAATACGGTTCTTATTTTAGAACAGCCTGAAATAGGGTTTTTTATTTTCTTTTTTAACTGGTCCGGGGGAAGGGAGGGGTAAGCACTCGAGTCCCACTAAACCAAGGGTGGGCCAAATACGACCTGT
>NW_005842226.1:986377-989326 GCF_000455745.1 Alligator sinensis
AACCAGTAGGACCCAGGGGGAGCCTGGTGGGCTCCCACATCAGCAGGGCCCACCCCCCAGCCCAGAAGCTCAGCTTCTGGCCTGGGAGCACGTGGCTGGCCCACTCGGGGAAGGGGGAAGGGCAGGGGAGGACCCCGGGGAAAAGCTGAGTGCAAAGGGGGAAATGCGGCGCCGCTTTTCCCCACGCTCAGCACCAGCGTCTTCCCTGCTGGCAAGCAGGGTGTTGGGGCTGTGCACTGTCCCCACCTGTCCTGTGGGGCTGGCGGGCACTGGGAGTGAGCAGGTGCAGGAGCCAGCGGGAGCACGGGGCCCGCATCGGCGGGGCCCAGAGCAGGGTGGCAGGAGTGCAGGGTCCCGGCTGGCAGGGGCTCTATGGAGCGGGGCCAGCTCCCCCCTCCCTGCTGGTGCAGCCCAGCCCGGCTCCACAGACCCGTACCAGCCTGTGCCCTGCTTTGGGCCCCACCGGTGCTGGCCCTGGGACATTGGTCCCAAGATACTGGGACATGGGTCCCAAGATGATGACCAGGGTGCGGGGCACCGTCAAGGGGCGGGGCTACCCATGCGGCCCTCAACAGCCTGCCAAAACTGGGTAAGCGGCCCTCTGCCTGAAATAATTGCCCGCCCCCACACTAAACCCAAGGTGGATTTTGGCATCCAGATCTCTTAAAATTCATGAGAAATTTCAGTCCAACCCTTGACTGCTTCTTTGCAAGCCTCTTCCCCCTCCCCCATTTTTCCTGTCTTCTTTCCAGGGCTAGTCAGTAATTCACATTGTTCACCTCCTGGTTTTGAAATGCCTAGAACAAATAGTATCCCTCATTAACTCTCTAGAGGTGGTTTTTGGCACAGGCCAAGGTGCCTTTTACTTTTAACACGGGGAAAAGTCCTCCTAAAAGAAATGACTGCAGTGCATGCACCATTTCTCCCCTGGAAAGAGAGAGAACCACATGTGGCAGATGCTTGTCGCTGCTGAAAAGCACTTGGATTTTATGGTGTAAAAACCGCCCTGTAATGTGTGTTTTCTCATGCTCCATCCTGAAGTGTGGGCCATGCAGGTGTGTCCCCTGGACCTTTGAACTTGGTGGGACTGAGCTTGACTCTCACGTGGCCCTTCTGGCAGGGTGAGGTGTATGCTAGCTGGTGGCGAACTGTTTACATCCTTGTATACCTGGGCACCTCACATTGGATGTTTGGGGAGGGGAGGATGGAGCTCATTCACTTGGGACTTGGACTATTACTTGGATTATGTGGCCTCTCCCTGCCAGCACCCAAAAATAACTTTTCAGGGAAGAAGTGAGCGCCTCTGCTCGGATGCATGTTGCTGAAGCTGCCCCTTCTGGAGCCCTAAGTCAGCATTCAAGGGCTGTACAACAGAAACAGTTTCACCATCTTTGTTCACTTGAGTAATTCTGGGCTGGGCACCTTTTTTCTTTAATAAGAACTGTGTTTTAATTTTACACAAATTTGTCATAATTTCCTCTCCTCTGAACTGAGGATGTTTCCTTTGCTGAAACAGCTGTGCTGGCTGTCTGTGCCAGCGTGGATTTAATTTACCACTGAAGCTGCTAAAATAAAAACGGGACCGATGCCAGGCCTTGTTCTTTAATGTTATGATTTTGTTGAGGTTTTATTTGGGGGGAGAGGGGAGGATGGGAGGGGGGGATATAAGCTAACAAAGGGGGTGGGCCGATTTGTATTGCAGTTTTGGGGAGGCCTCTCTGGAGCGTGGAGGCACTGAGCAGGCGAAGGAGGTGCAGATCAGATAGTCCACAGGATGAGACTGTCCAAGCCTGCCCTTGGAGCAGCTGCTTTTGATACAGGGCAGACACCAAAATTGCTAGGAGGCAAGCGGTAGTGCCTGGACATTCGCTTGCTCTCTGACTCAGAGAGGAGCTGATGCTTCTGCCTGCCGAATTGCTTACCTGCATTGGCAGCGTGCTCGGGCCTCTTCTGCAGCTTGTGAGACTTGTTGCACAGCAGATGCGCTGTGTGCGTTTGAGTCCTCGTGTGGACTGGACAGGGAGCTTCAGAGAAGCACATTCCTCTCTCAACCACCCGCCCTTGCATGTTCCAGATGGAGTAGGAGGCCTCCAAGCCACTATTTCATTTAACCCTCAACTCCCCTTATCCAGCACAGGGTGGGAGGAGAGTTGTGGAGCAGGGCTAGAGAAGTGAAAAAAAAAAATTGATGATTTTCCAGGAAGCGGTGTTGAAACATTCATGCAGAGTGCAAGTTTCACAAAAGTCAGACTATTCGAGCTACCTGCTTAAGGAACAAAGCAGTAACAACTGGCAGCTCCAAGCCTCCATAATCTCCTCTGGGGTACCTAGTTTTTTTTGCTTTTCTTGGCTGTGTCACTTGGTGGTGTGTAGCCTTTTAAACACAAAGGTAACCTGACCAGTGGAACAGATTGCAAGAATTTTACCAGCTGTGAATACATGAGCTTCCCCCGACCCCTTTCAGAGGAGACAGATTTCAGAGCAAGGTTTCGTGCGTGCCCCCCCCCCCCCCACCTTCCAATAGTCAGCTCTAAATATTTTTGATCAAGCTATTCTGAAATTTAAATCCTTCTTTATTGCAATTTTTCACCTGTGGAAGATGATCAGTGAGAGGGATTTTTATTATATAAGGGCTTTTCTTCATCTCTTCAGATCCCAAGTAAAGAATAAACTTCTCTTCCTAGCTAAATGTCGTCTCTCCTGGAGACTCCCTGCTTGCTTTTCTCTTGGAATATGTGTAGGTGCTTTGGTTTGTAAAATTCATGCTGTATCACAGATACTGCTGGGTTTGCACTGATGTTTTTTTTGCTTCCAAGGTCAGTTTAGGTAAACAGGAGGAAGGATTTTCCTCCTTTTGAGAAAAGGATTTCAATTTCCTTAATAAAGTATTGGGGGGCAGGGGAAGAGGGAGAGACTAAGAGAACTAATTAGTCCAACCCAGCAGCCTAT
>NW_005842226.1:989336-995081 GCF_000455745.1 Alligator sinensis
GGCTGGCATTTGGATTAATCATGGCTTCCATTGGGTTTGACTGCACTGGTGTTGCTTTTAGAAGCCCCCTACCAGGAATGTTTCCAGATGCTCGATGCACATGCTGAGAGATTGTAGTACAGTGGTAAGACACTGGACTAGGGTTTGGACTAGGTCCCGTTTCACCTCTCCTGCTGAGGACCTTGGGACAAGTTGCATCTTTTCCCCCTCTCTGCACTTTTCTTCTCTCTGAAATGGGCATAAAACTACATCGCTCCTTTGTAGACGGAACACAAAATGGTATATAGGAGCCACCCTTGCATGGCAATGTGTGCGCCAACAGTCTGAATTTAAGACATGGTATACTCCTAGCAGGCGTCTGCTATGTTAGCCTCCTGTTTGTAGTCTGTAAAAGCTTCAGCTAGCTGTGGAGTAGACTGTGGAAATGGGAGTGTGCAAGCAGCCAGTGGCCTGCCAGCTGGTTTCTTGCATGCCTGGTGATGTGGTGGATGCCTGCGCAGCGTATTTTGGAGTCGGTTGGTGTGCCCCTTCTTATGGTTTAAAACCAACCAAATCAACACACTTGGGAGAAAGTAATCCTGACACCATATTCCCTTGTATTAATGCACAGAGAAGTTTGTAGATTAAATTACGGTAAGCCAGCAATGCTGAGACTTCATTAACTTCATTTTTAAGGCCAGAAGGGTCAATCGTGATCTCATCTGACCACTTAAGTAGCAGCAGCCATTGCCTCTTACCCCACCTTACCTGCATCAGGTCCATGGTGTGCGACTAAGCTAGGGCATATGCTTAGAAAGGCATTTAGTATTGTGTTAAAGACTTCAAGTGACAGACTTCGCCGTGTCCACAAGTAGGTTATTCGAAAGGATGGTTTCCAATGTACTCTTAAATATTTTGAGCTTCTTTTTAGTCTGAATTTCATGTCCACGCAGCAGTCTCTGGGGAGGAGTGACCAACTTCTTCAAGGTGTGTCCCTAGCTGGGCTTTCAAAATTACTGGCCACTTCAGAAAATTGTGTCAGAGGATCATTAATTCAGGTGTGGAGGGGAGAAATCTTTGGGTTTAATGTAATTTCCCAAGTAAAACCAGTCATTTGATTGGCCAAAGGCCTAAAAAGCTGTTCACCAGGGATTTAGGACTCCACAAAATAAACAGAGCAGAACAGAGCCAGACTAAGCAAAGTAGCATATTGATAGGACATAACCCATTGTAACACTAGTAGTATGTAGATGCCCACCTGAAATTGGGGCTCGGTTATAATGGGTGCTGCATATACACACAGTGGGAGACAATCCCTCCCCTGCAAAAACTGAGCCTGGGAGAGCAGGCAAATAAAGGGAGAGTTCCTGTCCCTAATGCGTGGGGGACAGGCTATCCTGAATCATCCGCCCCATGAACTCCTCCTTCCACTTGACCTTGGCTGCATCTGAACCAAGCTTTTTGGGGAATCATCTGCTTCTGTGGTCGCTACTGCTGGGGGACCCACTCCACCAGCACTGAGGGTGCAGAGCATTTGTGTTCAGAGCGCTTTGCTTTGCTGCTAGCGAGTGGTGACACACTATGTACATGAGCTCAGGCATGGCTGTTGCTCCTGGTGTACTAGGGCTTCTCAGCAGCGTCGGTGCCTGAGTCGCACAACCACCTTTTTGCTCTGCACCACCACCCACCGTCAGCCATAGACACAAGTGACAGAGTGAAGCCATCTGACTGTGACTGTCGCTCCTACAGATCAGCAGTCTGGCTGCTGTCATCTGTGCTCCCAGTTAATTGCATCTGTAAGTTTGCACTCACAGTAGCTTGTAGATGCATATTTAGAAGTGGGGGATCAGGGCCTCTGAATCTCTGGCAGGAAAGGCCCCCTCCTGACTGCACATTTGTGTTTTTCCTTCTTTACCGCCCTCAGGTTTGATTTGAGGCTGAATCGTGTGAAAGCTGTTGAAGGCAGCTTCTGTTTGGAATGACCATGATGGTTTTACAGCATAATTACATGGAAGGGCTTCTCTGTCTCCTTGTTTACAGACTGGTTTCCTGCCCAGTGAAATGGGAATCGCGAGTCCAAGCACACTTTCCCCCACAGGGGTGAAGGGAGGGTCTCAATATTTTTCTTATTCCAACAACCCTCGTAGGAGAGGTGCTGACAGCAACATAGGTAAGTCACAACCCACATCCCTCCGGGGAAGCGCAGGGTAAGGCGGGTGAGAGCGAAACTAGGAAGTCATTCCTCGTGATCTGTACTTCAAATTGATCAACTGACCAATGTGAACCTGGTGCATGGGTTTTTTTGGTTTTTTTGTTTTTTTTTAAAGAAAAAAAAAAAGTGATGGCAAAAATGGGTCCTGTCACGTGTGAGATTTTTCTTTGCCCTGGGAAATGCCACATCTCAAAAGGTGACCAGGGATGAGGGGGCGAGCCTCCACTTGGCTCCCCACTTGGCACACAAGCTACTATGCATATCCTGATTGCTGGAATTTAGTGTGCTAAGCAGCAGCATGGGGTCCTGGTTACTGGGAGAGGTGTGAAGGCACAGTGTTGTACCTCTGCTGCTAAGGGCTTGTCTGTATGTGGAGTTGTTCCTGAATAACCTCATGTATGGACATGCTTATTCCACGATAAGTGTGTGTCTGCACATGGGGTTATGCAGGAACAAGCTGTTGTGCTTTTAAATGCATATCCTACCTCAATCCCCATTAATTTTCAAGTGCAGACAAGCCCTGATTTCCCAGAATGGGTGTTTCTGGTCATATCCACATCCTTTGAAATGGCTTTATTGCTGCTATTTTTGTCTTTTTACTGCAAATGAAACCAGAAACAGTTTTTTGTTGCATACATTTTTATGCTGTGGTTTAGAAAGAGGAGTCTGCTTCTGATACTCAGAGGTTTAATTTATCATTCCAAAATGTCTCGGGTTTAAGGTTTTCAGGGTAGCAAATGTTTGTGTGGATGGAGTAGCTCTGTTATGAGTTCTCCTGGGCTGGGGATGGGCAAAATACCAGTGTGGCAGAGATATTGGGCTAGTGCCCAGAACTCTCCTATTCTCCCCTCCCCCCAGCCCAAAGCAAGGTTTTCCTTAGCTCTTCACTAAAATTCAGAAACTTTAGTCTGAGCTGCCTCTTGAGCTGGCTCCTCTAAGGGTGTCGCCCCCAGTTTACCTTTTATTTTCTCCTCCTGGACCTTACCTTGCCTTCAAGACTTGAGTGTTTCTGTTGTCCTGAGCAGGATCTAGCGATACCTGCCTTTTCAGTGACCTAGGGTGTGCTGTGCAGTAACTCTGGGCAGTGCTACAGCCTGACTTAACACAATGGGTGTTTATACACGTGCTGCGGGGGGGAGCACCCAGAGCATCGCGTGTATTGGTGTCACCCCGCTGAAAATGGCAGTGGGGGCACTTTAACTACTGCTTGTTGGATGAGCTTTAGTTAAAGCACGCCCACCATCATTTTTCAGCATTGGGACACCGATACATGCGGTGCTGGTGTGCGGTAACTACCGTGCTCCGGCAGACTCTATTAATCGAGTCTACTCCGATGCACTGTAATTACAGCACAGTGCAGCAGCCTCACTGCACGTGTATAGGTGCCCAGTGTGCCTTCCCAAATACGTTTTTTGTTAAAGGAGCAAATAAAATAAGATGCAAACGTTATATTATTCCCCTTCCTCCACTTCTTCCAAATCCTCTTTAATGAACCAGTTAACAATCTTTCCCAAAAGTGGTAAATTATCCTTGGGCTTTATTATTCCTCCCAAACCAGAAGAGAACCCCATTCTGCAATAGAGGAGCTCAAATATTCAGAGATGGGCTGTTAGAAGAGATTTCAAATCAGCATCTACACATCGAGTCCTGTCACAAAGAAAGCCAGCAGGCTCACCTGTGAGAGTACAGCAGACTGCATTCCAGATTTGGGTTCTTTTTGCATAACTTTTATTTAATTTGGACACAATCAAGGGTGATATCCATATCCTGCATCTGCCATCCTCCATTGCCTTCCTTAGTCGCACCTTGTTACCAGTTCAGCATCCAGTGGGGCGTCACATCCCAACACCTTCAGCAGCCAGACAATAACTTCTCTTTTGAAGAGTTATTCTCTGTTTTTATTTCTTTAACCCAGATGGACAGCCTAAAAAGGTTCGGAAGGTGCCTCCTGGACTCCCCTCATCGGTAAGCAGCACTGCACAAGCATCTTGTGCAAACATGCCATTGAGCCATGTGTTGTGTTTTTTTGTTTTTTTTTAATGGATCTATCAGCTCAGTGCCTGAGCCCCAACTCACGTTTTCAGGTTGAATCTTTGAAGTTGATTTGAGCCTCCCATTTCCAACAGTTCCCATGGGCAGTAGCCCCTAGCTAGTTTTACTGTACTCTGTGCTGCAATGGTGACCTAGCATACCTGCTGTTGACAAAAGGTTTGAAGCACTGAAAGGGGGAGAGGGGAAGGGGATTACTTGCTGCAATGGGAGAACATTGGAAGACTGAATACTGCACAGCTGTCTGGAAGTGTAGCAACCTAGTAACTTGATAGAATTGCTCATAACTCTTCTTCGTATGCACAGTCACTGTTGGCTAGTGCCACCTGGGGTGGAGGAAGGCTGTGAGCTGGTGCTCTGGCTTGTTAAACTCCTTTTGTGATGCCAGAGCCTCCTGAATCCCAGTTCTACCTGAGCAAGGAAAGGATAGTGCGTCAGTTAGAGCTCTAGATTTCTTGGCTCTCGTCTATTTGACGTTATGTCGCAAATGCCCCTATGAAATGTAATATTCCACGTGATCAGATTTCACTCTGAAAAGGAAACCAAGCCAATTGCAATGTGGGCAGGCATGTGGGGCTGCACCAGGTGTGCAGAGCTGCCTGTGTTGTTTTATAAGAAAGCTGAGCAGCCTGTAGGAATATGTTAGCCATACTTCAATGGCTGTTATAGGGGAATAAATTAAACAATGTCTTTGTGGCGGGGAGTAATGGGATCTCCAGAAAAGTTAATTGGAGCAGACTGCAGCACAGCTTTGCTTGGGCCTGAAGTGGCAAAGACCAAGGCTGCATTCCACGCTCCAGCTTTTGTGCCACTGCCTGTGAGTGAGTGGCTTCCAGGCCAAAGACAAAATGTGGAGCTAAAATTTCATCTCGGATGGAAGCTTCACTGGCTGGTCTGAGCGTTTGGTACCTCTTGGTCTGGGAGCCCAAATGCAGGAAGGAAACAGCCAGTACAGTTGACTGTGGACACGTAGCTAACCATACAGGAAAATGAAAAATGCTGTGGCATTTTTTCCTCTAGAGCAGGAGTGTTGAATGCACAGCTCACAGGCCAGATCCAGCCCGTGGAACTGCTGTGTCCAGCCCCCCAGACTCCTGGCAGACCCCTGGAAGCCGGGGGCATGGCTGAGAGTGGTAGCTTGTTGCAGAATCCCAGGGCCCTCATGGACATGGTTGGTGGCAGGAGTGAGCACAAGAGCTGACATTGCCCTGGTTGCCTTTGTGTGAAATTGCTGTGATCCTACCTCCTCAGCTACAGCAGCATAGTGCATGTGGCAGTTCAGTAGGGCTGTGTGATGCTTCGGGTGGTGAATCTCCGAATTGAATCAGGGGACCAGTTTAAAGGTCCGAATCGATTCGAAGCTCTCCGAATCTTCAGTAAAGATTCGGAGAGCTTTGATTCAGGCAGTCCCCAGTGGCTGCAGCAAGCAGCTGCAGCCAACTCCGAGCTGGTAAGTACTAGGGGTGCGGGAGCAGGGGCTGGGAGAGAGGAACCTGAGGAGGACC
>NW_005842226.1:995134-1007223 GCF_000455745.1 Alligator sinensis
AGAAAGCAGCTGCAGCCAACTCCGAGCTGGTAAGTACTAGGGGTGTGGGAGCAGGGGCTGGGAGAGAGGACCATGAGGAGGACCTCTTCCTGCTCCCCCAGCCCCACCATGACTGTCCCTGCCTGCCCGAGCTCGGTACTTTAAAGAAAAGCCCTCGTGCTGGCTGGGGGGCAGTCCATGCTGCAGGGGGGGCTCTGCACAAGCCCCCAACCCTCCCCCTGCTCCCCCAGCCCCCCCACGGGTGCCTCGCCTGGGCCAGCTCCAGCCCTTTTAAGAAAAACAGAAAAAAAATAACCCCGGGACTCACTGCTCCTGTGGCGGCCTTGGGGCTTCGGGGGGCTTTTGCAGAGCCCCCCCCACGGCACGGGGCAGCGGGGATTCCCCCCTGCCGGCAGGAGCGGTGAGTCTGGGGGGTGGGGGGGGGGTGGTTCTGGCCTGGCTGATTTGGAGATTCAGAGATTCGGCAGCAGCCAAATCTCCGAATCGGATTCGGCTGAATCGAATCGGGACAGCGATTCGAATCACTGTCCCCCCCGAATCATCCAAATCCAAAGCGAATACTACCGCTTCGCACAGGCCTACAGTTCAGCACGGGGCACAATTCCCTGCATTGGAGTGAGATCTGCTGCTACCAGCTCCTCGTGCCCTGGCTGGATCTGGCCCACAAAAAACTTTACAGTCTGGGTCTGGCCTGGGGCACAAAGGGAGTTTGACACCCCTGCTGTAAAGCAAAGGCCCTTCTGCCATATACGTATTTCTGAAAGGGACATTTCAACAGCGAAAGCACAGGGAAACCAGAAGTGGGATTGAGGCAGGGGTCTGGGCCCAAATAGTGCCGCCTGTCGATGAAGGGTGGGTGGAAGGCATCGGTGCTTTCTGCACAGGAGCTGCCTGCTGCTGTCGGTACCGCACCTCGGCTGTGGTGCTGCCCTTTCCCTGGGGCTTTCAGTTTTCTGGTGGCATGCGCTAACAGACGATTCACGCCGCTTCTTCCGATTCACGTGGAACTCGGAGCATCCAAACTCTGGCGGCTTCCCAGCGCTTTTGCTGGAGATTGTGGGGATGGGAGGGGGAATCATTGCTCCGTAGCAGGTAGCTGTTAAACAGGGCTGCTGGTGGGTACTGACAGTTATCAGCCTCCTGGTTTTGGCGACGCACGAGAAATGCTTCAGAGGCACTCCGATGCCTGAGCAGTGGGTGCTCAGCACCACCTGAAAATCAGGCCATGTTAAGACGCCTTTAGATTGGATCCCCCAAAATTTGATGCGACCTCTGGCTCTTGTTCAAGCTCAGACCATGCTGCCTGCAGCAAAGAAGGCCCAAAGGGGAGCTGTGTCCCAAAGCACTTGTACGCTTCCGGCACAGGATTATTTTACTTGATTGCTTGAACAGACACAGGGAGCTGCTTTCCAGCCCCACGAGAGGCATGCCCTCCTTTTGAAAGAATAAATGCTAAGGCTGTCCAGCAAGGCTGGCTGGATGTGCGCGCAGCTCTGTAAACAGCGTGCCGCCGTTGTAAAGTTGCAGCAGCCCCCACCCTCTCCCTCCCGCCACGGCAGAGACGGTAGGATGGAATTTACTAGGCCTAATCTCCCCGTTCTGTCGTGGCTCCCCGGAGGGAGGATGGAAGGTTATGTAATGCTTAGCAAAGTGCAGCCAGCCCTGAATGGCAACAGCAAGGGACCCGAGCAACACAAATGGCTGGAAGTCCTGCGTGCGCACACCCTCCCTCCCCTTTTCAAAGCAAGCTGTTAAGGGGGATTCAGCTTTGCTTCTTGCCTCTTCTTGGAAAACTCCCTTTCCCTGGGGTGGGACTGGGACACTCTGCCCACTTTTTCCATAACCTACCTCTTTCTTTTTTTTTTTTTTTTTTTTTTTTTTTTTTTTTTTTTTTAATCCCTATTCAACAGGAGGATTTAAACCTCCATGCAGAGAGAGAGAAATCTGCACCCACGCAGAATTAACTATGTAGCCAGAGAGCCCTCCCCTTTCCCCCCGCCCCCCAGGCAGCTGATCAAAGGAGCTTTCTGGTCTGACTCCGTCTGCAAACATGCAGCGAAAAGAGCCTGTTCCATGTTATCACTGGACCCTGTGCAACGTAAATAGATTAATAAGCACCATGTTAAAACAGAGCGCTTTAATCTTAATTTCATAACCACTCTGACGAGTTGGAAGGGTCAGTGGCTGCAATAGTTGAGGGTGGTTGAAGCGGGGCAGGTGCTGCCAGAGGCACACAGTGGAAGGGTAAGTGGAAAGCCTAGGGATGCTTCCTGCTGCTCTGACGGCAACAGGGATGGGACAGGGACAGGCTACCCTGTGGGTTTGAAGTTGGCAGGTCTGGCTGTGAATGAACCTAACAGCATTTGGCATCTTGTTGTAGTGTATAATTAATGCACAGTCCTCCTGCCTGTTTAGCTTTGGTGAAGTGGGTCTTCAGGTGCTGGATCCAGGCAGACACCGGATCTCTCATACCCTCTGCGTCACTTCTAAACACCCCTATGCACAGCAGGAACTACACTTGTTCCTAAGCTCACTTGAGCAATAAGTCAGGAGAGCCATGACGGCATCTGGCGGTTGGCTGCCTATTTTGTATGGCACAACAAAGAACAAGGCCCAAGGCAGAGTGTCTGCATTTAACTATCCCACGTGCAAGAGCTGCCCAAAAAATGCCTCGGAGAAACAGGTTGGAGCTGTGCATGTAGAGCCTGCTGCTGTTGAGATCAGCGGGAATTTCCTGTTTGCTTCAGTGGAAGCAGGCTCAGGGTCTTACTGAAGCTGATGGTACTGACAGCCAGCTGAGAAAGCTCAGTGGCATCAGAAACCATGGAGCACAAATAGAGTTAAAAATCCTCTTGTGTGAAGCCCAGAAATCCCCCTTTGCAGCCAGAATATGCCTTTCATCTCCCCACCTCCTTGCACCACCTTAAGAATTGCTTTTTTGGATGTACCAGACTCTCCATCTGAAATGGCATTCCTTGGAGAAAAAAAAAATCACCTTGTCAACATCTCAGTTTGCCACTTGCTTGGCTTGAAAGAGGGAAGAGGCTTGGTCTGCCCGCAAGACTTGCCAGCACAGCTGAGTTGATCAGGAGTGTGAAGAAATCGCCTCCCCAGCTAACACAGCTGTGCCAGCAAAAACCCTAACGTAGATGGTTACATCAACAAAAGACCTTTTTTGTCAGTCCAAGCTATGTCTACACTATGAGTGTTAGCCCAGGCAGCTCTGTCAGCCCATCCAGGAGTGACCAGGTGAAGCTACCTGGCTCATGTTGTGCAGAAGCTCCAAAAAGAGGTTTGTGATGGCCTCTTCTGGTCCTTGTGCTTGTGGGTTTAGAGTATTGCTGCTGGTGCATTTTTCCAAACCAAGAGGGTTAAAAACTTTTTTGAGGATGTTTGAGTTCCCAGCTCTCACTGTCGCGTGCACCAGAGGGGTTCCAGACTTGAACAACAAATGGTGTTTGCAACATTTGTCCTCTCATGAAAGAAGCTGATCAAGCCTCCTACCTTTTGCATTTGGCCTTGAGTGACGATTCCTCACGGTGCCTCTGCTCTACGTGGGACCCGGGGCTGGCGGGGGTGCCTGATCCCAAGCAAGCAGGTCTGAGCACCAGCCTGTGTTGTCTGGCTTTGTCCCTGAGCCCACTGGAAATTGGTTTGTGCGCACCTTGAACGGTCGGCCGTGTGAGGGATCTGTTGCAGTGCTGAGCATGGTGGCTGGCAGCTAATTCGGTGCATAGGTTTGCAGTCTGGTGGCTGCTCTGTTTAGTATTAGTCTGGAAGGATTGCTTGAAGTCCCACCCCAGTTTATGCTTTTAAACGTGAATAACAGAAAGTGGCGGGGGGGAGGAACCCTGAGAATCACAGGGCTGGTGAATTTAATGCAGCTTTTTGGCAAGCTCCCTCCTTTTACTTTGTGCTAGCAATTTAAACACAGGAAATGATCTCACCTGTAGGTCCCAGAGGTCTGACTCTTTCGCTGACGGAGGCAAGGGCTGGAGGTTGGGTGGGGGAGGAGAGACCTGGCTATGATTTACTGTTTCCTGTGGTGCTGGATGTAGAACGTGGATTTTGTCAGTGCCCCCGAATGCAGAGGATCTCGGCGGCTCCCCGCAGCTGCTTTGTGTATTTTGGGAGCAGGTCTTCTCTCTGCGTGGGGGACCCTCAGTGATACCCTGTGCGGGTACTGGTTGTGGACGTTGAAGATGGAGGCCAGGGTTGGGTGGCAAGTTGACTGGTGATGGCTCACCCTTTGGAGGAGCCCAGATTGCTTTAAGTGATGAAACGGAGGAGCCATTTCCACCCCTTTCCAAACTGCTGTGCCGGTTCCTGTGACCCCAGGCAACACCCAAGAAACATTTTTGAAGCTTCCTTTTTCTGTTTTTTTCCTTTCCTTAAAAAGTCCCTTAAAAACAAGCAGCTTGAAATTTTTGCATCTGTTGTCTTGAGGCTTAATAAGCAACCTCAGAGGGTATGTGCATGTGTGTATACTTGTATGCACGCATGTTCAGATGCATGCACACATCCTCTCTTTAGACGTGTCTTTGCATGGCTGGGGAGCATGGATCTGTGGGAGTGAGTTGGGTGGAGAACAGGGGGCAAGAGAGCGTTAATGAGCAATTGGGCTGAAATCCGATTCCTTCAAGATAGAGGTTAGCGGATGGGCGGGGAGAAAAGTTCCTAGCCTGGAGTATGTGCAAAGGGGGGCTTGCACGTGTGTGTGTTAAGGGGTGGGGGGGAGGGAGGGTGAAAGCATTGGCACCTTTGAAATCCTGCGTTGAAGCCTTCCTCCGCGAGGATGTTTCACTGGTTTTTGATTCTCACTCAGGATTTATTAAATATATGGTAAACCTCCTTTCCCCACCCCCACCCCCTTTTCCTCTCCTCTTCTCCACTGCTGCACAGCTGCCTAGAGAGCTGGCCAGGTGCCAGGGGCTGGCAGATGGTGCAGGGCTATTAGATGTGCTTCATTCGATTCCCTGTCCCAGCTCCCGCTATTTAATCAAATTATAGGAAAAGTCAATTTACTGGATTCTTATTCTTTGTAGCCTATTCCATTCCCCCGCTCTCCCCAGACTCTGCCACAAACACACGCCACAGAGACGGGGTATTTTTTTTCCATGAATTCCACTTCAGCGCTTGTCCCTGTGTTGAAACACGGAGGTTATTGGAGACGCAAGAGGCAGAGAGGGCTGCTGTGTTTTGGGGTTTTTTTTTTTCTTTTTTGTTTTTTTTTTTTGAGAGGACAGGAATCAGTTTTTGGCATCTATCAGTTCATTCCTTTCCACCTCCCCTCTGGTTTTTGGAGTTCACAGTCCAAATTTGTACATTAGGGTCTATAAAGGCACTATCTGAACACAGCAAGATCTTCAGCAGAAAGACGACAAGTTGCAACTTCCGTAGTCTCCTGCCTCTCCCATGACCCAAAGATCCCTGGTGACGGGTGGTCCCAGCTTTCTGGCTACCGCTTACCAGCAGCACTAGGCCAGCTGGGGGGACTCTGCTTTAGGCTTTTTGGGGTGAGGGGAGGAGGATCTTTAACAGCTCCAGCTCACTACAGAGTCTTCACCTTCTGATCACACCAAGGAATTGTGGAAAGTGTTATAATGGAGGGGAGGAGGCTGTAAATTAGCTGCATGGGGTTGTCAAAGAGCTAATGGAGGGTGGGTACCTTTTTTTTTTTTTTTTTAAAGCAGCACCAGTTTGCAGTGTTGGAAGACAACCCTTTGGCAAGCAGTTATGTCCTTGTTTGTGCAGGAGGGAAATCTGAGCAAGTTTGGGTGGAGGGGGTAGGATGAGGGGGAATTTTAAAGCCTCTTTGGAGTACGTGGTTCTAAGATTGTGGGGGGTGGGAAAAATCTGGAACATGAACATTGTGCATCTTTACCATGTTAGATTCACCGTGTTGCTGGCTGTGGGTGTCTGCAGCTGGCTGTCCTGGGCTCTGGTCGTATCCCTTCCAGAATGGGTGCTTTTCTTGAGATGGTGTTTGGTGTATGCCATCTGGGAGCGCTGCCAAGAAGCCCACCCTGCCCATGCACTCCTAGTCCTGGAAATATGGCTTAGCTCTGAGCTGCTCTTGGGTTCTCCGTCGGGGCATTTCATGGCAGGCATCCGGGGTCCCTCTGTTCTGACTACGCTGCCTGACTTCAGGGATTTGGTGCGTGTGCAGCAGGAGTGAGTAGGCAGGCCTTGGCAGGGCTCCCGGCTGTGTACCAAGTAGGGTGGCCATCATAGAGGACAGTCCAGTTGCCCTCTCTTGATACGAAACCGGATGCCTTTGTCTCTTCTCTTTAAGAGGAAAAATAGAGGACAAAGGCATCTGGTTTTGTATCAGTAGAGGACAGAGTAGCAGAAAACTGGCATGTCCTCTATGATGGCCACCCTAAGGCAGCGCAGACCTGTGGGCCCTTTCTGGGATGAAGCGGCAGGAACCTGACCAACCGGACACATTGATTTTAATAGGAAAAGCTGGTGCTTTTCAGAGCATGTCTCTCATCCTTTCCTATTGAAACCCATTTTCCTCCCTATTTGGGGCAGTTTTTAAACTAAAAAGCCATTCTTTTCCCCCCTCTTAGTGGATCCTTGCTCTTTAGCTGATCAGAACTGTTCAAAGTAGCAGGCTGGGAGAGGGGAAAGAGAAACTTGCTGCATCACTGCAGGTTTCCTTTACAAACAGAGATGCTCTTTCCAGTCAATGATGGGCTGAACATGCCTGGCAGAGTTGCTGCAACCTCCTGCCTCTGCTTTCATGTGTATTTAAAAAAAAAAGAAAAAGAAAAAAGGTTTCAAGATGAATCAAAAGTGATGAAAATAGGCTCTTCACAGGTTCCCACGTCAATTTAAATGACATCTCAGTTTCTTTTACGTGTCACATTTGTGTGTGTGTGTGTGTGTGTGTGTGAAGATACTTTATCACTAGCGCAGGGTGGGTTTCTGCAGAGGCTTTCCAGGATCCATTAGATCAAAGGCCCCTTGTTGCTACCCTGTCTGCTCTCCTCAAAGCTGTTACACCTGGCCTATGCATCTAGCATCATGAAGGACTGCTGTTACCATGCACACAGCTAGGCCTCTCCTGAGGCCCTCATTGAGGGGTGACCCTTGTCTTAATCGTGCAGTTTCACTGGATAAAAGGTACTGCAAATCATCATCTTCCTGTAGTCTGAAACCTGTAACCTCTGAAATAGAGGCTGAAACAGAAGTTACAGGGACAGGATATGGCCTAAATGAAGGAATCCCCCAGCAGGAACAATTGTGTGTGTGGGAGGGAGAGACTGCACGCCCATGGATGCACACAGTCATCCATGCATCTGTCCCTCATTCTGGGTCTCTGTCAGGCCATGGCCCTTGACAGCAGGAGAGGTAGATGCAGGACACAGGCTCCTGTCCCGGAGACCATTGCCCTTCGGAGATGAAGATGGAGTGGGCTGGGCCGCGCTTGCCTGCAGAATGTGGCTCGGTTAAATCATAGAAATCATAGAGTGGTGGGGCAGGAAGGGACCTCCTGAAGTATCTAGTCCAGCCGCTTCCCAAGGCAAAATCATCCGTATCCAAACCATCCCATGCAGTCCATAATCTAAACTGAATGAGGCCATATGTGCAGAATGTCCCTTCCCAGGCTGGGTGGCTCATATTGAGCCATGAGTGATTGTGGTTGACCACTGCCCAGTGCTTTACAAGGCTGAGCAGCTGGGCTTTTGTCCTATAGCTAAGGATCCTTATGGTCTTCAAGGGTAGGGTTTTCAGTGGCAGCACTGAAGAGCAGCCTTAGAGCAAAGAGCCCCTCATTGATTAATCCTTGTGTGTGTGGGCCTCCATACCTTCCCTTCCCCCAGCCCCCCAAGTGAAGGTAGTAATACTGTTCTTTATAAAGCGCTTCTTGACTTACAGATTGAACATGCTCTTTAAACCTTGGATACCCTGATTATGGTAAAGGGCCACAGCAAAGCATGTCCTTTAAGAGCAGGAGTGAACACTGGCCATGCCCTTGCTCCACCCTCTCCTGTTTCTCTCTGGAGTTGACTGGGCACTTGGGTTTTGTATCCAGAAATAATCTCTTTGTGGTTACCCATAAAAAGCCATAACCACAGAAAAGGGAACTCAAGAGGAGAGTTGAAACTGCTGCTGGTGCTAGCCTGTTCTATAGCATCCAGAGCAAGAGAGATCAAAGCCTTACAGGAAGGCAAGGCTCATTTCTGCTTTAAATCCACTTCTTCCCCCTCACCCTGTCTCTGCCTCCGCCCCTTCCAGATGCTTCCAATTGTGTGTCGGAGGCAGAGCAATGCAAAGGCTGTTGGGGCAAGGAGAGTAGGTGAGGTGATCACCAGTCCCCACGTGGAAGGTGACCGGGGATGCAGGAGGCCACAGTAGGGTTAATGTGACATAGGGGAGGTCAGTGGCTGGGGGGAGGTTGAAGCACACCTTTGCAGCCAGGATATCCTGGATAGCCAAGAGTGTCGCTTCTTGGCCTTAACTTTGGCTGAACTTCTCCTTTCTGCTGTGGGAATTGGCTGTGTTGGCTGTAATAAGTAAAAAGAAGCACTAGGGCAGCCAGCCTGGGGCAGGGCAGGCGAGTGGCAGTCTGGCAGGCAGGGCATTGTGGTCGGCAGGCCTCTCTCTGACTCTTGCTCCCCTCCTCGTCTGCCACAGGTGTATCCATCCAACTCAGGTGATGACTACAGCAGGGATCCAGCGGGATATACTCCCTCGAAACCTCCTAGCACTGTGTATCCTGGAGCCTTCTACATGCCAGGTCAGTAGCTGCTGACCCAACTCCATAGCAGCTGCTCAGAGCTGAGCTTTCCCTTCCTGTCATGTCCTGAGCAGCAACAGAAGTGATTTCATACCTATGCCTGGTGCCTGGGTGCAGGTGTGGGTGCCTGCTGAGCCCTGGGGATGCAGACAGCATGCCCATTCATTTGTAAATAAGCCCAATAATGCCATAATCGCTGTAGCACCACCCCTTACTTGTTATGGCTGATGTGTCCCTTCCTACAGCCTGCCTTGCAGCACATCCGAGACGGAGGTTGTCCCAGTGCTCGCTAGACTACTTGGGGGGAGCACTTCCTAGTTCTGTGTACCCCAAGCCCAAGGAGGTCCTTGTTTGTCCCTGGGGGCTGCTGTAGGGTGGGTCAGCAGCATGACTTCTTAGTGCTGGAGGCACATGCCATAGGTTTTACCCAGTTACTTTTTCTTCTCCCAGTTGTACCATGATGATGTTTCTCATGCTTGTCTTGCAGATGGACTTCATAACTCGCCAGACCTGTGGAGTTCGTCTGGTACCATGAGCCAGCCAAGCTACGGGGCCATGCTAGGCAGCTCCTCTTCCCCTCTCCCACAGTCCGGTGGCTTCAGTAGTTTACATCAGCACGAAAGAATGGTAATGTGCCTCTTGGCCAGCTGTCCTTGTGAGCAAAATGCATAGGCTGTTGAAGCACAAGACAGCTTGCTAGATCTCCTGTGTTCTCTTCCCAACTCTACCACAGGCCCTTTGGGACCTTTTCCCCTCTGTGCCTTCGGCTCCTTCTCTGTGAAAACGTGTCCTGATGCTTGCCTGCCCCTGCAAGGTTTGGGGAGACTCCTATAGCCTCTTAACGTCCCTGAAGTGCAACATTGCTGTCAAATTCCCACAGCAAGCTTTAGCAGAGGGTGGATTTGCTGTATCTAGAGCAGGGAAGGGCAATTATTTCGGGCAGAGGGCCACTTACTGAGTTTTGGCAAGCCATCGAGGGCCACATGACAGGCAGTCAGGGGCAGATAAATATTAATTTTCTAAAAATTGTTGGGGCCCCGCGGGATGGATTGAATAGTGTGGTGGCACACATCTGGTCCGCAGGCTGCATTTTGCCCACCCCGGCCTAGAGTGAGACTCATGACTCTAATGAACATAGATAATGTCAGTCATTAACATGGCTGTGGATCTTCTTGCAGTGATGCTCCTTGAAATAGCAAGATGCAGTCAAATTGTAAGATACATTTAGGATTTGAAAACTTTTGTTGCTGGACCTGTGGGGATTTGTCTGACTTCCGTCAGAGTAGCACTGAGGACCTTTCAGACATCAGGGAATAGTTCTGTAATGCCTGTGTGCACAGGCAAGTGTTATGCTTGTTCTACAGCTGGGTGAGCTCTGGTACAGATTTAGGGGATAGGAAAGTAAAACATTTGAATTGATAGCAAAAGGATGTTCCTACAAGGATATCTCATTAAAATGCAGCTGTTACTGTGGTGTGATACAAAACCACTCTAGGTATAACCCTGCTTCATCCAGGGTCAAAGTTGAGGCAGTTAGCCTCTTGTTGAGGATCTTGCAGACATTTGCATGTCCCTGAGCAGCAACTGCCTCCCAACTCCCCCTGTTTTAAATGCTGCTGAACTGTATATTTGTCTGTTCCCCTGGGTTATATGAGGATCCCGTCTCTTCCTTGGGTGCTTGAATGGCTCAAGTTACCATAGTACTCGAATACTTCAGGGGCCTGATGTATTTATCATTGCAGTGTCCCAAGAAAGTAGGGGACTCAGACCCAGAGAGATGAAGAGACTTGCCTGAGGTTGCCCCGGGAATGTGTGGCGGGACAGGAAGTTGAATCCTGATTTCCTGAGTGTGGGGCTTGTGCCATAATGCCTGGGCTGCCCTTCCTCTCTAGGGCAAACCAGGCAACAGTGCCCAGATTGCCTTCTTTCATGACCACTGTGTGCCTGCTGCAGTGTTTCTACTAGGCATGGGCACGCATTTTGTGCAGCTGGAAAATGCACCATTCGTAAGACAGGAGCATCTGTGGGCTGTCTGAGCATGTGGTCTGCCCTGAAATAAAGGCAGTTGCTCACAGTCAGGAAAGAGTTCAAGGAATGAACTGGGAACCAGCCCTAGGTAGAAGTGTGTTCAGGCTCTTCTCTATTGGTTCCAGCACCCTGTTGGCTGTGCAGGTTCCCCTGGGCATGGGGACTCGCACTGAGAAAAGCGTTTCTCAGGCATTTTTTTACGTTCTCCTTTGCTCCAGAAAGTCAGATGACTGTAAATCCACTCTAATGAGATGCAGAATCCTTATTATCCATCATTGGTTTGAATAAGGACAGAGAGAGAGTTCATAAAAGCTGATCCAGTTCTTGTTAACCTTTGCTTGTGTCCCTGTTTACTCACTCATGTGTGCAAACACACATCAGGCAGGCTATAATGGAGGAACCTTCTCCCCAACCACAGCTTCTTGCCCCTAGAGTAACAGCAGAATCAGTTAAGCTTAGTATGGCCCCCTAGACCAGCCACAGCTCCTGGGAAACACCAGTGCTTTGATGGTATAGCAGTGAGCACCATTGATGCACCCTCTATAGCCTGGACACTGCAGGGGATCAGATGCTACTTCATGCTGACAAGCATTGGCCCTCTAAGGGTATGTCTCATGCCTCCTCCCCTCTTTCCTAGAACTACCCGATGCATTCAGGAGAAGTTAACGGCGGGCTCCCTTCTGTGTCTGGCTTTTCCTCTGCCTCCACCCCGTATGGTGTCTCCAGTCACACGCCACCAATCAGCGGGACAGACAGCATGATGGGTAAGTAGCATCTTTACTCTCCTGGGCCCATGGAGCTTTTGGCAGATGATCTCACTCAGTTTTTGGTCTGTTCCCCACCCTCCCCCACTTACCTCCCTGCACGCAGGTTAATCCAGAAAGGGTTAACTGCTGTGAGTGTCTAATACCTGAATGCATTATGGGCTTAAGCCACTGTCTGGCACATGGGGAGTAAAGTACATGCATAACCTAAGGTCATGCCCCTTGTGGGTCTGGAGTTGCACCACAAGACAAGTGCTATAGCAGGGCATATTGCTGTTTGATAACCAGCTGAGCTGTGGCAGGGGTTGGAGATGTCCCTGTAGCTCAGGGCTCTCCATGCATGTACCTTTTGGCACCTTGCGTATTTGTCCTGAAAAGGGTCTAGGGTCTCTTTGGGGGAGCAATGACCAAGCAAGCTTCAGGAAAGAGTTAAACATAAGCATGAGTTACGTGGGAAGCCATTGGTCTGAATCCGGAATAGAAACATTCATGCCATATTCAAATGTTGTGCTAAACCCCTGCCCACACTAATCTCTAACCCTGCTGAA
>NW_005842226.1:1007254-1055752 GCF_000455745.1 Alligator sinensis
CAAAACCTGGTACTGCAATTCATTTCCTGCTTGCTGGGAAAGGAGATGCCTGACCTTGATTCCAAGAGAAATCCTCATGTGGGGGGAGAGGACAGGAGCAGCGTTGGCTGTGGTAGGGGTGCGTCATTGCTGTTGACTGCACAGGGCCTCTGACCTGTCATCTCCTGAACACAGCCAGGCAGCTTTAAAAAGGAGCCACAGCCCACAATCCCCAGGTCCCAGCATGCAGGCCAGGTCTCTAGGGACAGTAACAATCAAAAGAGACTTTATAATAAAATGGGCCTTTCTCAAATCTGAAGAATGAGAAGCCCCTTTTGATTGCTGTTTCCTTCCCCTCCTATGGGGAAAGCAAATGCACAAGCAGGAAAGCAAAGGGGGGCATTTTCCTTAAATGCACCAGGGCTCTTTTGAAGGTGATCTCTTTGCAATGGAGTCTTTCTGGAGTGCAAGTTCCCGCCAGGATCATGTGGGGTTAGATTCACATGTCTGTATCTCCTTGCAGGTAACCGAGGAACCACAGCCGGGAGCTCAGGAGATGCGCTTGGGAAAGCATTAGCTTCAGTAAGGATTTCTTTCTCTAAGTTCCTCCTGGCAGTGCCCCCCTGCAACAGCAGCCCCTTGCTGGATTGCTGCCCAGCTAGCTGCCTGGCTTCCTGCCCTGGGTGGGAGAACTCAAATGTCACTGTTTCGAATGACTCTGGTCCTGAGGTTGCTGCTGCACTTGTTAGTGGAAAAGATGTGGGGGAGTCTGGCCCAGCAGTGAGGGCACTAGCCAGAGATGTGTGAGATCTATCCTCAGCTCCCAGTTGTGCTACCAACTCTGCTGGCAGGTCTTTCAGGGCACATCTGCACCACAGTAGGGCTGACATCCCAACCAGGCCATTCCCAAACCCGCTCTGCCCAGAAATGCGCTGGTGGAGATGTTCTGCATCTGCATTGTGCTGATGTGCCTTTTGTCCCCCTGTGCCTCCCTTCCCTGTCTGTCAGACATACTGCTCAGCAACGTTGCTCTAAGGATAAATATGCTGATGGGGCTGTCAAGATGCAGCAGTCAAAGGATGGCCATGGGCTCCCCTAGCTCTTTATTTCCCTCTCCTGGCATTCTGCAGTTCTGTACCCTGGCATTATCTGAGTGCCAAGTATGAGGGGAGGCAACATACAGATTTCCTCCTGTCTGGGCACATATGCATTTTTGAGGGCAGCTCAGCTCCTGATAGCCCTGAGTCTGGATGTCCAGGGCGTATATGCTTCCCCAGACTACATGCTGCTGAGCTAGTTTCTGCTACATCCTCCTTGAAATGGGTAGGCAAGAATGCCGGCTGTCCTGAGAGTAGGTGACAGCACTTCTTGTTGGGTGTTGTCTAGTGTTGTGCAGCTGACAGGCCCAGCAGGCATGGTGATGTTGGAGGATAGTTTTTTCATTGGGGATCCTTGTGGTCAGGGCTGCCTTCTCCATTCTCTGCCACTCTTCTGGTGTCCTTCTGGTGTTTGGAGTTCCCTTGTCCTGGAACTTGTTAATAATACCTCCTACTTAAATTGTAATGCCCCTCAGGCCCCTCTCACTGCAACATGCGGATACCTTGCAGTCACCCGTGTGTTTATGTTCCCAGCTTCTGCTGTGATGTAAAGAATTGTCATTTTGATTAACGGGGAGCCAAGGTACGTGGAAGGTTGGATTGTAGAATAATACAAAAGTCTGTCTGGAAGGACCCTCAAGAGATCACTTCTAGTCCAGCCCCCTCTTCAGTCAGGCTTGTCCCTCTCTAAACCATCCTAGACAAAGCTTTGTCCACTTGCTTTTAAAATCTTCAGGAACAAACCATCATGCACAACTACCAGCACAATGCCTGAGACATCAAACACACCCTTTAACTTGTCCCAGGTAAAGCAGGGGAACAAAGACACTGCCAATGTCCTGCCATTGCAAAGATAGGAAATTCTCTCGAAGTCCTGAGTCTGCAGCACCCACAGATAGACTTCATGTCTCCTGCATCCCAGCTTAGTGCCTGATTCACTAGACGGTTGCTGGGGCTTCAGCCTGTAGGCATGTGCTGGGTTTCAGTGCAAGGGTATATTTTCAGCCCAAAGCTGATGTGTGGGCAGTCATTTTAAACCTAGCACCCTGCTAGCTAGGTTGGGGGAATGCCGACTTGACCAACGATCTGTCTAGCCAACTTCTCCCTTTCAGTCCCAGCTCTGGCCTAGTGTGACTTTTGCATGCAACAGTCTGTCCAGCAGCCCTCAGTATCTCATCCTGTGGCTGCATGTGAAAAGCACGTGGCTGGCAGCTAGATTGGTGCAGCACCTGTCTGCTGTTATTTCTTAGCATCTTTACCCCCTGAAACCTTGGGTTGTGAGAACCTAGCGACTGCAGTGACAAACTAATGTGCTCACTGCGAGGAAAGTGCTTAATGGAGGGGAGAAAAAATTTCAGCAGTCGTGTAGAAATTGATGTAAATTCCTGCCAGCAGAGATCAAGGATGCTGTTACCTCCCCTGGGGGGGGAAGAGAGGAGAGGAGTGGGGAGAACAGGAAAACCATCTGTTGCATTGGCTGGGAGCTGGGGGAATTGCCAAGGGTGATGCGAGGAGGCTTGGCACTTGAGTGCCTTGGCACTTGGGTGCTTTTAGCACAGGTGAGGCCAGGAAGGGTTCATGGCCCTTTGTTTCCAAGGTGCCCTTTGCTAACCATGGTCTGTTCTCTCTTGCTCCAGATTTACTCCCCTGATCACTCTAGCAATAACTTCTCTTCAAACCCCTCTACGCCAGTAGGCTCCCCTCAGGGGCTTGCAGGTACGTATGTGCATGGCTGCCGTTCTCCTGGGAATGGCTCAGAATCATCCTGGGTTTGTTCAAATTTGTTAATCCAATTTAAACCATGTTTAAAAAGAATTAAAAAAAAATAAAAGGTTTTTTTTGAAGCAGTAGCTGGTCTGTGGAAGAGCTGATTGGCTCAGGTACAGAGACAGGCAAGCTCCCTTCTCCGGCCAGAGCTTTGAAAAGTGGCTCGTGACTTGGTGCCTGGCTGTAGATGCTATGGAGAGGCCTGATTTGTGTGGAGTCTTAACCCAAGTAACAGGGCTCCTTTGAAGTTTGAGTTGAACACCAGAAATCCCTGATCGCCTTGACAAACCTTGGGTTGTGCGTCTCGGTGGGAACCTTGCAAGCAGTTCTCGGGCTCAGGAGTCTGATCCATGTGGCAACAATGTGCTATTGCCTGGAAGTAAAGTTTTTGCTACTGCCTGTTCAGTACCTGCTCCCGTGTTTGTCTTTCCCAAGTTGCCCCTTCATGCTCACCACTTTTGGGAACACGCTCTATAAACTTGTTCCGTATGTGTGCATGTGCATGCTTGAGCATTGGTCGGAAGGGCTCAGTGTAAATTAGTAGGCAGCTGACAGGTTAAAAGCCATTTTCAGAGGCTGTTTTGCACTGTGCATAAATCATCTGCACATAACCTGGCAGCTTGATCCAAGTGCCCTATTCAAGGAGCTTTGGTTTTCTTCCAGCAGCAGGAACTAGAGCCCAACCTGGGGCTTCATTGCTGGAAGTGCTTCAAGCAACTCCCTTTTTCCCTGGAGGGCAGAGGTGTGCAGTGGTCCCTCCTTTTGCTCCTACTGCCCAGCCCATCTTGTATGGCAGGGTACGCATAGCAGAACAGCCATCAATGTCCTCACCCTTTGCCTTACTGCCCTGTTGCAGGCAGGACAGGACTCGGGTGCAGGTACTTGGGAGTGATGCTTCTGCTGGATATAAATCCAGAAGCAGGCATGGGCTGGGTGTGCGAGCCTCCCCTCCTCACTGACCAAATTACTGCCCATGTGCAGAAACAAGGGAAGGTTCAAAGATCCCAACACGCTGCCGGTTTCCATACTCAAGCAAAGAAGCCACTTCTTTGCAGCCTACCTACCTACAGGCGGCAGAAGCACTGGTAGGAAAGGAAAAAGGCTCCAGGCAGGCAAGGGCATGCATGAGCAAGAGTGTACAGTCGCACCAGCAGTGTGTCTGTGCGTACACGTGCTGTCTGCCTGCATTGGATTCCTTCTTTGCCAGCAATTAGTTGCTGTGAGGAGCAGCTGTACTAGCTTGCTATCCTGTCAGCCTCCACTTGCTAACAGGACTGATGGCCGACCCACAGTACCAGCACTGCCTTGTCCATCTCTGATGGGGCAGTTGAACATTGCCACATGTTCTCCAGCAACTGGTTTCTGGGGCTCTGGCTCCATCTAGTGTCATGTTGTCAGAGCTGCACACAGTGTTTCTGATCCTGTGTTTGCTTCCAGGCACATCCCAGTGGCCCCGGGCTGGTGGACAGGGTGCCTTATCTCCTAGCTATGAAGGGAGTCTCCACACTTTAGTAAGTGTCACTTAACGCCTCTGTGCTCCTATTTTCTGTCCTTTTTGTGGGTGTTGTGCAATGAACAGCATGAGTAAAGTGGCAGCGATAGGGGATGAGAGCAGAGGGTGCTCTGTTCTCCCAACAAGATATTGGACCAAATGTACCAAGGTATTTAGCAGGCTGCAGACACCTAGTTGAATGTGTCTGAGCAGGCCAATCTTCTGAATTTTTCTGTGAGAGCCAGGAGCTCTTGTAAACCCTGCCATGTGCTTTGCTCTATCTCTGGGCAGTTAAATACCTTGTAAAACATTCCCTGTCCCATCCTAAGCAGCTTGGGCCTCTGCTGTCTCCCACAGCTTGCAGCAGCAATGCTGATCTGGTGCTGGCACCCAGGCTGCCTGTAGAGGCATTTACCCATGTTGCTGGCTGCTTTGGCATATGGGGCTGGGTGGGTATTACCCCCTGTGAGGCTTGAATCATTCTGGTAGGTGAGGTTGCAATATGCATCTCTAAGAGGGTGACTGAAAGCTTCTATCTAGCAGTTAATGCAAAGGATGGGGAATTGTCATACCACTGCCTCTAGCCTGGGACCCCATTTGTTCACTGGTCAGAGCCTGACATTTCAGAGGAAAGGGCAAGAACCTCACTGTGGCCATCTGTCTAATGTTCTGTCCAGCTGGGGTGCTTTTTCCCCATCTCAGATGGTTAATGATTGTACTGGAGGGTTTGTATCCCTGGCCCTTCTGATATAACAGGGGGTTCATATTCTCCATATGCATATTCTTGCACTGCTGTACCTCAGCCCTCTTGAATCCTGTGGAGCGCCCTGCCAGAATATAATTTGTGCACGCTGTAGTGGTTCCTTCCCATGAGAAAGCGCTTAGCAAGGGGTAGCTTGCTAACAGCACAGGGAAGGCTGCAGGTGGGAATAGTCTTTCTACAGTCAGTTCTTCTTGTGGGTCTGAGTTCCTTGAGAGCTTTAAAGGAGTTATGGGAAACAGGTGTGCTGTTGCAGCCAGCTGTTTCGTTGATCTGAAACTATGGCGAAGCCCCGAGTGATCCAGTAGACATCTCAGTGGGCTGTTAAGTTTTTAAAAATGTTAATGCAGTCTCCTTTTCCCCTTATACCTCAAGCAAAACAAAATGGAAGACAGATTGGATGAAGCCATCCATGTACTGAGGAATCATGCCGTGGGCCAGACAGCTGCCATGACGGCTAACCATGGAGAGATGCACGGTCTGCTGGGATCGGCACCTGGCCATAGTGCCACAGTGGGCGGACTGGGCCAGGCCTTTCCCCCTTCAGTCATGCCTATAGGGAACAGACATCCAAGTCTGGTGAGTTGGGACCTGTGGGGATGGCTGTTTGCATTGCTCTAGCACCCAGGTGTCAGAGCCCTGTTGTGCTGGGCAGGGTACCATCTCACGGGCTGGGCAGTCTCTGGGACCCTGTCTGCTCACAAACCTTTGCAGACTGCAGGGGGCACAGCCTTCCTATAATTTAAATTTAACCTGAATCAGCTTGGTATTGAACCTATTGCCAGGCCACATCAAGCTAAGTAAGCCATGTACCCTGATCTGAATCAGTGTCTAGGTTACTGGGTGGGGAAGAGGAATGTGTGGGTCCCAGGGCCAGTCCAGACTTGGAAGCACTGGCATCTGGTTTGACTTGTATCCTGTAGCTGCTGGCCCTCATGTTTGCCCTTAAAGGCTGCTCTGCTTGTTCCGCTCTAGGTGGGAGGAGGTCACCCTGAAGATGGGCTGCCCAACAACCCCAGCATGCTCCACAACCACGTCACACTTCCATCACAGCCCAGCTCGCTCCCCGATCTCAACAGGCAGCAAGACACATACAGTGGTAAGGTGGCACCTCCCTGCTCCACACGTACACATGCTTTAATCTGGTCTGCTTCTCAGCTGGCTGCATACCCTTGTGTGTCCTTTTGTGAAACCTGACGTCTGGAGAAGGCAGCTCTGAGGCCTGGTTCCAAGTGCAGAATAAGTCCAGTGATGAAAACTTTGCATGCAAGAAGGGGATGATCCTGCAGCCTGTCCAGGGCTAGAGGGGGCTTTGCTAAGAAACCTTCATGGGCCTAGACTGAGCTAGAGACAGAGGGTGGGCCAGTGCCCACTAGTACAACGTTCAGAGACTTTTAAGTGCACTTTGTGCAAGGGTCCTTGATCCAGCCTGTCTCAGCATGTGGTCTTGTACCCATTGTCATCTGTGGGAACAAGTGGTTCTTAGACCCTTGCCTAGTTTGTGGGTGCTATTGGGGTCCGACTGGAGGGCATTGGGTGGAAATAGGCCTCAGGAAATGCCTCAGTCTGAATCCTAGATGTTTGAGATGGAAAAAGTCTGGTCAGGACAAACCCAGTCCACCTTCGTGTCTCCTTACTGCTGATTTTCAGACACAGAGTTAGTCCATTTGTCTGCAGGTGGCCTCTGTGCTTAGATTGACAAGAATCTGGGCACAGGCTGCTGACACTGAAGTGTATGAATGCATTGGGAACCATTCAGCCTTTGAAATGCCCTCCCAAGGATTTGGGGTAGTAACTCCAGCATCAGGCTGGAGCAGTGAGGCGCCCTGGAGTAAGGGGTTCCAGTCCCTGCTGGGCCTACTTGCTCATGGTGTTCTCCATAGGAATTGGGCTTTGTCCAAGTGTGGGCCTAGACTCCAGTGTCTTCTCGTAGAGGTTGGCTTTATTTGCAATACCATACTTCGAGGACATGTGAGGTGCAATAGGATTCTGTGGAGTGAGTTGCTTTGCGCATACACGAGGCTTACCTTGCCTAGTCCTACCAAGTGTCAGAGGGGATGCAGATGGGTCATGGCAGCAACTCTCCCTGTCCTTTCCCCATTGTTTAGATTTCTGTCTAAGCACTATGTGCTGCTTTGATTCCTTTGCAGGCTTGACAGGGGGGCTTGGGAGAGGAAGTGTCACCTCAGGGCCTGGTGAGATAAAGCGGGAAGAGAAGGAGGATGAAGAAAACACATCAGTGGCTGATAACTCAGAAGAGGAGAAGAAGGAACTGAAGCCGTCGCGGAACAGAACAAGGTGCTCTTTGAACAGGTCTCTCCCTTCATTCATTCTGTTATTGGCTGGGGCTTGGGGCAGGGCTAAGACCAAGGTGACCAAATGGGTGCTGGGTGGGGCCCGTCTGCCCTGCTGGCCTCCTGCCTGCTATCCATGTGGCAAGGGAAGAGCACTAGCACTGGCTAGATTTGGGGGTTCGGGACTGGGCTTCTGCCAAGCAGCCTCTCCCCCTTGCTCTATCAGACCACTCCACCTTCGGAGCCTGAAACTACGTGGCCTGCCCCAGCCTCCCTGTTCAACAGGAGGGGTTGGAGGCCATCAGCAATCAGACATCCCAGGGGGGAAGGTCTGTGCTGTGTCCATCCTCTGCCATGCCCCGTTACTGCCCCCAGGCACTCTTAAAGTAGACAGGCCGAGCAGTGGAGCAAGCTGCATTCGTGCAGCCCAGCCGATCTTGGGGCATTGCTTCTGGCCCTGCTTGCCTGAACAGGGAAAGCCAGGCTACGTGCCTCCCCAGGCTACGTGCCTCCTACCTCAGGCAGGCTGTCATTAGTTTGTCCAGGAAAGGTGCCCGCTTCCTTTGGAGTCTGAGGAAATTGGCTCTTCACTGCACACACCTGGACTTTGCCTGTTCTCCATCACCTGCAGCCAGTGACATGGGACTTGCCAAAATAAATCCGAAGCTAGGCTCAGCCAGTGGCCAGCCCCAGCTGCTTCAGAGAACACTGCAGTGGGCATAGAGTGATTACCAGCCTGGAGGGGAGGCTCTACCTTGACTCCAGCCTATCAGTGGCTGATCCATGCCCTGCAGCTGGAGGGTTTTATCCCTTCTATCCCTAAGGGTTTTGGTCCTTGTTCTTAGACGCAAAAGAGCTCCATACAAATGTCTGATCCTTTGTTTTTTTCTTTGACCTGTTGGCCACAATGGGATCAGTGACAGTGAGTTGGGGGGTAACTTGCATTGCTCTGGTTTTGTTTAAAAACAAAAAAAAAACAAAAAAACCCTTTCCTTCTGTTGTTTCTAAATGGCTTCCTTTGGATGTAAGCACACGTCCCTGCTTCTGGGACGCTGCGCAGCTGTGATGCTTCTTGCCCAGGGCAGTGTCGCCACTTTCTAGGGCGGCGCTGTTCCTGGCCCTTTCCATCTGGGAAGAAACCTCTCGCTGTGTGTCGATGCCTGAACATGTGTGTTTCTTTTGTGAGTTGATTAGTGCTGAGAGTGCACACAAGGAATGTCCCTGTCTCGTTCTTATTTTAAACCATTAGTCATGATGAGGATGAGGAGGACGATCTTCTTCCCCCAGAGCAAAAAGCCGAGAGAGAAAGAGAAAGGAGGGTCGCCAATAATGCCCGTGAGCGCCTGCGGGTCCGTGACATCAACGAGGCCTTTAAAGAGCTCGGACGCATGTGCCAACTCCACCTTAACAGCGAAAAACCTCAGACCAAACTGCTAATCCTACACCAGGCCGTATCAGTCATACTGAACCTGGAGCAACAAGTTAGAGGTCAGTGAGGGTCCCGGAGTGGTGATATTTTACGTATCTGATCGGCACGGGGCTGTCTGTCTGTCTGTCTGTGACACGTCACGTGTGCCGTGGTGCCTAGCACTGTCCTCTCCGCCACGTGGCCCTGGGTCCTCAGGACCATTAAGTGTCCTTTTTTTCATTTTATTTTAAGTTTGGTTTTGAACCCTGCTGTTCTATCCTCGTTTTTTTTTTTAAGCCATTGCATGTGCTGCATGTTGCTTGTTCCAAAGCCTGGGCTGTGCCCTCCTGTGTGCATAATACTATAGCTCCTGGGCAGTGAGCATCCTTGCTTCTTGTAGAGTGCCACCTGCCTTTAACTTGGAGAGGGGTTCTCTTGCCATCCGGAGAAAGGCCCCCCCATGAAATGAGAGACTGGGCCTGAGAGTGGCATGCCATGGATGGATGGGTGTGGCTTGCCTTTCCTGTGCTGTGTTAGCTGGGCAGAGCTCAGTATCGTGATGGGGGAGAGGCAGAACTGTTTGATAGGTGATGAGCTCCTTGCAGCTCGGAGGGGTAGGGTCAGCCCCCACCCTCCATGCCACTGGGTTTCTCTCCTGGCCCCTTTAGCTTTTAAACTGGATTCTAGGCAAATGCTGCCTGCCCCAAAAATGCAAATTGTGCCCAGCAGCCATTCAGAGCCTCCCTGTAGTAGCATTGCCTCTTCAGTATAATTGAGTGATTTGAGCCACATGTTTCAGGGGACATATAGTGTCCCCCCCCCCCACCTCCTTCCCTGCCCAGGCAAGGTTGCTCCCTCACTGCTAGTTTGCAGTCCAGTCTAGTGCAATGTGTGTAAGTGCTGGGACTTCCCGGGGTGCTGTTCCCATGCAGCTGGAGCTCTTTGGGCATGTTCAGTTCTGCCAGAGGGGGAAGCTCTGCGTTTTATTCCCTGCTCCAGACTTTGAAGGATTTTGCTGCTTTTTCCATAATGCTTGCAGTGCATGTTTCCATATTAACTTCTCCTACCCCCATCACTACAGAAGCAACTGTGGTGGGTTAACCCATTCTCTACTGGCAGAAGCCACTAATGTAAATCCATGGTTTGTGCCTGGCTCCTTCTCCCCTGCTGGCCCCTCGCTATGGCATTGTGATGTTGGACTTTTTTGTGCCTCTTCAGTTTGTAATTTTTTGCCTTTCATAACATGTATATTTTTCCTGTCTCCTTTTTATTCCCCCCTTCCTTTTCATTTGTTTTGTTCTGTTCTTTCCAATCTCCTACAGACAGTCCCCAGCCGTGACCTCTCGGTGGTCCCACTCTCTACCTTGTACTTGCTGCTTGCTGTTTGAGACAGAAAATGGAGGGAGGTGGGGAGGGCGGGCAAGAGAGAGTTGGCACCATGTTCACTTTGGTCTCCCACGCTTGTCCTTTTTTAAAGTCTTCCCAGAAATGGCAGCCAGGCAGGTCGCTTACCCCGGCCCCACACTGCTGGTGCCCGGGATGTCGGTCCTTCAGTGGGAGTTGCGTCCTGCTTCTCCTCAGCTCCCTACTGCAAGGTTATCAAAGCATTTATCTCTGATCAACAACACTCTAGCAATTAGGCCACCGAGCCCAGTTTGCAACAGAGCTTCTGGATGGTAGTAAGGACTTGGAGGAAAGCAGCAGAAGTTAGAGAAGCTGCCATCGTGGCTAGATCTGTTCTGTGAAAAGACCAGGCAGTGGCATGCATTGGTCTACACATAGTTCAGCAAACGAGGTGAGGATACAAGTGCCTCGTATCCTGTGTGGGGCAGAACTTGGCCTTGTCAACACAAATCCAGTTGCCTCAAGCCCTTGTGTTTCTAGCAAGGAGAAGTAGCTGTGTGGAGGACTGCTGCAGTTCTGTTGATGGTGAATGCAGGAGACATGGCTGGAGGTACAGTCCCTGCTGGGGGAAGTTTGCAAACTGGACTCATAAGAATGACTGCAAGAATTTCTGTAAGTAGCAGGCAGTGCTGATGTTTCTGCCAAGATTGGAGCTTGCCTAGCTTCAGGGAGATGCGGATATCTTGATGCAGGCTGGGAATCCTGGCAGCATCTCTTCTCCGATGCCCTGGAATTCTCCCAGCAGTAGACTTCCTGGCACACGGAAACAGAAAGCTGAAGCATGGGCCAGGGGCCTGAAGCACCTGAATGCATTAGGGTAGCTAGGACTGATCTGAAGCACAAGTTGCCTTACCCTGCTGGTTGCAGTGGTACCCCAGCCAGCTCCCCATCTCTCCTTCCTGAGAGCCAGCTGTTGTTCCTGCCAGCTGGGGCGGCGAGGAATGCCCTGCTCTGCACGGTCCTGTCCTTGGCAGGTTCTTCAAACCCATCGCAGGTCCTTTGCTTCTGCCACTACCCTCTTGGTTGAAAGTTTAATCACATCTGATTCCTCTTGACCCAAAGCAGGAGCCTGAGGCTAGCGTGGCCTTACCTGAAGACAGCCTTCAGCCAGTTTTCTTTCCTGTGAGAATTTTGCTCTGGGGGAGAAGGTCGTCCATGCACATAAAGGGACAGGGAAGCGAGGGAAGTGCTATAGATTAGGCCAAGATTGTAAGGTGCTGCCAACCTGTGTCTGCATTGAAATCTCCACTCCCGTTGGTCCCCTGCTGTAGCAGGCTGCTGACAGAGCTGTGGAAACCGAGGTGCTATGCGCCAGGGACTTAGAGCTCATGGCCACGGCTTCGAAGACCTTTGGCTGGAGAAGGTAGACACCAACCCCCGGGCCTGATTTTTGGCCCCCTTGTAAGAACTAATGTCAGTTCCTGCCTCTGCAGCTGACTTGGTGCGACTCAGGCAGGTCACTTCTTGGTGCCTGTGTTTCCCCTCCTGTAAGATGGATATCACCCAATGTACTGAGCAGTGTGGTGTGAGTCATGCTGATTAGAAACTTTGTCCCATCTGGGTTTTAACAGGAACTGGAGTTTCATTTTGGACACGCTCAATATTTGGTAAAGAACGCCTGCCTTCCTCTGGGGCAAAAAGGGAGTTTTCATCAAAAAACTGAAAACCAAAAGGGTTTGGGCTGAAAACCAAGGACTTCTGGTTTCCAGATGAAAACTTACAGAAAGTCGAAGTTTCCCGTGGGAGGAAGTTCCAAGCGTGAGCAGCCTGAGTTGTGCAGGGTGGCTGGGAGGTGTGCATGTGCCCTGCCATGATAGGTACTGTGGGCCATGAGAGGTGGCATTACTCCGCCCTCTCCCCCATCCCTGCCACCATCCCGCACACACTTGCACTCCTCAAATCTGTGCAGTAAGGGTGACCAGTGCTGGCAGCACCTTACCTTGGCACACAGCTGGCAAGGAGTCCAACACCAGGGCTCCTTTAGAAATTGGCAAGTCCCATTCTCCCTTCTCAATTGACTTCTGCAATCCAAGGTTGACTGAGCTTTGGCAGTGGACACTAGTGGCACTACCAGCACAACAACTGCTAGACCCCCTGTCCGTTACACCCTCCCTAACTAATCTCTGTGGTGCTGTGAACCCAGCAGTACAGACGAGGCCCTGTCACTGGAAGACAAAGATCTGAGGGACCGGGAGAGGAGAATGGCCAATAACGCCAGGGAAAGGGTGCGTGTACGGGACATTAACGAGGCCTTTAAAGAACTGGGACGCATGTGTCAGATGCACTTAAAAACGGACAAAGCACAGACCAAACTGATCATCCTACAGCAAGCGGTGCAGGTCATTCTGGGCTTGGAGCAGCAAGTACGAGGTATGGTAACAGCTGACAGGTGCATTTGGGGGCCTTTCTCTCCCTGGAGATTTCTGTGTGCATGTATGTAGAAGGGATGTTCTTAACTGAACCTTTTGCTGGTGGGATGCATGTGAGGCTGAGACTTCCAGAGCTGCCTCGGCGGAGATGAACACCCAGTTCCCTGGCAGTTGATGGGAGTGAGGCAACTTTGGAAAACTCGAGTCTTTAAACCTTTGTAAAATGGACGGAGTTGCCAGGTGGTTTTAAACCCACGTGCATTTAAACTGACATAACATCCCCGCAGGGGAAAGAATCTGGCTTTGGCAGGAAGGTCCAGTGAGGGATCTGCGACTGTTACAAGGAGCAGCAAGGCTAGTAGAGGCTTGCACAGAGGTTATTTCCTCGCGTGGTGCAGTGCACCTGCTCTGGGACTTGGTTCTCTCATTTGGATGCTTCTGCTCTGTGATGCTCTTGCACAAATTGAGGCTTCCTCCCTTACTGTTCTTGGCACAGAGCGCAATCTGAACCCTAAAGCAGCCTGCTTGAAGCGTCGGGAAGAGGAGAAAGTGTCTGGAGTAGTAGGAGATCCCCAGATGACACTTTCAGCTTCACATCCTGGCCTAGGAGACGGTCACAACCCTGTTGGACACATGTAAAGGTATCGTCCTTTGCCCTGGTCAGGCCCCAGTACTCATTTCTGTATGTGAAATGCATAGCACGTACTGTTACATCTAGCAGCTGGGTATTGATTGCTCAGAACTGAATTCCAAGCAACCATGGCATATGCTTAGATGTGCGGTGCTAGCCAGTGAGAGGGAGCCCCTTACATTTCTCTATCAGGATGAGCGATGGGCTGGGCTGTTGGTATGAAAATGCTGCTGTATCATTAGGCGTCCCCTATAATTCATCTTTATGAACAAAGCCCGCATGGAAACATTTCATTTCTTCAATTACTGGCCAGGTTGTTCTCTGCCGTGGCCCCTCTGCTCTCCCTCCTGGGACAGTGTAGTAGGTAGTTCCACTCTGTTGATGTGCATGAACAGCCCCCACATGAGAACAGGCTCTCCCTCTGTCAGGGCAGTGAGGGATTATCAAAATCACATGTGCTTCACAGCCCATGCCCTTAAAACAGGCAGCAAAGTGAGAGCTGTTCTGAGGAGCAAGGGACAGGGGTTTTTGGATGGTTTGGGCAGGGCTGGCCATGATGTTGTAATCCCTGCTCTTGACTGTCCTTGGAAATGATGTCCCCTTCTTGCTCATAGGACACAGGGGAGTGTTATTCACAGTCTGTATTTCCTTTTTTCTGTCAGTCCCTCCATCTGTCTGCACCTCTGACCCATATTTATAGTGTCCCAGGGGTGGCTGTGAAGGAAGCTGAAAGGAAATTACCCTTTTGTAGCAAATGGGGAAGCTTTACAGCAATGAGTTATGATAGATGGTACATAGGACCGTACAAGTTCATATCCCCTCCCCGCTGAGATCTCAGGCACACCCTGCATTGTGGTATCTGCATCCATGTTTTATTAGACATTAAGGGGAGTGTGGACCAGTGTCACTTAACTCCCCTCCTCCCCAGAGGCGCTTTGTGGGTTGTGATGCGAGTCTGCGGTGGTCTAAGACCCCTGGCTCACCTAGGCATTCTCTGAGTCACGGTAAGCTGAGTCTCCTCGGGGCAAGCAGCTGGACTGATGCTCTGATTCCACCTACCTGAGGCCGTAGCACTTTCAAGCCTTTCACCATAGCTCTTGAAATGAAAGAGTTAAGTGTTCTTCCTCCTCAGTGGAAAATGTGGCCATCTCTAATAATTGCATAACAGTCCTTTAATAATTGTATTAACCCCAAATCCGTGCCTGCCACAGACATAATAAAGACAACTCAGTAGCTTATTTAGCCCTTATATTCCCCAGGTGAGGAACATTGGCACCTTCCATGCCCTGGGTGAGAGTGGTTGGGGGAACTCAGTTCATGTGCATGATGACCTGGCTCAGTCACAGTGCATCTTCACCTGTGAACATACTGGTCCTTAGCCTGTAACATCAGAGCATCAGGCTCCTGAAGTGTGCTGCAACAGTCAGCTGCTGTGCAGGCATGTTGGGGAAGGTTACATGTATGCACTGTCTACAACATGCTAGTCAGGCACTGCTTTAATTGCTCCCACAGAATTAAAAGTACAGCTTCGCCATTGCCCCAGTAGGGAGCATTGCTGCAATGTCATTGGGTTTCCCTTGGTTTGGACTTTTTTCTGTTTTCTCTTTATTTTTTTAGATCTTTTTGTTCCCCTGGATACAGAGATCTATAGGAAGGAAAATCCTCGGTGTGACCTGCAGCCTTCATGAACCATAAACTTTAGTACTGCTAATACTGACACCCATGAAAGGAACCTGGCATGCTGTAAGGGGCGTAAAAACACTTTGTCAAAAACAAAAAAAATTGCCTTAAGTATAAAATATGGAACAGTCAATACATATCACTCAATTCTGAGGGGGAACGTTGTATTCTCTTGGCTTGTTCACAAGCAGCCAGCAGCATAATTGTGCCTAAGCTTAATATTTCTTTTTTTAAAAAAAAAAGAACATTAGTTATGAGATTTTTTATGTAGAACAAAATAGCGATGCCTTTTGGTTTTTTTTAGCTTCTTTTGCATATGTTTTGTACGCGACAAAAGTTTTTTTTGTATAAAAAAAAAAAAAAGTCTTGTACCCCATGCTTTTCTGCTGCTGTTTCTATAGTTAACGTTGCATCTTTAGGATCAACCAGAATATTAAAATTGTATTAAGAGAGACTGGATATAAAGAGAGGAATTCTCAGATTCGGCTCTGAAAGCCACTAAAAGCGAATGTAGCCATGGTAGGGGAATGCCTTTCCTTGCCTGGCTTGTACCTTCCATTATAAAAACTCATGTGCTGAATTCATCATCTCTTTGCTTTGGCCACTTCTGATTTGGGAAAAGGAAGTTAAATGACAAAGCAAGTTGCGGCAGCTTTCTTCAGCAGCTCTTGGGCTCCTCCCAGCATCTGGAATCAAGGACCTGCCTCCAGAGGTCTCTGCAGTTATGATCCCTGGGGTCACAGGAGACAAGAGGTTGAGGGGCTAAGAACGCAGCTATCTTCCGGAGCTTCGCTGTGGAAGGACAAGGAAGCAGCCTTGATTGAGAAAGAGCTGCCAATAGAGAATGGGCCTAGGGACAAGAGAGCCAAGGGGTTTGGGGAAGCAGCACAAGGTGTAAGAGAATCTGGGGCTCAGTTGCCAGCTGGCAACACCTGATTCCCACACGCCTGAGTTCATGCCTGCTGTCAGAGCCCCTTGCATGGGAGGAGGGGGGAGAGATGCCGAACAAAGAGAAGAAACAGAACAAAGAGAGGGGGACGGAGAATGGGCAGAACAAAGACACCCAGGAAACAAGGCAAACAGAACAAAGAACTGGCCAGGCTGGGGGCCTTGCTGCCAGAGGGTATGCTGACTGCAAGCTGTGACCAGAGGAGTCATCGTCTTGGGTACAGATGAAGAGCAGTGCGAGCTGCAGAGACAGGGCGTTGGTGTGCAAAGGAAGCAGCACTCAATGGCAAGAAATGGGCTTTGTGCAGCTCCAGCCCCAGCTTCCCATCTACGTGGAGCATCTGTACGGGGCTTCAGCTGCTGCCGCTTGGTACGTGGAAGTGGCAAGTCGAAATGCCACAGGCAGCGGGATTGTTTTTGAGCCGTTTGACCTGCTGCTGCCAGGTTATCTCCATGTCCTCCTTTGGAGCAGCCTTCTCAGCAAGCTGCCCTACCCTACTGTAGGCAACATCACCAGGGGCCTCAGCTGGACAAAGCCACTGTCCTGTGCATGTGGGTTTTTCCTGTTGAGGCAAAAGGATGATGATCCTCTCTCCATGCTGGTCACAGAGGGGCTTCCCCCTCCAACAAGACACTGCAGCAGCCCTCAGTGCTGGGCACAGAAAACAGCCTCCCTCCCCTCTGCATGCACCTTGCAAGAAGTGCAACGGCTGTTATTTCCCTGGGAGGTTGTGCTGGCTTTCCTGTGTCGCGGTGTTGTGGGGGCTGTGTTCAGCTGGGTGGGGACCCAGGCCTGCCCTCTGTGCTCATGGAGAAGCTGCACTGCAGTCCGGGAAGGCAGAGGAAGGAACGGTGTTTTCACCGGCCGGGTGGAGTCAGCCTGTTGCCACAGCAGCCCTGGAACTAGAGCTGATCCAAAAGGCTTTGAGTTTGCAGCAGCAGCTTTTCATTAAAGAAAAAAAAAATTCACCGTTTTTTCCTCTTCCACCTCTGTATGGTTCTTGGCAGCCTGTTCTGCCCAGCTCCAGTTGCAGCTTGGGATGGCTCATCCTCTCTACAGGTCGGCACATGGGTGCTCTCTGTTCTCAGCCAACTTATAACATGGTTTGGCCCCTTCTGTGGAGGCAGCAGGTTGCAGTGCTAGCATAGAGGCATAGCATGGAAAAAAATAGTGCCCTGGGCAGCCCTCTGTACCCTCCCCTCCCCCTGCCCACCTACCTTCTTGCTTGCAGGCTCAGGAACAGCAGCAAACGGAGAGCCAGGCAGTGCGAGGCATCTGGGCATTGCCATTCTCTAGACCTGCAGTGTACTTTGGTGCTGTTCTGGGGCAGGACACAGTCCCCCTGCTGTTGCTGCCCAAGTCCATGCCCAGGGGGCAAAAATAAATAAATGCTGGACTCGGCAGCAAAAAATAGGGGTTAGTTCTGCCCTTGGCAGCAGCAAACTCTACTGCTGCCTTACAAAACTGACTCCTGGAATGCCTTGCACGCGGACAGTCTGCGCAGGCAGTGTGTGTCATAGAGACAGGCAGCTGGCAAGATTGCCTCCCCTTAGGTGGTATCCGGGTCATGCCCCACTCACCTGCCCCATGTTATGCTACAGCTGTTGTAACCAGGACAGGGTAGAGCAGAGTCGTGTTCGCTGTTCAGCTCCATGTCCTTGGCTGGGCAGATAACCCATCCGACTCCTGAAGGGAGCAGGGTGGCTTCACTTGTTTGGTCTCCATCTTCCTATGGGCAGTGCTGGGGCTTGGCAATGGGCTTGGTTAAGCCTGCACAGGAGCTAACCCTTTTCCTTGGTCTCAGCTTCTCAAGTTCTCCATACCTTGTGCTCTGTATCTGTTTAGCCTGTCTAGGGCTGGCAACCAGGACTGGACATCTCCAGTAACCATGGGCATTGATGCAACCTGGCTCTCCTCTGTGCCACCCCCACAGTGCCCTTGTGCTCTGGCAAAGGCCACTGTCAAGATTTAGGGCCTCATTTTACTTCTACCACCACGGGTTGAGCTGCTGCCCTCAGCCTCAGTCAGACCAGCAGGCTCTATCTCTGAATAGCAGGCCCTTGACTCCATCTCATCCTGTGGTGCTGTCTTGAGGTTTAATACTGGAGCTGAGGGCAGATCTGGAAACGGGGCTGGATATTTCCTTCCTGCCACCCCTTGCCACGGGGAGCTAGAGCAGCAGTTCAACAGCAAGCATATTGCTCCAGTGACTCTCTGCAAAGGGCATGCACAGCTGTCCAGTGGCAGGTGTTAGCAGAGCTGTTCCCCTTCCCCCTGCCCCCAACCATTCCATTCTCTGCGGCTCTAAAGAAGGCTGTTGAGACCCGATTTGTGGTTCCATACGTGCTTGAACAGGGTCTCTTTGTGCTTGCCTAGCAGTGATTCAGTTTTCAGGGAAACATCATTCAACCTGTTCAACTCCCCGGGTTAAAATCCTGTCCACCTGGGTTCTTCCTGTTTATACAAGTAAGGGAAAATGTTACAAGGAAGAGCCAGAGCTGTGGTCCAGCATGCCTGCTTATGATAATGTGCCAGGCTTGCATCCTGGGAATGGATCTTTCTAGTTGAGACCCTTTAACACCAGCCAGACGTGCACTTTTCTAGCAGTCTGGGCCTAAGCCCTGTGCTGGCTTGGAGGACATTAACAGAAGGCATCCAGTAAGTGCTGCTGGGAGCGAGGGGTCTGGCTGAAGAGCGACAGGCAGGTAGCTAAGCTGAGGTCAGAGAAGGAAATGCCTGCTTTATAATCCTGAGAAGGAGAAGTGAGCGTGACACCTTCCCTTCGTACATTTTAAAGGAGGCCACTCTGCCCACACCGGTCCTGCAGGGGAATTTGGGTCTTTTTCCTGTAAGGAAGGAGCTAAATGATGGGCTCTTACCACCATCAAGCCTCTATTTGTCCATCATAGCTGCCAGGGGAGGGGAGAGAGAGCCTCTCCAGTCATACCTGTACCACAGGAAACATTTTAGGATTTTAATTGATTAAAAAAAAAAAAAAAATCACCAGTTTTGGTCTGGGTTTGTTTGGGGTTTGTGGGTTTTTTTGTTTTTCCCCCAACCAGAAATTAAAACTTTGGGGAAAGTTTCTGGGGTTTATTTAAAAGAAGAAAAACATGTTTTTAAAGTTTTCTGATTGCTTTTCGTACAAACCAGGACATTTTGGCCAGAAGGACAGCTGTCTGAGAACTTCTGATCAAGAATACTTGGCCATTGGTCTCTAGGCTCTTGTTCTGTTGCTCCACCCAGCAGTGGGATTTCTAACCAGGATCCTTCTCCTCTCCTGGGAGTTGCCAGGCACTACACACCATATTCAGACACTTAATCCATTCGTGGAAACAGTGCAAGTGTCTGAACCCTTAGATCAAATTGAAATACATTCTGCACCTGGAAGGGTTAAATCCACAGCCAGAGAGCATGTGACATGGAATAAAGATTTGGCAGCTGGTCTTTGCATAGAGAGCATGCTTTAGTATAAAAACTGGTGCCTGCATCCAGAGTTTTGTAAGTGAACCGAGTACAGTCTCCAGTACCCTTATCCCTTACCAAGGAAAGAGCAGTGGGGATCCTGTGTTCGGCTTGGAAGCTGGTTGGTTGGCATTAACCTGAAGTACACGCAGCAGCAATGGATGCATCTGGGTAGCATAGTGTTTGCAGGGTGAGAGAGTGGCCAAAACCTGCATAGATCTTGCTTGCTGCATTCCTGGGGTTGTCGGTGTTTGTGCTAGCAGGGCCTGGGAGCTTGGTTGCTACTGAGGTCTAGCTTTGAGGGAGGTGCTGGCCATCTGCTGGTCCCTAAAGCTTTTTAATGCAATGCTGTCTTGTAAAGGTGCGAGCCCCCAAAGTTAGGTGTGTAGGTAGATGTCTCTGTACACTGCAAGTTCCCTGAAAAGCTACTGGATTTTAATCCCAGGAGAGATTTTTCTGCCATCTCCATGCAGTGTGAATCCTGCTTACCATTGCTCTGACCTGGGGCAGGAACAGGCCAGGGGGCATCTCTGTCCAGGCAAGGGAAGTGCAGTTGAGCAAACACAAGACGGATGAAAAGTGAATTCCCCTCTTGGTGTGCTCAGCATGAACCAGCAGGAGTCGGGCATGTAGCCGAGGCAAGGAAGGCGTGCTTTGAAGAATGATTTGACCCATGTCTCTGTCATCTTAAGACCCCCTCAGGCCCCAGAGACTCTAACAGTATTGCAGAGCCTTGTCATAAAGAAATCGCTATTTGCGGTGGACAAAATGCTCCCGTCTCATCTTTTGATCTGCCATTCTAGAGAGGGTCAGACAATGCCAAGAGCTGCCTGCCATGCTTACTGGTAAGCTGTGGGAAGGGAGCCGGGTGCTCTGTCGGCCAGTGTGGTACTTACAGGGGAGACTTCCAGGATTCAGTTCTCTTGACTACTGCTTCTGCATCCCTCACTCCAGGTAATAAATCCTTTCTTAGCCTCACTTTCCTCTCTCAGCCCTGCTTCCTCTTGTTTCTGCTCCAAGAAATGTGGCTGACTGCTGAAATTTGACCATCTCTAAAGATGCTTAGCAGGCTGTTTTTTGGAGGAAGCGATAATGGGAGAGTGGGATGACTTGACTGCCCAGTATCTTCCCCCTATTTCTCTCCTCCCATGCTTTGTCCTGCAGCATGGCAGGCACTGCCCCAGATTCTCTAACATTGGGTGTTTTTAAAAAAATGACTTTTTCCATTGGCATGCAAGGGAGGTGAGGGAGTTCATCCTCAGTAGATGTTCCCAGTGCTGCAGTCTTTGGAGCAGTTTCCTCAACCCAAGTTTCCAAGTCCCGTAGTGCCTGCTTTTGGATTTGTCCCATGAGAGGGGGAAAGAACCTGAAATGAGGTGGAGTTTGAGGCCAATGAGCAGCCCAGAGACCTGCATTTCCTCCTTGGCTCGCTGGTCTGCCAGCTGGATGTTGTTTGGGGTCTCTGCCTAGTCTGAGAACATGCTGTTTTTGTGCCTCTGCCCAGAAGGTTTGTCCATCTGGGCTCGTCTGCTTGGTTCACATGGAGTTCTCCATCTCATGCTCTAAGCTGAAAGTAGCTGAGCTCTGTCCAAGTAAGGACAGTGGGTTTCTATGGCCATGTAACATGGGCACAGTGTTATCCCTGAACTGATCCTGGATATATGGTGCAATGAGTTGCGCTTTGGACACCAGTGCGATCGTTTTTCTGTAGAGCTGGCTGAAAGGAGCCAGCCTCAGTTCAGTCTTCCCTCTTGCTGAAGCCAGCAGAAGATGGTGAGCTGGAGATCTTCCCTTTGGCGAGGGGTGTCAAGTGGAGCAGGCGAACACAGCCAAATCCTACTCCAGACCCGCAAGGAAGACATTCTGTCTCCCTCTTTGCCTAGGGACCCAACTGCTTATTTTCCAGGCATAAGCACCCGCCTGCCAACCTGTTGGCTGGGACGCACATAACCAGGCATTAATGCAGCGTTGGCAATCTCACTGATGCCAAGAACTGCAAATTCTTGTTTCTTCCGCTTTTCTTCCCCCTCTCCTGCTCTTTTCCCCAAAGCAAAATAGCCGCATCTTCACCAAAGCTGCTAGAAAAGGAAATGTTAAGAGCTACTATTGTAGACACTCCCCATTGAGTATTGGCACTTCTGCCCAGTTTCTGCCTATAGTCTCTGCCGGTGCCTTCTGGGGAACAAGCTTCCTCCTAACCCTGCATCTTCCCAGAGTCACAACAGCACAAGGAACAACCTACGCCCCAAGGAACTGCCTGGCTTTTGATCCAGCTGAGGCTGCTTTTGCTAGCATTTCGAGCACATTGCCCCTGTTCTGACTCTGGGAAAGGCTGGATTCTGGAGCAGGTGTAACCCACAGCTCCTCCGTGTAGCGTTCTTGAGCCTATGGGGCATAAAGCACAAACAAACTGCCTTCAAGGACATAGCAGGCTCATTGATGTCTGTGGCTCAGCCCAGGAGACAGTGCTACACAGAGTGGGTGCAAGATGCACATGTTCTTGTATGCAAGGTGTGGAAAGGACCTCCTGGGTCATCAGGTGCATCTGCCTGCTCTCACCGGCAGCCCCATGAGCCAGGGCCTCCTTCTTTGGCTGGTCAGACCTGACTTTCTTTGTCTGGCTCCGAGTCCCTTAGAACAGCATGCAACAGGTCAACTTCATCCCCATGTAGCCCAGACCAACAGCCACAGCCAGTGGCTGCTGCTTCCTTGAAACAAATGAGCTGCTTTGGCAGCATTGACAGCCCAGATATCGGTGCAGAGAGACCAGGAATGGGAACGCAGCCACCTTTGCCAGTGGTGGCTGTGGTTCCCACCTGAAATGCAGGAGGCTTTATGGGCGGATGTGAAGGCAATTGGACCGCTCTCTGAAGTGGAAGCCGCAAGTGAATGATGGAAGCAGACAGCTTATTTTTCTACAAGAAGTGGAGAGGATTAGCCGGTTCCCACAAGGCTCCATGCTCACCAGGCCCAGCAGCACTGGGGTGTAGGAAGGTGGGGCTGCGTTTCCACAGGACACGCACCTTGGCTGCTGGGCAGCACCGCAGCCTCCTGCAGCAGCTCAGCGAGGGTCTAACACCCCAAGCCCTCCTCCGTCTTTAAGCAGCTGCCCATGTGGCCACGTTCCAGAGCAGTGCCTTAGTCCCTGTGCGCAGCCCCCATCCTCCACTGAGCTTCCCTCGACTTGCTGCACTCCCACCAGCCAGACACAAAATGCCAAAATGCTCCGGTGTTTGGTCAACATCTTGCTGCAGCGCCCTTGGTGCTGTTCAAGCCAAGCGTTCTCACGTGTACCTGTTCTGGGCCATTGATGCCCATGTGGGGTTTGTCAGCAATTTCCATGGCGGCAGGATTGAAACCCCAACAGCGCCTCTTGTCTCCAGCAGAAGCTGGAGCGGAAGGAGGGGTTGGCCCTTCTCTGGGCCAGATCCCCAAAGGGACTTTAGAAGCAGGAAGTGCCCGACAGCTGAGCTCCAGAAACCTGAGCAAGGTACATCATCGGTCTTGTGCTGAGCCCTGGCTTGAATGAGCAGCAATGGCTTAGCGAGCTCCACAGCAGCCAACCCCAACCAAACCTGCACCCCACTGTCTTCATTCTCACCTCATACCGGCTAGAGCAGGATTGCTACTTCAGAGTGAAAGCTGCTCAAGGCTAATGCCCCACTTCAGTCCTATGCAACCCTCATCCCTGACTACGTGGCATGCGGCCCTGGCAGTCGAGCATGTGCATCTCCTTTCCACTATCGCCCAAAGTGGCCTGTGAGCTGCAATGCACGGGAGCAGAGTCCCAGCCCGAGGGCACTGGGGATTCAGCTCGGGGCACTCGGTCTTGTCCCAGAGCAAGAAAAAGTTGCATCTTGCTGGGCCCAGCCCTGATGGCTGAACTGGAGGAAGTGGCAAGGACTATGCTAGCCTGGTTCCCTGCCCCTGACTTGCCCACTTGTGCCTTCTGTTTGGTGGTCGGACACCAATCTACAGCACCCTCCATCTTGCTCTCTCAGCGTGGGCGTCCTGTGTGTTGGTGCACCTGGGTCCCCACTGCAGGCTGCCGTGTTTCCTGCAGAGCCCAGCGTCAGCTGGGACAGGAACCTGAGCTAAGCTTTGCTTGACCGATCCGTCTTCCATGGCTTCTCATCCACATGTGTATCCTCTCCCCACTTCTTGGGGCCTCTCTTATCCTCTGTCTGTGCCTCTCCCAGGTCAGTGTCCCATTGCAGTGACCGTGGCCTTGCTAGATCATCTCTTGAGTTACCAGAGCTCCAGGTGCACGCAGACTCCTGGCCCATGTTGGCATCTCCCAGCAGGGTGGTTGGGCAGTTATGGAGGCTTTGAACAGGCAGCGATTAAGCAGCTGACTAGGGCAACCATTTCCAGTGGGACATAGGAGACACTTTCTCCCATAGCTTCAAGCAGGGTGTTGAGGTACTGGGGCAAGAGCTCCCGTGGTTTTTTCCTCTTCCCTGTGTTGTTATTCTGGTGGCCTCTCATCCTCTTTGTTCTCCCTGGTGCCTCTAGAGCTAATGATGTCTGCTGTCTACTTTGGCTTTTTGCTGGGTGGTATGATTGTGCCCTTTGCAAGGCTCTGATCTCCAAAGAGACATGTTATGAGAAGTCACCAGGCATTTCTCTTGCCAACAAAATGCCATAGGAGCCAAATAAGGTGGTGGAACCGGCCAGATCCAAGCAAGTGGCTGAGCGCAAAGGTCACTTCCGTCAAAACTGGCTTGAATTCCATCATCCCAGGTCCTGATCCTCTGTGGGTTGGGATACAGCGTTTCTTTGGGTCTCAGTATCAGTATTTTGCTCTGCTTTCAGACACCTCCCGCTCCATATGTCTCATGATGCTGACTCTGCTCCAGCCCAGCCTGGTTGGGGATAGCAATACCGTTCCTCTGTCCCGTTAAAATCAGCCACCCGTCAGCAGCAGGCAGAGACAAGGGGGCCTTCATGGGGAGAGGGTATGCTTCTCCATAGTCGTGTTAAGCAATAGTCCAGCAGAGATGGCTGCTTTAAAGGGGGACGTTGTATCTGAGTGGAATCAAAGCAATGCAGCTGCCGCCTCTTGGGGCTGCTCCAGAAGCATCCCCCTGTTGTGTCGCACATCACCAGCTGAATGCCCCCGTGGTCCCTAGAGAGACCTGCGGACTTCCCTAGGGAGCCGCTTTGAGCAACGGTGAGATGCTGAGATGGAGGAGGCTGCACATCTCCCTCTGTTCAGTGCCAGATGTTTTGCAATCGCATCAGAAGCCACCAGCTTGAGCGAACGATGTACCCGTGCGACTTGCGGGGAGGGGGGACTCAACGAACACGGGAAGCAATTTCCCCTGCTGCATGTTCATATTTAATGTGGTTTTGCGGGGGGGAGGGGGTGGCAGGGTTGACGCAGATGCCTGGTGGACCTGGCCAGGGCCCACGCTTCCATCAACCTGCTTTTTCTTTTATAGTCCACGGGGGAAAATACCCATTTTCTAAAGGAGATTCCAACTAGTTCAGAAAATGAAGCATTACTTGATTGCCCTTTATATATATTTTTTTAGGATTTGGGGGAGGGCGAGCTGTAGGGGAAATGCCTGTGGAAGTTGTTTATTTTTAACCCCTTAGATGGTTTTTTGGCCTTTTTTTAAAAAAGAGAAAAAAAAAAACAGTCCCTGCTTTTGATGTTTATGCTGCCTACCTGTAAATCCAGATGTACTTAAGTGGCTGAAAATCCTTGTTCTTAAATCAGATACACATTATAGTTTTGAACTATATATATAGTAAATATATATATATATGCCTAACCCAGCAAAAAAGACAAGAAAGTATTTGGGGGTGGGGAGATGCGTTGTTCTTTGAAATGAATCACAATTGGAGGATAAAATTGTGTTTCCGAGTGCCTCAAGATATGAATTGTTTTCATTTTTTTAAATAATTTTATACAAGTGTCAAAACAGCTGGCTGGATTATTTGGAATTTTTAAATAATCCTAACTTTTTTAAAGTAGATTTTGAGAACTGTCCTGTATATAACAGTAATGTAGCAATAAATGTGACATTTTATAACAATATTACTTTTTTTCCCCCATATCTGTCTTTCAGATGTTGTATACCTATGAATGAAAAGTTGTAATAAAGGTTTTACCTTGTACTAAAACCCGCTGTCATTGGATGCTCCCCTTCTGTCTGTGTACTTTGGTTAAATCTGGCCCATGTTTAGCACTAGGGGTCCAATATAAACCATCTACTGCAGCATTTCGGCTTGGCCTGGACTTCCCAGTGACTAAGCAAATCCAGCTGCCATCCTGTTCGGGTTTCCTCACTTCTTGGAGATGCTGCTCATCACCATCGTATCTGCCAGCCTTCCTTGTAAGGTCACTCGGAATAGCGATGGCAGGAGCTGACATCTTGGAGTCTCTGGGACCCTGTTTGGGAGCATGGCATGGGGATATGTGAAGAATTGAGGGCTTGATGGGCGAGGTTGGTGCTGCACATGCTATTGTCATGGGGGAATGGCTCATCTTGTGAGGTGGCCCCAGCCCAGGTATCCACACGCCGCACACCCTTCTTCCTAACTTTACGGGGCACTTCGTGCATATTCCTGCCTTCGTTGCCCAGCCCCTGCAGGATTCCCCGTGTCCCCTGGAGAAGCTGTGGCTGTGGTGGTGATCACCCAGCGGTGCTAAAGGCCGAGAGGATTCCTGCTCTGCGTAGGGTGGCTGCCAAGATGGGGGATGTTCTTCTGTGGAAGCCTCCACTTGAGCTCGGACGCTTAGGAGCTGGGCACGGTCCCCAGGTAAAGGGTCCGAGGATGGCATGAGTGTGTGATGGTGTCCTGTCCTCCCTCGCTGTCTGGCCTCTCCCATCTCTGCTGGGTCAGAGTCCTTTCCTTGGGGAGGGCTGGAGCTCAGGCTCGGAGGGGCAAAGCTCCCACTCAACGTGAAAGAGAGGGTCGTTGCTCCGGGGGGTTTACTTTCTAGTCCCAGCAGTCAGATGACTTCTCAGAATGGACATAGGGTTAAACTTCTAGTTTTACTACTTAACCCAGCCCCTTCTGGTCAGGCTTCACTGGCACGGCTGTTCTTCACTTTCACAACTGCCTTTCAAGAAAGCAAAGCAGAAGTGCTGGAGCAGCTTCAGCCCACACAAAGGCAACAGGAGCGTTTGAAAACCCATGTGTAAGGTAAGTGGCCACCTTGGCCTCTAGTCCCGTTCAAGGTTCTTGGAGCAAAGTGCCTGCTCGGAGGGGCCTGCCCTTCCTTCCTGTGTGGGTGACCTGCACTGCCCATGGACCGTCACCAGTCTGGTCTGCTCAGGGAGGCAGGAGACTTAAATCACACCTTTAATGTGGATTAAAGGGCATTCAGCCCCTGTGGGCACACTGAAATGCAGTGTTCAAGTGGCCTTAACTTGATTTTCACTTCAGTTCCCTACATGGAGAAACCCTGAGTCTGAACATACTCTGTGACTGCCCCGTGCACAAACCTGCTACGGGGTCCATCTAGTGTCATCTAATTTGCTCTTATCTACAGCATTGCTGACATGTTGACCCCCTTCTGGGTAAGTCTCTTGCTGTAGCACTGGCTTCTGTGGGGGTGTAAGTGGGATTTTACCCATCCCAGGTGCCTCCCCAGGGAGAAGGGCCATCAGCCAGTGCTCAGCAATGCTCTCCCTGCTGCTAAACCAAGGGTTGAGAGAGCTGGTGCAAACTGCGTAGGTGCAGAACCAGAAATGATTGCGGGGGGATGTCAGTTTGGCAGTTGACTGTGAAGGCATGTGATGAGTGAGGAGCTGAGATCAGTCATTTAAAGAGAAACCTCAGTTTTATATAGTCTTTTATTCAGAATAAGGAAGGACATACGGCTGCATTTTAGGCAAATGCACATGCATACTGGACTGCGCAAAGGCGGGACCTCAAACACAAAATGGGGGAAAACAAAACTCCTGCCGTTTATAGTAACATTACCTCCCCACCCTGCCCTTACTGGAAGGAGTTAGTCTGGGGGTTAAGGCTGGCCATTCTCTGTAGCAATATCTCTGGGCTACCTGGAGGAGTAAGTCGTCCAGCCCAGCCCCAGCTGCAGGGTAATGCAGAAACTCTTAGTAGGCTACAAACAGGCACTGCATTTATCCTGGGAGAAAAGTATAATCGTTCAAATGTCTGTCTGTCACAAAACATGTCAGGCTGTCCTGGGATTGCATCACTGAATTGATGGTGCAGAAGCATCAGTGCAATCAGCCGCCTGCCGAACCCCGACTGGAAGGATGATGCATGTACATACAAATCCCAAGATTTTTCTGTTCTGGGACAAACGCAGGCACAACTGGTCCTGGGACACATGCAGCGTCTGTTCCTAGCATCAGTATTACAGGTTTTGCACGGCTTTATGGGCCATTGGTGGAAATGAATCCATGCGCTAAGCTGCATCTTTGCCAGTAATTTGTATAAAGACCTAAACATCCACCTGGAGCAGGGCATTGCGAATGAGCTTTGCCAATAGGTCGCTTGCTCAAATCGTGCCAGGCACGTGTTGTTCCCAGTGAACAGATGCTCAGCGACATCTCTGGAGGGAATTGGGGGGGGTCTCAGTGCCAGGTTCCAGTTCTCAACCTCTTCCCCCTCGCCGTCCTCAACCCTTTCCCAAGACAGACAGCCTCAGAAGGGAGGTGGAGGGCTACCTGGCCACAGCATGCATGCTGCCCTGGAGGATGTCTCAGGTCTAAAATGAAAGCAAATACGACCTACTGGCAGCTCGGTGCGCGGCCCAAGTGAGAGCTGGTATTCTCCAGGAGATGCCCCTCGGCTAAGCTACTTCTATGTCATTTGGGTCAAGGTGCAGCCCCTGTGTTTAATCTGAAAGGCAGCCTGGAGCCTGTAAGTGGCAAAGCAAATCCTGAAAAACCCCAGATGCTTTTAGAGAAGCCTAAAAATTGCTTCTAGTTTCAGAGCCGTCTGTATCTTCTGCTGACCTGCAGCCTCAGTTGTAGGGGCCTGTTCAAGGTTCTTGGAGCAAAGTGAGTGCTTGGAGGGCCCTGCCCTGCCCTGCCCTGCCGTGCATGGGCAAACCTGAGCGCCTGGTTTTGCTGTGCTGCCCACGAGTCCTCTTCAGGCTGGTCTACGCAGGGAGGTGAGAAACCTGATCCAAATTAAATAAGGCATGCATTGCAAGGGCATTCATTACACTGCATTCAGCCCGTGTGACTTTCTTCAGTTGACCTCGCTTCATTTCCAACAGGGATTTAAAAAAATCAAAGCAAGTCCACTTGAATGCTGAATGAGGATCCTCTCCAAGGCTTAACACTGGCTGACCTGTTCAACTCCATCCTGGTAGCGAGTTGGATTAAATTCTGAGTCCCCTGAAAAGACGGTACTGATCTTGCCAGGACCCATAGGCCTTGAACCACGTATAGCACAAGCATGGGCCTGAGTCCTGGCCTCTTCATCCACTGGTGTAATCCCTGATGACGTTTCCTGTGCTCTACTGGCCTCTGGACACTACTTGAGTGCATTTGAGGTCAGGATCTGGCCCTGGTCTCAGATGCGGGTCTCAGTGACGGTGAAGGGAGTTCTTCTGACCTGCTCCACCCCTCCATTAATGCCAGAACGGACCATTGTGTTGACCCAATTTGTCACTCTATGTGCTCCAGGCCAGAGAATCCCATTGAGCATCTCCTGCATTCATAACTTGGGGACCTCAAGCGTGTCTCTTTGCATAGGCATCCGATCCAGCTTGTAGCATCCAGCTCTGTCCGTGTTTGCTCACAGGAGTCCTGGCTTCCTCAAACTGGCACAAGAGCCAGGATGCTTACCGAACAAGGCCAATTGTAGGAGTGATCCTGAGCCAGCCCTCTTGGTGTCTGGAAAGGATCAATGCTGTATCCAATGCATCCATAGCAAGGGAGGTGTTTGCATCATACTGAAAAGTTATAGGCCAGGTCAACGTGACAACAGTTCTGTTGCAGCATAGCCTTGCATATGTCCACGCTGACTTTTAAGGCCAGATAGGCCATGCAATCTGACCTCTTGCACAGCACCGGCCAGAAAGCTTCCTTTGGTTACTTTTGTGCCCAGGCCCATTGCTCATGCTGAACTAAGGCAGATCTTTCAGCACCTAGGGTTGATACGAAGGAGTCAAAAATGGAGAATTCACCACTTCCAGGGAGAGTTTGTTCCTGTAGTTCATCATAAGGATTAGTTTTGTTTGAAGCCTGGAAGCCCTTTTACTGTCACAAATCCAGTATGTAGGGCCCTAGGTCGGCCCTCGTCACTGTTCTCTCTTTTTGCTCCACTTCGGTCTAAAATGGGGAGCGACATCATTGATGTCAGCAACAAGAACAAGGCATCTGTCACTGCTGCTGTCAGTACTGATGCAGCACTTCCAACTTCGGGCAATAACATGGCAGTGCTTATTCCTGCCTGCCAGTCAAACACGTTGTACTTTGTTAGTGATAAAAAGAGAGTTTCAGAAGAGGAAATGGTCATTGAAATGAAATGCAGCTGTGGAAGCTGTTCATTTACACAGCTGCACTGACAAGAGTAGAGTGTTATCACATTACAGTGACACGAGGAAAGATGATTGGCAGGCTGAGGGGAAAACAGCTCTGTGCTGCTCCTGGACTGTAAAAAGAGACAAAATATACCCCCCAAAAATAATCCATTGATATGTAGCACATTTTGGTCATTTCTCCTTCTCGTGTTACACCACTGGAACCCCGTATGGCACATCCCAAGCAGTAAGGAATCCACCTCTCTACACCCCCACCCTCCCGGATCGTGACGTTGATTTAAAGTCAGAGGTTTTTTTTTTCTTGTGCGATCCCATGACTCCAGGAGTTGGGGCGATAGTGCTAAACGCCGTGAGGTTTGTGATGAAACTCTCAGAGGTGGCAATGACGGTCACCTACCTGTACAGAATGAAAAAAAAATGAGTCCATGCTTACTATTACATACAAAAACCTGCATTAAAGAGGGGCCCAGTCACCTTCCTTAACACACTTCCTTGCTTTGGCAGCTTTGTGCCTTGCTCATGATCTGTTTTGTGTCCAGAATGGAGCAAGACACCGGTAAATACATAGCATGTGGCTGTGTCACTCAGCAACTCTACCAGGAGGCCTGTGCACAAGACTTGGAGCGGGCCCCTTGCATCCTGGCGCTTCCTGACTTGGAAACGCTCCTTTTGTTCCTGTGTAGCATGTTCTGTGTGTAACTTTGTGCCCTGTTTACAACCCCATTGCCTGAAGCCACCCTGCCATGGGTAGAAGCTGTTGGTGCCTCAACTGCACTGAGGCTCCTTTTAAAAATCTTGCTCCATTTCCTTTCACTTTCCCCCATTGCTCCTGTCTGTTTAGCACTCAATTTTGTGGGTCACAGCCTGGGGTCAGGCATGGAGGAGGGGATCTTTTACGTGCATACGAAATCTTTGTTGGGGTCTGTAAGGAATTAGAAGCCTTCTCTGCACTGTTTCTGGTGCCCGGATTAGGCAGATAACAGTTTCTTTTCTGCTTCCAGCTGTATGCATGATGTATCCAGCTATGTCCTCAGAGTTATCAACCAGATCAAGGAGGAAGTCATCGGTATAAAGGTTCATGCCTGACTGTTGCATGTGATAAGGGAGCATGTGTTTATAACACAAAGACAAGTGAAAGATGACTTTGAAGACGGCATTCTAGTTGAATCACAAAAAAAACCCCAAGAATTGTTTTTTGAGTCCCTCCTACCTCTCAATCCACTGACCCACTGCACAAAAGTGACCAGGGGAAAAAGCCAGCAGGTGTGGTGCAGCACTTCTTTGCATTGCACCTGGACTGTAAGCCACCGTGGGATGTATCAGAAAAGTAATCCTCAAGAAGTCTATGCGTTTCAGTAACTGGCTTCTCCCCTGTTTGATTGTATTTCTGTATATAGTTGAAGAATAATTCTTATTAACATGGGGTTTAGCCAGTACTATAAGACATCCCATAAAGGGCAATGTTCTGGTGACTAAATTTAGGGACTAAATATTTTACAACAATTTTTTTTCTGATGAGTTGGGGCCTTTTTGTCAACTAGGTTCCTAGTAAATCATGTTTGCTTTCTATCCTGCTCCGCAGAGGGTTGAATAACTGAGCAGAGTAGGAAGTAGAGACCTGGATGTAATAAATGTTGTCTGAGGTGAATCTGGTAACAGCGAATCCTTTCCCCACACCACCAGGGATTTGTTTCAGCAAAGCATTTAAATGGGTTATTCTTAACCAGGGCATTGTGGCACCTTGCTGTGCCATGAGATGCTTTTAATGGTGCCATGGGGTACTGTGCAATATTAGTGCTGTTAGGTGTGCAAACATCTACATATGATTCACCAGCTAAACTCGGAGATTTCAAATAAGAATCCAAGGGCATTTATACATGTGCTCTGGGGTGGAGGTGGGCACACTTTAATTAGAGCAGCTCTCAGAGCTGCTGTAATTAAAGTGCCAAGAGTGTCATGTGTACTGGCATCCCCGCGCTGAAAAATGGTGACGGGGGCACTTCAACTAAAGCTTATCGAACGAGCTTTGGTTAAAGCACCCCTGCCACCGTTCTTCAGCGCGGGGATGCTGATACATGTGACACCGGAGTCTGCTGGAGCGCAGTAATGACCATGCTTCAGCAGACCCCGTGAATGGAGTCTGTTCTGACGTGCTGTAATTACAACACATTAGAGCAATCTTGCTGCTCATGTATAGGTGCCTGGGAGCGTTCGAAACGTTCTGCTCTGTTGTGCTCTTCCTGAGCTCTTTGCAACAGAAGAATTGCTCTATTATTTTTCCATAGTGGAAAAATGAGTCAAATCTCAGAGCTGGCATTTTCTGAGGGGCACCTGGCATCTAAAAAGGTTGAGAACCACTGATCATAAACTGTCAGACGATTCCCACCTCCAAAATGCCCAAACCTCCAGTTGTTCAACCCCACCATGCAGGCACATGACAGCTGCTGAAACAATTGCCCCTCATAACCCTACTTAACAAGCTTTTGTTCCATCTGCTGTTTAGCTCAGCTGTGTCTCAGAGGCCTAAGAAACCTATGTCTATGTTAACCGTACAGTTGGGCCAATAAAAGATATCACCCACAAAAAATCTTGTGTTTTGCATATCTCCAGGACCATCCTGGCAACAACTACTTCAATGGTGCCTTTTCCCTCCTTGGGCTTTTTCTGCGCGTGTTTTCTATTCTAGCTGCAGCAGATGCTGTTCTACCAGCATCAACACACTTATCCTAATATAGCTGGTTTGCATAAGGGAACAAGTTCGGGCTGTCTATTATATACTTAAATAACTTGTCTGGGGTGTTTTTGTCCTGTCTTGTGATCTCTGTTTAAGTGGGCTGGTTTTCCACTAGGCCCCAGAACTGTTTCTGGTTTGAGTTTAATACTTTCTGGTTCATTAACTATTCCAAACGCATGTAGATATTTAGCTACGTGTGTGCGCACTGCTTCCCCCTCCCCTCAGCAGTGCTTTTCTGTATCTGCATCTGATGAAGTGAGCTTCTGTTCAGAAAAGCTTGTGCTATATATGTATTTCTATATATCTATTTGTACTTTGGTTAGTCAATACGATACAAAGCTCCCCTGCCTTCTATTTGACTTCAGACTAATAGCTAACACAGTCTAAAAGTTAGATAGGAGAGAAATTTAAATACAACAGGAGAGAGGGAGGGGAAGCAGTGCTGGAGGCTTTGGGGGGTGTTAGTTTGAGGGGTGTATAAGGGCTCTGCTACATGTTCAAGTGAAAGCTGGATAGAAACCGGCTCTCAAGTTGTCACAGATTTTCAAACACTAATTTTATAGCTGGTTGGCGCTTTTCATAGCTGGATATCATTTGTATTACTATGCACGTGCAGCCAGTCTTACTTTGCACATGTGGCCAGTCTAAATTTACTGCGTGACTGACCAGTTAACTCTGTAATACATGTAATGTGCAGCAGGGACTTCAGTGAGGAAGAAGCAGGCCGAACACAAGGGAAAGACAGAGCGATGCTTCAGGCACCATCTGAACATGCCTGCGCAGCCCCAGTAAAAGCCTGGCCGGGGCACGTTTGGGGGCAGAGGGTGCAGTAATACCAACTCCCATGAAAAAAAATCATGAGACTCCTGATTACCAAGTTGAATTAACTCTGACTCATGATCTCCCGATAGAGAGATCGGATCTCGGGATTTTTTTTGGAGAGCGCCAAGCTGGTAAGTCTGTGGAGGGGAAGGGGCAGGTCGAGGCCTCCACGGTGAGGGAGGGAGTGGGGTAGGGGTGAATGGGTGCTGGGAGCCGGGGCGAGTCACGCAACAGAGCCATGGGGGGGTGTGCATGTGTGCAAGAGCCATGGGTGCACACCCCCAAAAAATAGCATCTCATGATTTACACCCCCCCCCAAAAATAGCATCTCATGATTTACACACACACACACACACACACACACACACACACACACACACACACAAATATCATCTCATGATTTACATTCAAAATCTCTTGATTTTTAAGAGCCTGCCTCATGATTTTGGACAGGGCAGGGACAGCAGAGCCAGGCCACGTGGGTGCTGCTGGGGAGGGGGGCTGGGTGCCACGCCCCGGCTCTATTAGGGGCTGAGCGAACACATGAACACACGTGCGCTGCAGAGGTAGGGGGGGGAATTTTCCACGCGCAAAATGAACCCCGGAGACCATTCGCTTTTTTTTTTTTCTGATCAGGCAGTGCTGCAGACAGCCCTCCGCGCGGGGCGGGGCGGGAGGGTCCTTCGCGTTTGATAGCGCGTGCGCGGAGGGGGCAGGCTCGCGCTCAGGCAGGCGCAGGGGCAGGCGCGCAGGGGTCCTGTGGTTCGGCGCATGCGCACAGGGGGTGACTTTGAGGCTGCGGGTCAGGATGCTGGAGAAGCTGGTGGGGTTGCGCTCCGCGCAGCTGCTGCGGATCTGGTGAGCGCGGTGGGGGCCCGCGCCCTCGGGGGTGCGGGCGGGCGGGCCCCGCGCCTCAGCGACACCTGCAACGGGCGACCCGGCCTGGCGGCGGTGGTGAAACGGGCCCCGCTGCTTGGGGATCAAAACCCAGGTCCCTCCGCGGGCTCTGAACTGGCCCGTGGGCTTGCTGCCGCCGCTTCCTCCTGCCTGGTGGCCTTGAAATCAGTGCTCCACCTTTGACAACCCAGTGCACGCCCACTGGCAACGTCTAATGAACATGTAAAGGAAATAAGACTTATTTGCATAATTTTTTGGGGGGGGTGTAGGATAGTTTTTCAACATTATGATAATCTGGAGCAATAATTTCATATTTAAGACCTAGGCAGGGAAGGTTTTTTGCGTCAATGTGAAATCTTTTATTAGACCAACTGAGTCGTTGGGGAGGAGGGGATTCTTTGCATGCTTTTTTTTTGGGGGGGGGGGGGGGGGTTTGGCCTGGTTTGAGCCTCCAAGAAATGAGAGAAGCTAAAAGTGGGGGGGGATGGCAGTGAGGGTGTAAAGGTGGAAATTAGGAAAACAAAAGGTAAAGCCGGGAAGGGGTGGGGAGGCAAAGGTGAGTAAGGGAGACTCTGTAGTGGTGGTAGAAAAGAAGCTATGAAAAAAGAAATTGCTGGAAATTAGGAAGGCCAAGGGCAGAAAAGACATTTAAGACCTGGCCGTGCTGCCACAGCTGTCTGCTGGCGCTGGGGTGTAGCGCTCGGCCGCGCCATCTCGTGCTGCCGGCGCTATAGCCAGGCCCTTCGAACTGACTTGTTTCGGCTGTAACATGGCAGCAGTTCGCCGTGTGCGCGTGCACTGCTGCATTGCTGTGCTGCTCCACTTTGCGGGTCCGTTGCAGCAGCTCCCTCTCCCCTGCTAATGGTGGCAAGCTGGGTGTGCCGCAACCGAGGGTGCAGCCGCAACCCTGTGGGGTCCAACGATGTTTCTTGCAGGTGTACACAGGTAGCGCAATTGCATCGTAACAGCTTGTGCCGTCCTAGACTGGTATCACTGCCGCATCTGTCTGCACCTGAAGACGTGGTCTGCTTCAGTTCAGCTAAGACCGTTCTGGGAATGGATTCAGAGCGAGACAAGCTGTTAAGTAGATTGGGGTGCAGTTGCTTTCTGTCATGGCAGTTCAAGCTTAACCGAGTGCACTCAGCTGGTTCAGCTGTCTTGGAAGAGATGCAAGAAGTTGACATATTCCTGTGCTATGTTCATAACGTGGACTTTGCGTACTTGTGCATGAAAACCAGGGATTGAAATCGACTGTAAACAAGTTAAAGTCAACTGAGTGGAGTGTAAAGTGAGCAAGTGGTAAGGCTACCCAGATAAGGAATAGCAATTTTTTTTTTTTTTTTTGGTTCAATTTGGTAGCATCTCTTCACAGTAGGATGAGTTTTAACCTGCTCAGTTGAATCCCTCGGATAGTATGGACTTAATTGTGGTGTAGCTCTTTCAAGGCACCTGCAAAAATTCCTTCTTGAGCAAACCCTGTATCGGGTGTTATCACAATTGTAGCCTTGAGCACACGTAGTCTAAGCTACTAAGTTTTCTCTGGTAAGGCTGAAAAGGTTGCACCCTTTAGCCAGCATAACTGTGCCGTCAGTACTCTGGATAGGATGCAGCTTCTGGCAGTTAAACTACTTCTCTGAACATCAGCTAAACTGCTGGCAGAAACAAAACCCCAACCCTTCTGGCATACAGCACATTAGGAAGCATTCATAGACTAAATGAGAAAGAGAACAAGCTTACGTGGTCTGAAGTTCGCTTCCTCAGATGAAGGTACAGCACATCTCCACGAGGGGGCTCTACCACCATAGCTGTCAGTGCAGCTCTAGTGCAGCAGCTCTAAAATATAGCTAGATCCTCAGTGGTGTACAGCAGGGGTTCCCAAACTGGTACGTATGACACTTCTGGGGGTATTCAGGAGAAATTGTGTAATGGTGCATTTAATTTTAATTATAATCAGCATTTAAGGGGGTAACATAAAACATATGCTGGTAGGGGCATGCAGGCAGCTGGGAAGTCTGGAAGGGGGTACTCGATAAGAAAAAGTTTGGGAATATCTTGTGTAGCAGATGTATAACTTACACTTGCATCTTTGCTCTATAGGACTCCCACAGTGGCCACATGGGGTGGTGTATTCTCTGTGGGCGTGATATGGATCACAGACTGGAGGCTGATCCTTGACTATGTTCCTTACATTAATGGCAAGTTTAAGAAAGATGAATAAGTTGCCGTTCTCTCTTGCGGTAAGTTGCTTTGCATATATGTTATCTTAGATGAATTCACTTTTTCTGCTTGTGACAATTTCTCCAGCATAGAAGTCAGCAGACTCCAGACAGTTATCTAAAAGCTGGTCCTTGAATAGAGGTGTTGAGCATTGTCACAGAATCTTCTTGGTATTGAGGATAAGAAATGGCAGAATAAGAATATTGGTAAGAATTTGCACTCCTCCAAGTGTGCCAGTGTTGTATAGTGATTTTTTTTTTTCCTCAGGCCTAACATATCCAACTGTGAAGTGGAGAGTACCTTTCAACTCCCCTGTAATATAGGACTTGTTAAGATGTTAATGTCTTGAAAGTGCTGGGCAACTTCTATAAAAAGGGCATGCTCCCCCAAACAAAGGACAACATGTTCTGAGCTGACTTGGGTGTAGTTAGGACATGTAAATGCATTTCTTTGTTCTCTTTCAGCTCTAATAGTGTTGGAGGTTGAGAGTTTGGGAGTTTTAATTAAATTATTCTGTTGCTAGAATGGAAACAATTCAGGCTAGTTTCAAGTCAGATTTGGAAAAAAAAATGGATTACTCATCTGTGAAACCACAAATTAAAAGGAGTGCAATCTACTTGTGGATGTCAATGGAACTGGTTGGAAGTTTGAGTTTAGCCATATGAAATGCCTTGTTTTTAATGCATGGGATGAAAATCACCCCTAAAGAATGTAATTGAGGTGCTTTGGTTTGCTTTAATGGGCTTGTTCACCTCCAGTCTTAAATACTTTCAAATGTGTAGCTAGCCTCACTAGACGGGTACAGTTTAGGACAAAGGGGCCAGTCTTTTTGGCAGGTGTGCAACAAATTAGCCCTGTCCCCTCCCCAGGTGCCACTTTGATACTTCTCCCCTGCCTGATCTGCTGCTTCCTTCCCTGTCTGCTGTTTTGCTGCCTGCCCTTCCCCAGTCTGGCATGTCACACACAGGCCACCTCTGCCTGCAGGTTGGCCACTCCTGGTTTAGGATAGCTTTCCCTGATTAGGAGGAGGGGGAGTAAGGGTGTTAAGTTGAATGCTCTGGCACTTTTATTGTAATCAGCACATGATGAATGGGAAAAGAAACACTTTCAGATGGGCTATTAGTGGTCTTTGTGACTGACATTTGATAAATCTATGCCATTGTTTCTCAGGTGATGGGTTGCTATCTGAGGGGAAGCCAGGGGTAATGAAAAGTAACTGAGATTGCAGTGAGCGTTCAGTACCTTGCAAACTAAAACAAAGAAACTCTTTTGCCCACTACCTGCTAACCATCGCTCTTCAAGGACAAGTCTTTTCAATCAGTTTCTCCAAATGCCTAAACACAAAATGTTGAATGTTTATACTTGTTATAAAAGTAAGAATAAGAACACAAGCATTTAAAATTATTTTTGAAAAGAGACAGAAAAATTAAGGGTCCAGAAGAAGTTGCTGTATATTTTGGTCTTTTGTTTCCTTCATTTAGAATTCTGTTCTAATATAATAAAGGACTTAGTCCATCTGTCTGTCTGGCTGTCCGTAACACTCTTGGAGCACTCCGATTGGTTTTGGTAACCAATCAGACTGCTCCAAGAGCGTTACGGACAGGAGGCGGTGGCAGTGGACTGCTGCCATGCCGACAGAGGGGATGGAGCAGGGGAGCGAGGCCAGTGATCCTGGCCTCATGCCCCACCTTGGCCCTGTTCCCTGGAGGCGGTGGAGCACTGCTGTGATGGAGGGGATACATTGGGGTGGGCAAGGCCAGTACCGCTGGCTTCACCCCCCCTGCTCTGTCCCCGCCATCATGGTGGCATGCTGCTGCTGCCACCTCCTGTCCCTAATGCTCTTGGAGCACCCTGGCTTCAGTAACCAATCAGAGTGCTCCAGGTGTTACAGACAGACAGATGGCCCTGCTTCTTAGAGGTGTTGGCAGCATGGGGTGCTGGCAGAGAGGGAGGGAGTAGATGGCAGGGCAAGATTTCCTCCTCCCCCTGCTCTTGGGAGGCAGCAGCAGTACAGTGGGATGTTAGGGCTAGCAAGTCCGTCCTGTTTCTCCCCCTCCTCCCCCCCCTTTTGATAGGCAATTCACTAGTAATTTATATTTATGGTATTTGAACACCGGCTATAATAAATTATCCTTATCAAACACTGCATGCATTTTGCTAGGAATTTTGAGTGGAAACCTGCAACTTATGATAGCCTTTTAAATGTGGGGTTTTGCTTTGTTTTAGTCTTGTTTCACTTAATTTCCTTCTGCTATACATTTCCCTCTTACAAAGCATTGATCTGGTTCACACACTTACAATAGTTGGGGATCTCCAGGTCTGGTTTCCGTAACCTGTTATTAAAATTCCTTTTGTATTGCTCTGAACTTTCAACTCTCGCAGTTCTTTACACCAGCTGCTAGACCGCATTTGCAGAAAGCACTGTTTATTCACCTGTGTCCTTTTTTTTTTTTAACATAGGAAGCATTTTGGGGCTGGATGGGGAGCATTGAAGCCATTTTCTGAGGTTCTACTCTGATGTGAACTTGAAATATCCAGTGCAGGCTTTGAAAGATGTGGTGATGTCATCTTCTCTTTCAATGAACGGCTGTCACCTGTTGGACATATGTGAATATCTAAACTTCACTTAAGTGTCTGCACAAATATAGAACTTGTTGTTTGGTCACTTACAGAGCAGGCCTCATCCTGATGGAATAAACTCATAAAACAAACTGTACAAAATAAAAACAACTATGGTGAATTTTGGTTTTTCTTTGTGTCTTACATTCAGTAGACTTGGCTAACTTGTTGGGTCTATATAGTCAAGTTCTTTGACATGAGTTGTGTGCTGTTTGACTTGAATTCATGGCTCTCAAATCAGCCTGAGAAATTGCATCATTTCTTGGTCCACCACTTCATAAACTAGAACAAAAGTGTTCAAAGGTTTTTAAAAGGCTTGTCGTTCCCATTAGATAAGGATTCTTCCAGGTGGCTAATGTTGCTGATACTGTAAGCTTGCATGATGCAGACCCTAGATTCTAGGTATTTCATGTAGATAGCCCTTAGGCTGTTTTTATGAAAGTTATATGAAAACAATGTAGCTTATCTCGATGATAAAATATGGTCTGATGCCACTAAGCCAGCAGTTTCCAACCACTTTTCATCTGTGGACCCCCTCAAAAATGTTGCATAGAGGTGCCAGACCCCTCTGATCTAGTAGATGCGCTCAAACTTGGCAAGTATAGTCTGTGTTACTGAAGACTAAAATTATTCTTTCTCTTGCTTAAGTGTATCAAGGCTTATTCTTGCATACAGGCACAGCAGCACTGTTTTCTGGGGTTTTTTATTGTCTTTAGTTCTGACCCTTCAGAGCTGTGTATACAGTGAAGCTTATGACACCGAGAAACTAAACATACTGACTCTCATTTCCTGTAGCAAGATAAACTCCGAGATGTGATAGGAAAAGCAGCGGTAAAGGCTGACGCTCCTATTCTCGTCTCCCCTACCCATGCTCTAACCTCTGGGAAAACTTAAGGAAAGGGCCAGAAAACTGTTCTGTGGTATCTTGTTGTAGTAATGTTTTCCAACTAGAAAATGGAGCTGCTTCCAGGACTTTAGGAAATCTGCTGACATGCATGGAAGAACCATTCCAGCTTACTGGTTTGGATTTTATGTGTGTTCTGTTTTGTTTTTTAAGTTTGGTTTTACAGACTTCAGTCTCTACAATGGCTCCCCCGCAGTCTTCAGCTCTGACTTGCGTCAGTCTGATTTCTTGAAGCTCACAGGTGCAAAGTACTACTGCCCTGCTTGGCAACAGAAAACTTTGGAAAGGACGCTGTGCTATTCTTAGCAGGCACTCTCCAGTCATCAAACTGCTGCTGCTTATAATTTTGCATTGTGTCAATAGGAGCAGTGGACTCCTGTCTGTCTATTTACCTGTTTTTTACATGGCTGGAAGAAATGAGAGACTCATCTCGAAGCAGGCTATCCTGTGTGTTGCTGCTTGTTTCTGAGATAGTAAGACTAGGATTGATGTGAAACATTTGGATGTGTCCCATTCTTAATGGATAGGAGTCCATTATTTTAAAAAATGCTACAACTGCTAATGTAAATGGATTCATTGGCATTTTACACTTAGTCTGGAATCTTACAGGTGCTGCCTGTGGGATACCTGTTTTTGAGACCAGTATCCTATGCTGAGGAACGGCTAATGTAGAGGAAATGTTGCCTCTTTAAAAAAAATACCAACCTTAGCCTAGAAGCTGTGATATCCTTATGTGAACTGGATGAGGTCAGTGACACTTAGATGAAAACTTTAATGTACCAACTGCCATTGGAAGTGCCTGCAGACTGAGGCAGAGATACTTTAGATACAGTTACCTGTGGCTGCCTTGGAACATGAGCAGCTGACCATAACACTTCAAATGAGCAATGTTAATGGTTGTCACAAACTGATCACACTTCCTTTGTTTTGGAAGAGGAAATCCTGCTAAAAATGTCTTCAGAATTCTTGGTACAAAAACTACATTAAAAAAAAAATTATTACTAGTTACATGCCACACCCAATCTCCACAATTTTACCATTTTAAACGGGTAATTGTTCTGAGTGTCAAACCAGCTTATTATCAACGTACATTAGTTACAGACCACAGTCTGAGTAGCATATCTATTTTTGAAGCTTGAAACACTCCATTAGGGGACACATCAAATGTTAATTGATACTAACACAGCTGTGCCCAGAAGGCTGAAAAGCAAAGCTAAATGTTTAAGTGATGGCTAGGATATTTGGATCCATCTTCTTATGGCTTTAAAGCAGACTCTTTTTTTAAGTCTTAGAATGTAAAGGAAGAAAATAATTTGCCTATACCATTTCTAGTATTGGTGTGCATTCACTCCTGATTAACCCTCTGCTGGAGTTGTGCCAGTGCCATGCCCTCACGCTTGAAGACGTAAAGAAGAAGAAAGCTCAACTAGCTAAGGATCATGGCAAAATAGGGATAGCAGGGACCTTACAAGTTCAATCTAGTTCAGCCCCCAGCTCAAGGCAGGATCGTCCCTGACTAAACTATACCAGCCAAGTGCCTGCTCAACCCACTCTTGAAAATTTCCAAGGATGGAGATTCCACAACTTTTCTAGGAAGCCTGTTCCAACGCTTGACCACCCTTGTAGGAAGTTCCTCCTAATCTTCAACCCAAATCTTCTCTATTGTAGCTTAAGGTCATTGCTCCTAGTCCTGTCCCCTACAGCCACAGGGAAAAGTTCCCTTTAGGTATTTGAAGACTGTTATCAAGTCCTGCCCCCTGTTCCCCCACCCCATCTTTTCTTTTGTCCAGATTAATTAATCCTAGTTCTTTCAGCCTTTCCTCTTAAGTAATGCTTCCCAGGCTTCTGATAACTTTTTGTTGCTCTTTCCAGTCTGTTCACCTCCTTGAAGTGCGGGGCCCAAAGCTGGACATTGCTCCAAGTGAAACCTCACAAGTGCTGACTAGAGCACTGGATGATCTTTTTCCACTGTATTAGGTTATTTTGAATCCAGCCCTACTCTCCAGAGTGTCTGCAATAAATCCCCTGAGGAATCCTCCCTTGATACCTCCTCCCAAGTAGACATTGAGCCATTGATGACTACTCGTTAAGCTTGATGATCCACTTCTATCTAGTCTGTATTTCCTTAGCTTGTTAATGAGAATGTCATGGGAGGCTGTGTCAGAAGTCTTGCTGAAATCCAGATATATCACATCCACTGCTCTCCTCCATCCATTCAGTGTCTTTCTCCTTATCATAGAAGGAAATTGGGCTTTTCAGGTATTATTTTCTCTTGGTGAACCCATGCTGGCTGTTCCTGATCAGCTTATTCTCATGTAGGTGCTTCACAATAGATTCCTTGAGGACCTGCTCCATGGTCTTTCCAGGTATCAAGGTCGGGCTGAATGGTCTGTAGTTCCCTGGATCTTCCTCCTTCCCTTTCTTAAATATGTCCATCTTTTACAATTATCTGGGATCTCATCTGACCGTCACACATTCTCAGAGGATAGCTAATGTCTCTGAAATTACTTTAGCCAATTCCTTCAGTACCCTAGGATGCTATGCACCCAGCCCTGCCAACTTGAAAGTGTCTAGCTTCTCTAACCTGTTCTACTACTACTCTTGGCTGGTTGTCTCCTTCCCCGTCTCTGCTGCCAGCTGTTCTCATCATCTGGTAGCTACCCTTGTTTGTGAAGACTGACATAAAAAGTGGCATTAAATTCTTCAGACTTCTCTGCATCATTTTGGTAACTAGATTGCCCCCATAAGAGGCTTACGGTTTCTTTGGTCGTCATCTTACTCTTGATAGTAAATGTAAAAACCCTCTTATTGCCTCTTACATTCCTTGCCAGTTGCATCTCAAAACAGACCTCAGCCTTCCCGATTTCCCTTGCATGCCTGTGCAATACTCTTATACTCTTTCCTGGTACTATGACCAAGTTTCCACTTCTTGTAGGATTCCTTTTTGAGTTTCAACTCCTTGAAGAGATTGCTGTCTGGCCAGGCTAGTCTCCTGTTGCACTTCCATTCTTCTGTTGTATTGAGATTTTACTCCTACACCCTTAAAAGGGCCTCCCTAAAATACAGCCAGCTGTCCTGGACTCTCTTCTTTTCCCTTCAAATTTGCCTCCCATGGGATCCTGCCTACTGGTCCTTAGACTTTGTTAAAGTCTGCTTTTCTGAAGAGTCTTTTTATTCTGCTGCTCTCCTTCCTTCCTCCCCTTAGGATCTTGAATTCTGTCATTTTGTGGTCACCGTCACCCAAGTTACGTTCCGCCTTCACACTCAACCAATTCCCTCCCTGTTTGTGAGCGACAAGTTGAAAAGAGCTTCCTCCTTAGTTACCCTCTCCTACTATGTGTATCAAAAAGGTATCTCCAACACACACTAAGAATTTGCCGGGCTTCTTATCAATTGCTTGTATTTCCCTCCCAGCAGATATCCCAATAATTAAAGTCCCCATTGGAACCAAGTCCTGCGATTTAGAAGCTTTCCCCCTTCTAATTTTTCCTTCTGGCCTGTGGCTGTGAGACAGCAAGCAGACCTCATCACAATTTACCTTAAATTTAGGATTGCTTCCATTTTCTTTTGCTTATTGCCAAGGCCACTAAATTGTCACTGCTTACCCTGTTGTTTAATGAGGGGTCAAAGGTCAGAAAGTGTTTTCTGGTAGCATGGTACCAATATTTAAAGCAACTCAGGCAGAGCTTTGTAAGACCTAAGGACTATGCTGCTTCCAGTACCAGCACCCTGTTTGGTACTGAAGTAATACAGCCTACAGAGCAATGTGTTACAGGGTCTAGTACCAGAGTTATCACAAAATCCCTTCCTATCAGGTTTGCACATCTATCTAGGGTAGAGTCCTCTGCACCAGTCTCCCTGCATTGGGAAGGTTTTTCTGATAAAATTGCTCCTCTATAGTACTGGTTGATGAGTCCCCTCCTATCCTAAATAATTCCAGGGTGACGTGGCTCTACAGAAACCACTTGAGACAGCTGTACTTTAGTCAGTGCTTGCTGAGTCAGTGTTGTATTCAAACTCCATGATCATCTCGACCACTAGCAAGGAGACGGACTTTTCATTGGAGCTGGCCCTTCACTTCCACCTCAATTGCCCTGTAGTCTGTTTTTTGAACAGGCAGCAAGCTTGATTTTCTTGGTAGGAACTTTCTTGAACCATCTCAGGCTTTCCCTGTGTCCTTTTGGCAGTAGCCTGTTGTATTTTTTTTTTTTTCAAGTATTTTGGACTGGGTTGACTTCATACTAGTGGGTCCTCGGCATCGTAAAAGGGGAACATCCAATCCAGTACAGCAGAGCAAGTGCTCTGGGAGCAAAGGGCAGGGAGTTTATGCCTATTGTAATGAAGTGCAGCAGAGGGGGGAAAAAAGAAGTTTTGGGACCCAGCTCAATACCTTCATCTGATGTTTCAGTTTCAGAATGGTGATCCTAATTTCTATAAGGTTGGCAAGCCTGCAGAGCCATTGGATCCAGCCTGCAAAGCTGGAACTTTCCAGGTGTCCATGCTAGCATGCTGTGGCTAGACAGCAGAGAGATTTCCATGACTTGCTGCAGGCAGACACAGCTGTAAGGAGAAGCAGTGCCAGTAGCTGGGTCCTAGCACCAGCCTTTCTAGGACCTGAGCTGGGCCACTTCAGCCCACCACAGCAAAAGATGACTGAAAGCTGCCTTTCAGATGGCTCAAAGTCCATATCCTATGGACTAGTTCATGGCTTCTGACCTTCAAAGTACATGCCTGTTTTTCCTATCCCCATATATCCAGCTACCAATTCTTGGTAATGACATCCTGCTTCCCCAGCATTTTGACTCCTTGGCCACTCATGAAGTACCTGTCAGTAAAGGTATCTTATCCAAAGAAACAGGGAATTTAGGTACAATCTTACTTAAATTCTTCAGCTACAATAATTGACTGGGTGTAAGCTTGAAGCTTCACCTTCTTGGGTACCAAACTGAGCAGAGAGAAATCGTTGACTTCAATTTGCACTGTTCGCAGTAGCCGTGGTAGACCCCTTGCTGAGCTGGAGTCTGTGTTTCACAATGAGGATTTCCAATAACAGTAGGTTGCCTCAGTCCAAGAACACCATTGAGGACACATCTGAGACTTCTGCCACAGGGCTGCATGACCTTATGTTACACAGTGTGGCAGACTTTACCTAGGGTGATTTGGCAAGATGGGTTGAGATTAGAATCTGCTGGTCAGATAAGCCATATGTATGTCATGGTCACACTCGCACAATTTTTTTCCTGGTTTAAACTGGTGGATGGAATAATTCAGATGTGCAGCGGAGTTCACTTTTTTTGTCTCTACCTGCAGATATGTGGGTAGCATGTGCCTCCACTCAGGGATGTCAGGGATCATCTTAATTAACATAATGTAAGGGCTGTGGTTTCCTCAGGAAGCACACAGACATTTTAGAGTTGAGAGCAATGCATCTGCCATACAAGGCTTCATACAAGGATCAGCCATTCAAGTGCTGACAGCATTGCATTAAGGGAAAGGGGGAGCAAAATTGTCCTTCTCTGCTTAGAAGCCATTTATATGGAAGTGGTGAAGTTTGCACCAGATCGCCAGGTGCTCCCCATTTTCCTGGCGGTAAGAACACACTTGAAACGGCTGAACTGAGAGAACTTACACCTGCGTGGTAAGTAGCTTGCCTCTTCCACAGTTTTGTGTTGTATCTGTCCACAGCTCCCGTCTCCCAGAACCAGCACCTCCATGGCTGACAGTCTGTACAATGGCTGGGTGAACCCCACATTGAGAGTTTGGGTGAGAGTCAGAATACTCTACTCCAGAGACCACAGCAGAAACTTTTGGCATGATTTACCTAGAGTTGATAGAAGAGGTTTCCTAGCTGGGCATCCTGTCAGCTCCTTTCTTCCCTGACAGCTTTGATCTCTGCTGTCCTGAAGCAATATGAATGTTCCACCAACTTAGTAAGTGTCCATCTAGCAGCAATATCTAGAGGTGTCCTATCTATCCAGGGTTACTCTGTATTTTTCCACACTGGCAAAATTCTTGGAGGCACTAGTCTGAGAGTCACTGCTTTCTTGGTACTTTAATACGGTATTAACAGGGTAGTTGGGTCTCCCCTTGAGCCTTTAGCAACTGACTCCCTTACTCAACTATCAATTAAAATTGCATTTGTAGTTGGCACTACATTTGCTAAGAGGGTAAGAAGAGATTGTGGGCTTTGTATCAGGACCCCTGACACAGTAGGTGTTAGACAGGGTTGCACTTTACCCTGAGTTCAAGCCCAAGGTGGTCTCAGGATGCAACAGAATCAGTTCCCCTGCCAGTGTTCTTCCCAAAGCCTCCCTCCCCCAAGGTGAGGCAAAACTTCATGTGCTAGAAGTAGTGAGGCTATTTTCTTCATATTTCCATCGAACAGTCCTTAAGTAATACACTTTGACTGTCTGCTGTATTTGCTGACAGTCAAAAGGCAACACACATCCACCGAGGAGTTATCCAGGGTACTTTTACGCTGCTCAAGACAGTGTCTGGCAAAGATACTATGCTAGCTCTGCCTGTTCCAGAAGCAAGAGCAATGTGGCAGCTAGTTCAATGCTGTACCTGTGCCAATAACCCCTGTACTAACACAACTACGCCGTTAATTCTGGAACGAGTGTGCATGGCTCGTTCAGGATATCTCAGCAGGGCTCCGTCCTGGGCTGTATAAATTAACCATGCTCTCCAACAGATCCCAGAACCTGCCCCACTTCCCTGCTGCTACTCCAAATCCTACTCTTAGGTTTCTGTCTTCCAAAGGAAGTGAAAGACGGTTGGGCCCACTCCACCTTGTGTATCTTGGAGGATTTGGAGTATAAAGGTGCCTAAGTTGCATATGTGACCTAGATCTTATAGGGATGCCATGAGACAAAACAGTCCTGTCTCAAGTGTCTGAGATGTATTTGCATCAAGAGGAGAACCTGTGTGGACAACACCAGAAGAACCACAGCTGATCCTGATCTGAAAGTCATGCTAGAGAGTATTGCAATATTTTCACCGAGATGTTTTTGGGGACACAATTTTCAAAACAAAAGAAGAATGTTTTGTAAAACGTTCTCATTTGCTCATGGTTTTGTTTTTTTTAATCAAACTTAGAAATGTTTAAATTGAAAAGCTAGGTAAAAGTTTCAGCTTTAGAGTCAAAAAGAAAACGCTAAATCTCTTTAGCTGGTTCCTGAATCTCTTTCAGCTTCTCCTCCTACAAACTTATTGGAACTAGCAGTAATAACAGAGCAAGACCTTTCCTAAGTACCAGCCAGAATGAAATGTTGTTAAATATAAAACTGGAAAGAAAAAAAAAATCCTTGGAGAAAGAATGCATTTAGGATAACAGCTCTCCACTTTTATGCAGCATCAAGGCAGAGACCCAAGATTCATGGATCTTAAATATAACAATCCTCTCCCATGGAGAAACAAGTACAGATAATACGCAAATATCCGTCCCTGCTTAACGCAGCTACTGGCTGCCTCCGTCGGTTTTTTATCATTTAGGCTGGACAACCTGAGCCAATTATGTCTGGGCCTCTGGTTTCCTGCTCTTTGGACTGTGCACAATATATGCACCTCACATCCTTCCTCGATCTCCCAGCTGCTGAAAGACATTTCAACCAATAAAAGAGCCGTATTTTTTTTTAAAGCAGTAACAACCGACTGCCTCCAAATAACCTGTTACATTGACACCGGCAGAGGAAGCAGCGAAGGGATAGACAGGGCTACTGTGAAGGAACTGGGGTGGATTTACACCAACAAAACGCAGGGAGGGACAGTCGCCTGTGCAGCCCCTCAAGGTGGATGTCCTGTGCTTGTGTACAGCCGACATAGCGAAGGGTGTGACAGGCCCAGGGAGGTGGCTTTCCTGAGCTCACGTACATCCAATGTAGCGCAGGGCGCAACAAGGCCGAGGAGGCGGCAGGCGCCCGTGCATCCCAATAGATGCGCAAGCTGAGCTTGTGTGCGTCCGACGTAGCGCAGGGCGTGACAGGCCCGGGGAGGTGGCAGGAGCTTGTGCGGCCCCCAGGCGGCTGTGCCGAGATCCTGGGCATCCCGCCTCGCGGGCGTGACAGGCCCGGGGAGGTGGCAGGAGCTTGTGCGGCCCCGAGGCGGCTGTCCTGAGCTCGTGTGCATCCAGCCTAGCGCAGGGCGTGACAGGCCGGAGGAGGCGGCAGGCGTCCGTGTGGCCCCGAGAGGTGGCCGTCCTGCGCTCACGTACATCCAACCTACGGCACGGCGTGACAGGCCTGGGTGCAGCCGTCCCGCGCTCGTGCAGGGGACAGACATGGGCCTTCTTGAAGGAGAAACTAGGCTGTGCGCTGGTCCAAAAGCAAGAGCGAGTTGCCCCGGCGCCTGGGAGGCGAGACCCTCTCGTGCTGCGGGATATTACTGACACAAACGGGTGTGTGTGAGTGGGTCCAGGCTGAGATGGAAGAGGTTGTGGGGAGCGGGGGGCAGCAGGCCCAGGAGAGGCGGCTCCATGTGGCGGGGCGGGGCGGGGCCGGGCGCTGCGGGGCCGGGGCTGCAGGGGGCG
>NW_005842226.1:1056176-1067348 GCF_000455745.1 Alligator sinensis
GGAATAGACATCACGAGCGGGCGCGAGGCTGTCCGCCGGCCGGGGGCGCGCGGCGCTGTCGGGGCGACCTGCGTGTGCGGGGGACGCCCGGCCCTCGCCCTCCCCCTCCTGGGTGAGGCGAGAAACGCGCTGGAGGATGCCAGCGCGGGAAGGGACCTCGCATGCAGGCCGCCCCCTCCCCCGGACAAGGGTCCGACAAACCCACCGCTTCGCCGCCTCCCCTCCAGCGCAGCCCTGCGTGCGTGCGTGCGTGCCTGCCTGGGGAGGAGGCTGCCCGCGCTTGTCGCCGCTCGAGGGGACCGGGTTGTGCGCGGGGGGCGCCTGTTGAAGATGGATTTGTCTTTGCAAGGGGCGGGGGAAGAGTGTGCACACGTGTGTGTCTGTGTGTGTGTGTGTGTAACTTTTAATACCTCTGCTGTTCTGCCCCATGTTTCGCTGGCTGTGTTTAGGGTCAGTTTCTAGCGGCAGTGTTTGTGGACCGAGTGCCGAAAACACCCCCAAACTCGGCTTGTGGGGGAGCTGCCCGATCCTTGTTGTGGCCGTGCAGCCCCAGCCCCTTCCCTGCCGTCTGTGCCGAGCAAAATGCCCCGTGCCGGGGGTTGCTTACCCCTGTCTGGTGCATCCATACAGTTGCAGTCATTTTACATGAATTTTCACCTTGATCCATCATGATCAGAAGCTTGGCTTCATTTTCAAAATGATGGCTGCAATGAGTACCTTTTTCAGACTTATAAATTGATGCTTCTTCAATCTGAAGATTAAAAACATCGGCCCTTCTGTTGCTGCCCATACTTCCTGCAAAAACAAAAGACCCTTTCTAGAGGCCAGAGGAGGACAGTTTTGTCTTTGCGAAGATGCCAGGTAGATTCAGGAATGTCAAATTCATGACATGGTTAGAATAATTTTTTTTTTTATTGTGGTCCAAGTCTTAAGGACATGTTCTTATCATTGCCAGGGATAGATTTCTTCTTTCATAAAGACCAAAAGTATGTTGTGGGGCTAATGCAGTAACTTAACTTGTAGTTTGTCATTGTTCCAATTTGCTTTACTGAATGGGAGAAGTGTGTGCACATAACTTTTAATACCTCTGCTGTTCTGCCTCATGCTTAGCTGGCTGTTTTTAGGGTCAGTGTCTAGTGTATCCATACAGTTGCAGTAATTTTACATTAATTTTCATGAACACACAACATTTCTGGGGAGAAAAAGCCTTTTGGTGAGCCATCACTTGAGTTAATAACACCCACCTGTGACAAAGGAGGTGGTAGTTGACACTTCTCCAGCACCTTGTGGAAGATTCCTTTTATAATCAGAAGGACTAGAAACTTCCTCTCATTGCATGAAAGTGCGTGCGCCTTCTGTCAAATACAAATCTGCTGTGGGAGATCAAATGCATTAGGCCAGACTCCAGTTTTGGGTTGGATGTGTGACACCCCTTTAATCAGGGGTTGATAGATAATTACTAGGGCTGTGCGAAGCTTCGGGTGGTGATTCAATTCGGAGGAGACTCGGCCTGATTCAGTGGCCGAATCTCCGAATCAAATCAGGGGACCAATTTAAAGGTCTGAATCGATGCTGAAGCTTCAGAGAGCTTTGAAAAAATTCGGAGAGCTTTGATTCGGGCAGTTCCCGATGGCTGCAGCCACGCCAAGCTGGTAAGTACTAGGGATGGGGGAGAGGGGGCTGGGGAAGGGACCATGGGGGGACCCCTGCCAGGCCCCAACCTCCACCCCCTGCCCATAGCTGCCCTGCCCACCCCAGCTCCGGCCCTTTAAGAAAATAATTAAGAAAAAAAAAAAAGCTGAGAAAAGCCCTGGGACTTGCCACTCCTGGTGCAGCCTTGGGGCTTTGGGGGCTCCTGCAGAGCCCCTGCATAATGCGGGGCAGCGGGGATTGCCCCCACCGGCAGCAGTGGTGAGTCCTAGGGTTTCTTCAGGTTTTTTGTTGGTTTTTTTTTTTTTCTTAAAGGGCTGGAGTTGGCCTGGGGGGGGGCTCATGTAGAGCTCATGCAGTGGGGGCAGCGGGGATTGCCCCTGCCCAGCAGCACCTGCAGAGCTGGGGCATTTTTTCCCCCAAGTGCTGGGAGCTGGGGCCGGCAAGGCAGCCATTACTGGGCTGGGAGAGGGGCAGGGAATGAGCCTGGCCTGGCTGATTTGGAGATTTGACAGCAGCCAAATCTCCGAATCGGATTCGACCCAGCCGAATCGGGACAGTGATTCGAATCACCAAATCAAATTGCCATCCCCCAAATCGGCCGAATCTGAAGTGAATACTAGCCTCTTCTCACAGGCCTAATAATTACACTGTCTCCCGAGCATAGTTTGTAGATAGGACCCTGGTAGCAACCCCTTGCTTTTCAGCAGCTGGTTGTATGAGAGCTGGGTTTCCCAGCAGGATGGTGGCTTAGAACTAAGTGTCTGCCATGAGATTTGTAAGGACTTCTGGTTTTCTTGTCGAGGAGCAGGGAAGAGAAGTTTGCTTGCGCACTCTTTTAACCTCTGCCTGCAGTTACAAAAATCTGCTACTTGGATCTTCCTGTTCCTGGGCTCAATCTTGAATTTTGTCAAGTGAGAGATTCTCCAGAAACATCTATTTTTTGCAAGGGATTTGGTTAAAAAGGTGTTCCCTAAACAGATCTTTGGCTCTCTCAACCCTCACAACTAATTTTCTTGTGCATTTCTGGTTCAAGATTATGCAACCAGCATTAGTAGTGAAAACAAACAAAAGCACCTCCCCTAAGTCTCTTGGGAAAAGTGCTTTTTCTTAAAATTATTCTGGTGAATGTTTTTTAGACAAAATCCCTGGTATCTCTTTGACTGCCTGAGTTCCCAAAGTGAAGCTTTTACAGCATAGATGAACACTATATGTGGACTAATCTACTTCAGTTCACTACCCTGCTACAGATCTGCCCCTTGTCAGTGTTATATTTATTGTTTAATCTTCCTGTAGGCTAGTAGATTGTAACTTTTTTTTTTTTCAGCTTTCCTACACATAAATGTGCCCAAAGAGTTTTTTTGAATTTGGGGGTCCTCACTACATCAGGACATCTGTCAAAATGAGGCCTGTTACTGTAAAGAGAAGAGTGCAGTCACTGCATGTTGCTGCTAGCAGAAGTGATGGGAGTTTACTGCAGCTGAATATTCGGTAGGACAGATGCCCTGACATGTTATGCCTGGTAACACAGAATGATGCATTTATAAGAGGTTGAGTGAGTAGGGGGCGCCAGTCCACAGAGCAGATGGGGAAAATTCAGTAAATGAATATATCATTACATTTATACCGGGTGGTATGTGACTGTTGTCCATAGTGAGCTGGCGTGAGTGGTGGCTGTTACCATAGGTCAGTGTTCTGGAGGGCTTGTGCATGGGAGAACAAGTGTGTGTGTGTGTGTGTGCACACGCGTGTGTGACTTCTGCTGAGTTGCTAGTGATTTGCAATGAAAGGGAAACACCGAGGGAGCTTGAGGACTAGGAGGAGTTGTAGAAAGCATGGCTGGAAGGGAGTATCTACTGCACCCATTTATGTCTGTATTAACGTTTCTTATCCCTGGCCTGCAGGTCAGATCTGGCCCTTAGTGTTGCTGTCCAGCCCGCGGGGCTCTCCACAGGTCCAAAAGTTTGGTGGTAGGGAAGGGGTGGCACCACTCCCCTGCTGCCAAATCTCCAGACCTGTGCGGAGCCCTGCAAAGTGCTGGTCCCAGCCCAGGGGTCCAGCCAGATGTGGGCTGTGTCAGACCTGATCCCAGTGGGCAGAGGCAAAACTGGGGGGTACCCAATTCTGGTGTGTGGGGCCAGCCCCATGGCAATCATCTGGCCCATGGGACCAAAAATTTGAGCACCACTGCTATAGACATGTGCCATGAAGTGGTGGAACGTGGGAAATATGAGTACACGCTGCAAGGTGTCATGTATAACTGAAATGTCTTCAAATAGGGACATGCTAGAGATCACAAGACTCTGAACAGCTGCTTTGGTAAGAGTGGTTGTACTGTTATAGATGAGTATATACTAGCAGGTAATGGGGAGCTGAGGCAGGTAACTCCTACTCTAGCAAGTTGAGTTGTAACTTAGCACTGACAGTGAGAAACGAAGACTGGACCATAAGTGCTGAAGTCACTGAGTGTAGAGTTTCAGGATAAGGAGTCTAATGCAGCAAGAGGAAGAAAGGCACACTTTGTGTAGTGAAACGCGTGCGAAGCAGAAAACATTGTTTTCATTTCCTTTCTTTTAGGACAGGGAAGTGAGATTTTAGGCAGATGAATCTGTTTACTATCTCCCGTAGCCTTAAAAGGCGGGTAAGAGGTCTATCCACCTTTCTCCTTTGCATTTCAAGTTCTTCGAATTGTGTAGGGTAAATGGGGAGAGGAGGAGACTTGTTTAGTTGGAAGGGGGAGGGGAGTGGGCTGCAGTCAGTCCTCTTGCTAAGACTATGAGGAGAATGAAACAAAGGGTGAGCTGCACATGTAGAGCAGGCACCTGGCATGTGCTGACTGTTGAATAGCCCATGCTGCATTCATCTTAATCTGCACCTAAAAAGTTTGTGAAAGGCAACTGAGATGGTCTGTTTCTGGAAAAGTACTGTCCTTCATTTCTGTTTGCGCCTGTTTTGTTAATGCTGAGACAAGCCCTGGAAGCAGATAATGCAATATACCTTTTGATGGACAAGCATGTAAAATCACTTGTCACTTTGCAGTTGCTTTGCTTTTTAGTAACTGGTGAAGTGCAAAAGACCCATATACAAATGCAATGTCACACTAGCACCGGAGGTTACTTGCTGATATTTTTCCTTATTCAGGAACAGATGTCTAAGCGTCTAAAACTTTGCATCAGAAATTGTGCATGATTGTAATTCCTTTCCTTGGGATGGTTCAAATTCTTTACTTTAAAAAATCAGTGCATAGCGAGTTGAAATTGTAGGTGATCTACAAGGGGAGAGAGTGGGGGAGGTTTCTTTTTTGGCTTCTTTGTAAAATGTAAAGGCAACACACAAGCTCTTTCTATAGATTTCACTGACATGGGTTTACCTCCTGTTCTCCCGAGTCTCATGCCTCCAGAACAAGGCATGTGTAAAACTCCAGAAAACTTCCCTAGCTCTGCACTTTTTTTTGATCCTCTGAGGTACCTGTAGGGTGTTTTAATCCTGTTGCATTGGAAATGCTCCTCTGCCCCAGAACACTCCAGTCAGTTTCTTTCTGGTTGTGGTTACTTAGTGAGCTTTCCGCTGGTTTTCAATTGTTCTACCTTTGGTCTGATCAGCCAGTGCTTTTGAAGCAAGACACTGCATGGTACCCCTTTTCATGTTCAAGGTATATAGTTGTGGAATAAAGTATACTTTCCCAGCACTAAAGTGCCTTTTTTTCCTTAGTACTTTGGCCAGACCTAATGTCTTCATCTTTCCTTGAAGCCTTGGCAGTGAGGGTTTTCCAGGGGTACTTTAGGTTAGCTTATAAAGATGACTTTCTGGTGCAAGTAGCACTTGTCCATCTATTTAGGTTTGGTTTATGAGTAGTTACCATCTCTGTTAGGGATTGTATGGTAGGTACAGGGTACTGTTCAGCTCCTTGATTGACTTTTGGGATCTTCAGTCATTCAATTGAATGGATGCACTTAGTCAATACAGTACTCTGACTAGCTTTTGGATTTTTGGTTTTTTGCTCCTTTGATCTGTCATATCTCAGTTTGTGATAGCACCAAATGAAGCTCTGGCCTGTTGTGATGTGACAGGCTTCAGCCATATGCTGAGGCATAGAGTCATGTTTTTCCAAAAATGACAGGAGGAGACTGTCATGTTCTCTGACTGCTTATGCCAGCATGACGTCTGCTTTCCAGAAGGCTGAGGTTTGCAGTGCTAGGATCTGTGCAGTGGACCAGTATTTAAGATCCTGAAATGCCCCTGACAAGGCCAGTTCTTCAGGCCTGCTTGACTTCTTACTTTTCTAGTATGGTGGCATCAGTACAACAAAGCTGAAGTCCCTTCTTGAGAAGTTGCTGTGCGTGCAAACAAGACTTGTAGATCTGAACCTTTGTGTTCAAAGTGATCTTCTGTAATATTTGTGGTATTTTTGGACCCAAGGTCTGTGCAACACCAGCTACTGTTCCTGCTCTGTGATGGAAGCAGAGGGCCTTGCTACCTCTCACTGTTATTTTGGAGACCTTCAGGCAGAAGAAAATTAGTTGGATTATTGTCCGTTTCTCCAGACTAGAGCTCAAAAGTTTGTAAGAGAGACATAGGAACCGGGAGTATGTGAACTTAATGTGAGGCAGTTTGTTTCTTTGGTTTTGCCTGTGCGAATAAGGTGCTGCTTATTTGACACTTTTTAAATTCTATTTGAAACAATCTGGTTTTGAGCCTGTGGAGATATTGGAAGCAGAAGCAAAGCCAGAGATTTTACAAAGATTGAAAATTCTCCCTTTTTCCTTCACTAAGGACATCTGACACTGCTCCAAGACTCTGTGGGTCAGACTTTGGTGCCATTTGCACTGGGCCAGAGGACTCCTCTTGGATTCTTGATTTCATGCATCTTTTGAGAGACTTTTAGAGACTGCTGTTACCGGTGCTTTAATTCATGCTGGCCCTGCCTCTCCAGGAGTTTCAAAGGGTAGGTCTTTTTTGATCCTCTCTGGTTGGTTCTAACATTCTGGTTTCCCTTTTGCTCATTGCCCAACATTTTTGGAGTCTATGGTCTAAAGCAGTAGTTCTCAACCAGGATGCCATGGCATGCTGGTGTGCCATGAGATCCTTTTAAGGGTGATAGGGAATATTAGCTCTTTTAGGTATGGATATACCTACACACGAGTCATAAAATAAAGCCAGAGATTTCAAATTAGGAACCCATAGTGCCAAAAAGATTCTGACTTCTTGTGGTCTTTCTGAGTTCTTTGCAACAGAAGAATTGCTCTAATATTTATTTGTAGTTTAAAAATGAGTTGAGTCTGAGGGCTGTCTTGAATCTAAAAAGGCTGAGAATCACAGGTTGGCCAGTCTTTTATTGCTACTGTTTCTAGCTGTCAGAGTACGTGGGATTTCCTGTACAGGTTTTTCTTGGTTTGCTTTTTCTTAAAATGAATCAGGACACTAATTGTCCAGCAAGAAGCGGTTTGTTCCTTTTGGTTGTCCTGAAAGAAAACTCAAGAGAAGATACTGGTAAACAGAAAGTGCCTTTCCAGTGTGAAGATGATCCTGCAATAAAAGTGTTTCATTCGTACATTGCTTAATGAAAGTAATACCCACTTTATCCACTTGACAATTACAGATTATTTCAGGAGATGCTTTTGCCATTGAGCAGAAATTTTGAAGATGCTAATATCTGCAAAAGAAAGTACCAGTTTATCAGAGTATCAAATTATCAAAGTTTGAGCCTCTTTATGGTTATATATGAGAACAAAAAAGAAAAATAATTCTTCGTTAGTGATTGTTTTTTGTTTTTTTTTTTTAAATGTTCTCAAGTTGTAACTTAGACCATCTTTTGTTCCTTCTAGAGTCAGAAAAGCAGATGACTTGTTTCAGGTGTCTCCCGTGAATGTGAGCCTCTAGCAGCTTCCAGTACTGTCTTTGTTAGTTTCTCTAGGATCGAACAGGTACAAGTAACCAGATAATGTGTCCAAGGCAGGGCTGGATGGCTTGGGAGTGGGTGGGGCCTGCACTCGGCATCTACAAGTCTACCACGCAGGCTGCATGCTGTGGGGGCAGCTTCTTCCCTTCCCCCATCCCTGCTCCCCTGTCCCCTTACCACGCAGCCTTTGCGCACAGGCTGTCTCTTTCCCCCACTCCTCCCCACAGTGTGCACGGTGGCATGCAGACCCTGGGCCCTCCCTGCCATGTGGTAGTGGGAGAGGCAGTTGCGGGGCCTACAAAGCACTTGCTAACTTCACAGGCTGACAGTTGGGCAGCCCTGGTCTAGCAGCATGTTCCACGGAGTAATTTTTCCACATTTTAAGGGTGATAGGGTGAAAATGTGTTTAACCACACTAAGGTTACTTTACTATGATTTCAGTGATCTCTGAAATAAAGAGGTTGGGTGTCGTGTCCATTCCATTTTACATACTAAAGTCAATTTACTGTGTAGTAGATGTCATGTTTACACCCTAAGAGTCCTTTCTTTAAAAGAAAAAAGGATTCTTGATTTAAAAAAAAAAAAAAAAAGAAGAAAGCAAAAACTCAACATTTTTAGACCAGTTTTTCTTAGTATGGGGTAAATGATCATTAATTGCCAACTAGCCTGATTGATGGATTATCAATGTGCATCATCACAATTCATATACGGCTTAACCTCATAAATCTGGATATAAAAAATCCGGAGTTCTCGAAATCCAGCACTTTTTAAAAATACACTACTGTCAGATGTGGAGGCAGAATCTTGCATGTGGCGGCCACCATCACCATCTACCACCCTGAGCTGTTGCTCTGCATGCAGCTGCTGCTCTGGGACTGGCTGCTGCTGCCCCCTACCCCTCAGATGTGGAGGGGGAAACTTGCACGTGGCAACTGCTGCTGCCACCAGCCACCCCAATCCGTGTGCGGCTGCTGCTCCGGGACTGGCCACCGCTTCGGTTTCAAAAACCTGGAATTTTCAAATTTCTGGCAGGTGCTCAGTCCCAAGCATGCCGGGTTTATGAGGTTATACTGTACTGTATTGTGTCTTGTCCATAGGGAGATGCTGTGGAAGGTTAATCCAAATTCATTTTTAAAGCGGATTAGTTGGGAAGCATATGGAGAGGGGCTCCCCAGTTACGGAGCTAGATCTGTCTAGAGCAGGGGTGGCCAACCTGCAGCATGTATGCCACAAGTGGCACAAGTAGTCTCTATGTATGGCATGTGTCAGATAAGGCAGGGAGCAGAAAGCAAATTACATGGGGAAGGAGGATTGGAGTGGCACTTGGGGAGGGTATAGGGCTAATTTGTGGCATGCCTGCCAAAAAGGTTGGCCCCCACTGCTCTAGGGTATTTATTTCATCTGCTGCTTTTTATGCAAGTGGTTCTTTACACATTCAGGACTTTCAGAAGCATTTTAAAACACAGTCCTATTTTAATTGGACAGTTGGGCCACTTTGGTTTACATCGGGGTGTGTGACTTAGTGCCTCCTTTATTGGAACACCAGCAGTTGTAGAATTGGGACTCTGTTCCACAAAATGTTCTTTTTGTAACTGGTGGAGAAAAATGTAATCCTAAACTGAATCAATCTGCTGCAGATTCTCGTGAGTAGATTAAGGAGTGGCAGATCCAGTCCAGATATGGATTTCTTTACCACTCAGCAGAACAAGAAGCCACCTGCCTTCACAAGATCAAGAAAAAGAATGTTAACAAGGTGCTTTCTCTATCCAATAATGTGTGCCTTTTCACCAGTCCTTCTGATGACAATGCTAATGGCCTCCTTCATTCAAACAGAGATGGGATTTGATTTTTTTTGTTTGTTTGTTTATTTTTTTTACTTTGGGTTTTTCAGAAATTCTTGGTAGTTTAATGCATTCACTCTAAGCTGTGGGCTGGATAAAATGCAAATATACGTGGCCTGTGGCAGGGCTTTCTGACTTCTGAGCAGCCAGGGGCCCCACACTCCCAGCCTTCTCCCCCCCAGGGTCAGATGCCATGCTGTACCACGTGGTTCCTCCCCTCCCTGCCCTAGCCACAGTGCACAGTAGGTTCCCCTGGTGTTCCCACACACTGTACTGCATGCTTCCTCTAGCCGTGCTGTTCAAGCACTCTTGTGCCACGCAGGAGTTCCAGGTTCCTGGATCCCCGAGTCCACTTGTCCTGGGCTCCTTCATCCCCATGGGCTGCCCTGCCCCATCCCCCTTAAGTGGGAGCAGGCAGTGGAAGCTGGAGGAGGGGGGGGAGCCTGGAAACTCTGGCAACTGTGGCAGCAGCTGGAGTGATGGAGGGATCGGTGCCTGGACTAGAAGCCCTTGGGTTACAGATTAACCCCTTAGGGGTTACATGTGGCCTGTGGACCATTACTTGGGCTATGGAAATGTTTTCTGCTGTCTTCTGGTTCAGAGGATCGTTATTGACCCTCAGTATATCTTGTGGAGCACTATACAACTTTATCACTAAACTCTTAAGTGAAGAGTGGGGAGCTCCAGTGGGATGCCACAGTGTGATATGCCTGTCAGCTTCTTGGAGTCTTGCTTTCTACCACTTCTGCTTAAGGCCTTTTTTCTCCATGTTCAGTTTCAAATGATCAAAGTGCCTCAGTTCTCCAGAAAAGCTTGTGTGACATTGGGGTATAAAAGGGAACTTTAAAACATCAACTGAGTTCAGTGTAAATTGAGACTGTCCAGGAAGGAGTGAAGAGTGGGGAACTTAAGTCTGTGAAGATTCAGTCTAGAGTAGATCAAGGGTTGAGGGCCTTGGCAGGCTAGTAAGGTGAACTTGGCACTTCGACATGTGGGTGAAAATGTTTCTAGCATGGCTGGTCTTTCATACAAGTGCCTGTAGGAAAAACTTGTCTGGCATTGTTCACCTGAAAAAGATGCCTATTAGCCAATAGGGCTGTGCAAAGCTTCAGGTGGTGATTCAATTTGGAGGAGATTTGGCCCGATTCAGTGTCCGAATCTCCGAATCCAAATCAAATCAGGGCCAATTAAAAGGTCCAAATCGATTCAAAGCTCTCCAAATCTTCAGAAAAGATTCAGAGAGCTCTGATTCAGGTAGCACCTGGTGGCTGCAGCAGGGAGCTACAGCTGACTCTGAGCTGGTAATGACTAAGGGGGGGGGAGACCGCCAGCCTCCCCTGATCCCCAGACCACCCTCCACAGCTGCTTCCCCTGCCCCAGCTCCCGGCCCTTTAAAGGAAAGCCCCGGTGCTCACTGGGTGCTGCCGGGCCGGGGGGCAATCCCTGCTGCCCCCCACTGCCCCATGCTGCATGGGGGACACTGCACAAGCGCCCTGCCCAGGCTAGCTCTGGCCCTTTAAGAAAAAACAAATGAGAAAAGCCCTGAGACTTGCTGCTCCTGCAGTGGCCTCGGGCTTCGGGGGGCTCGTGCAGAGCCCCCCACATGGCGCGGAGTAGTGGGGGGCACTGGGTATGGCTCCTGCCAGCAGGAACAGTGAGTCTGGGGGGTTTTTGTTGGGTTTTTTTTTCCTAAAGGGCTGGAGCTGGCCTGTGTGGGGCACCTGTGGGGGGCTGAGGAAGTGAGGGGGGGGCAGGTCGGGGGGCTCATGTCCTTTTTTTTTT
>NW_005842226.1:1067373-1068112 GCF_000455745.1 Alligator sinensis
GGAGAGGGGCGGGGGATAGGCCTGGCTGATTCAGAGATTTGGCAGCAGCCGAATCTCTGAATCAGATTTGGCTGAATTGAATCAGGACAGTGATTCAGATCACCGAATCGGATCACTGCCCCCCGAATCGGCTGAATCCGAAGCGAATACTGGCTGCTTCACACAGGCCTGTGAGCCAACCAGCTTCTTTGCAGCAATGGTTTGAGTGTAGATGTTGCTCCTCTCTGTTAGGGGTCAGGGCAGCAAGCAGGCTACTTAGCCCCCCACTGGCCATTGTTACTGAAGTGATCCCAGCATGGTTTAATTAACTGCAGGGGCATGGCTATTGTGTTTATAAGCAAAAACCCTTTCTGTGCCCAGGGGCTACTCAGCACAGATACCTCTCTGTCTAGCTCTGGGCTCCTGGGCCTTGCCAGAGTTGTCCCTGGTTCCTGCCCGCTTACTCCAACCCAGGTCCCTGCTTCCTGACTCACTGGCTTCTGACTCCCTGGCTTATTGTTCCAGTCTGGTTCTGAGCTCCTGGCTTGTGACTCTTTTAAGCCCTGTTCCTGATGTTGTCTGCTTGTGACCCCCTAGTGTCAAGCCTGACTGCCCTCATCCTGGTCACAGTACTGACCCACTTTGAGCCTTGTAATGCAGTTGGTGACACTCCGTATGTGGACTAGGCCTCCATCAAGCTAGAGAACAACCTAGGCTTTTGATTGCTACTGGTGTTAAAGATGCAGTGGCACCTGCTGAA
>NW_005842226.1:1068143-1071640 GCF_000455745.1 Alligator sinensis
TATCTTTTGTGATCAACAGTACCACATGGAAGCTGCTTTTTTCAGAATTGTGTGCGCTTCTCTTCACAGCAACTTTACACTAGTATGATTCAACTGACCTCAATTTATTGCTTTTTTGCCTTTTTCAAAAAAAGTAACTTAGAAAGAAAGTGAGGAGGATCCAGTCCACAAGGCTGTGTGCCACATTACTACTGTCAGTTCATTTCAGATATTTATTTTATAACCCTCCCACTTCCTCTCTCCTGCCTACTCCCACTTCCTCCAAAAGTAGTTGGGCCTCTTGGCATACACTTATTTAGCTTTCACCTATCATATAGAATCAAATATTTAAAGAGCATCTTTAATTGTTTAGCTTCTAATGCAGTGTCTTTCAGGGCTTTGATCTTTGTTCCATTGTTAATTTCACTGAAAGATTTATTTATTTTTTTGTTACTTAGTTTCCTTTTTAAGATCCTCAGCTACTGATTTCCTTGCCTCCTAACTGTTCCATAATGCTCTGTTATCATGAAGATAAATGATCAAACTGAAATCAGAAGCTTGTAATTAAAGCTGAGTGTACAATTCAAGTGTTGGGGGGAGGCGGTAGGAAGAAGATTGTAATGCCAGTCTAACATAATGTTCCCTTGAGGTGAGTTTGATACATTATGCAACAGCTAGGAGGCAAGAAAGTCATTAGCTGACAATCTGAGAAGGGAAACCAAAGCAAAAAGAGAAAATACTTTGACATACTTTAGCTTAAGCCAGTTGGTAATGAATCTTTGACACTGTCCCTTCACGATCAAGTTCAGTTCTGGTATAAAGTGTGCTTCAGTCCTTTGCACCTGGATTAAATCTGACTTTTGATACATAGATCAGATTAATTTGTCCTGCATGTAGGTCCTATCTTCCATAGTGATTGTGGAAGGAAGGAAAACAAACCCAACTGGCGCATCCCTGCCTCAATCAAGTATGGATAGGGTCCTTCCGAATGTTTGCTATCATTTCTTCCTTTCACAAGGGGAATGAGATCCTGGCTCTCTTTTTGTATTGAAACCAACATTGGTGTCAGCCCCAAAAGTTTAATTTCTTTCCCTGTTTCCTTTGTGTATCTCTCAGCCCAAGTGGTAAGAAGTTCCGGAGCAAGCCCCAGCTAGCCCGTTACCTGGGGAGCTCCATGGACCTGAGCACTTTTGACTTTCGCACGGGGAAAATGCTGATGAGCAAGATGAACAAGAATAGACAGCGGATGCGCTATGACTGTTCTAACCAAGCCAAAGTAAGCACATGTTGTAGTGGGAGGTTTGCCCTTTCTGTTTATTTCAGTATTAGCCATATCACTTCTGTTCTCAGAACAATATTTGTGACATCATGGATTAGTTAGACTTTTGAATTCATTCTTATAGATGGGAATTGTCTGAGGAATGGGTGCTAGATATACTCATAGGTAGATTTTAATTGCAGATATTTTCATGAGTAAGAGTTGAGAATGATTTGATATTTATTGGGTCATATCATTTATGAATATTTGGACAACAGTCAAGTCCATACATTTCTGAATCGCTCAAGCATTTTGAATATTAGCGAAACAAACAAAAATCACCCAGTAAATAGGTTAATAATTGTGAGTTTGCCAATTAATGAACAATACTGTGTGGCCTAAATAATTACAAATAACATTGTATTATTTGCTTACAGCACTCTTGAAGGCACGAGGCACTTTCTTGTTGACACTTAAAAAACAAAGTCCTGCCTCTGAGAGCTTGTGATTTTAACATGTACGACAGAGTTTATTAACAACCTGGGTGCTGGAAATTCTCTCTGGCGTATTCAGCGATATGTAAATAGTGAGCCAGTTAGCAAATTGGGTTTGGATCAGTTCATGAATGATCCAAAGAAAATACTGTTTTGCTCTGAATAACTTGACCAGATCTCATCGGTTACACACTTTTACCACATACAGTAAAAGCTCTGTTATCCAGCACAAGTGCAGAATGGGGATGTTGGTAATCTAAAAATGCTGCTTATCTGAAGCAGGGGCTTTCGCCAGGATGTGGAGCAGTGGTGGGGGGTGGCAGTATGTAAAATCTACATTTCATACCTGCCTCCTGCCGAAATAGGATCCTAACAGTTTTTAAGGCCAAGAGCTAAAAATTCAGTTTCTTTTATCTTCCACTTTAAAAGAAACTACATTTTTAGCTCTTGGACTCAAAAACTGTTAGGATCTTATTTGGGCAGGAGGCAGGTATAAAATCTAGATTTAACATACGATATTGTTTTATTTAATTGAATGTAGTGGAAATGCAGCTGACTTCTGGACCTGCAAACTAGTCTCGTTCTCATTACTGTGCAATTAGTTTAATATCAAGTACTATTTCCAGGGTTACACTGGTATCCTCAGGCCTGGTGATACCAAGACGTCACATAATGAAGTCCTAAGGCAAGTTCAGCTAACTTAAACAATTAAAGCATAGAACAAAGTCAGCTTGCAAACTGGAAAAGTACAAAATATATTTGGGAGGGAAGAAACTTGCATCTTCAGCCCTCTAATCAGTTTTCTAAATAGACAGTGAAAGAGGAAGCAGATTCACTTTGGGGCGGAGTTAAATGTTATATTTTGGCAATATCTGAAAAATGTGGTTTTGTTTTTGAATCTTTAGGGCAAGCCTGATTTAAACACTGCGCTCCCTGTCAGACAGACAGCCTCCATCTTCAAACAGCCTGTCACAAAGATCACAAACCATCCCAGCAATAAAGTGAAGAGTGATCCTCAGAAGGCTGTGGACCAGCCCCGCCAGGTACGTTTTGCACTGTCTGCTACTTTCCTAAAACTAAGAAACATTGCTTTGTGTTAAACAGGGAGGTGTATGAATATGATTGCAATTTTCATTTTCTTTTCCTCTCCAAAGTAGGATAAATGTGCCCTGACACACTGTCTTTCTTAATATTTGAAATGCATCGGTTTACAAGTTTGGGACTTGCTTGCCTCCCAAAGTCATTATAATTATTCCATCATGTAGTTTAGGGCATGTTCACACTGTGTTTAGTAACCAACTTATCCTTTGTCAGATCACAGCTTTATTGTGGTTAAAATCATGTCTAACTACATGCTGAATTTCCACTGAGTCTGTCCTACATACTGAAACAGTGTTCATAACCATATTGTTCATAGTATAAATAGAATACTGTTTGGATCCTCTGTCATGTACAGTAAAAGTTCTGTTATCCGGCATCTTACAAGCTGGCATGCTCCATTAACTGGCATGCTGGCTTGTAAGATAAAGTGAGACCGGAAGTGCCCACCATGGCACTTGCGGTTCCTCCGAGCCCCTGTGGCTCGGAGCAAAGCAGCCTGTGCTGCCAAACCCCCACGGCCCAGGAGCATAACAGGCTGTGCGAGGCCTGCCTCCTTGTCCCGTGGGGCCCGCGGGAGGGGTGGCGATGCCGCAGGAGGGGTGGAGGGACGCCCCAGACGCAGCGGGAGAAGCGGCGGCCAGGGCCACTCAGTTAACCAGCATATT
>NW_005842226.1:1072204-1072529 GCF_000455745.1 Alligator sinensis
GGATAACAGAGCTTTTACTGTACTTGGATACTGCAAATGGGTCTTAAGTACGGCACAGGTGATGCACGTTACGGGCACAGACGCAAGTGACAATTTTTGCGTGATCTGGCTACAGAAAGCAGTTTATAGCTGTGACCAAACACAAGTGTATGGCTGCAGATGACTTCAAAAATAGCCGATCAGGTGAAAATCTGACCTGATCGCATGAGGGGTCAGAAGAAGACGTTTTCAAAACAGAGCGTCTTCTGTGTAACTTCTTTCTGTGCTGCCTGCCAGACTTGAGCTGTTTTCAGAATGGGAGCCGGGGAAGAGCCGATGGCGCTCG
>NW_005842226.1:1072560-1073882 GCF_000455745.1 Alligator sinensis
TTTTTCAGCCCCCCTTTGGAGCATGGGGTCAACCAAGGTGGGGGTGCTCTAATTCACCCACCCCAACCTCCAGCATCTATTGGGGAACCTGTAGAACGAGCCATTCTTACTAACAGGCCCTGAGACATCACAGTCAACTCCATCTGCTGCGCTAACGTTAGAAATTCATTCACATCCAAGGATAGTGGATTTACAACAAAGGTGCCACAAGTGGACCTCAGTGGCAGACATAGGAAAGTTTAAAGTGAGGGAGGTTGAGCTGACCTGCCATCCATCAGAGTGGTTCTGTGACGCTAGGCAGTGGCATGCTGAGATGCCAAACTACTTTGCACAAACTTGATCTTGGATAGAAAGCACCAGAACTGCCTTTAGCCTGACACTGCAGGCATGTCAGTTGGCTGTTGCTTAAGGCAAAGTTAACTAACCTAGATGTCATACCTTCTGGACACAGTTTTGCTGCTTCCATTCTGAAACTAGTGCATATAGACCAAGGGTGGGCAAGTATTTGGACTGGAGGGTCACTTAATGAGTTTTGTTGAGTTGCTGAGGGCTGCACACATGTACACATGTGCTCAGGCACATGTAGACATGTGTGCACGTACAGGCACACTCAGACACAAGTTCCCTGAAGCTCTCACTGCACCCCCACCCAACCCAAGTCCCTGGCATGTGGCCAGGTTGGGCAGGAGCCATGCCAGCTGTACCCACGTGACCTGAAGTGGAATGCAAGAATGCAGTGTAGTACTGTCCCAGTCCAGCCAAGGGCTCAGGGCGCTGCCTTGGCATCTCCTGCACCCCTACCAGGCCCTGGCAGGGCATGGATAACCCGCAGCTCTTGGCTCTCTTCTCCCTGAACCCCCTCCCCTGCCAGCAGGGAGTACCATATCTGAGCTTCGACTCTTGGTGGGGACCAGGCTGTCTGGTTTGCAAATGGCCATAGGATTGGAGCTGCATGCAGACACCCTGGCTGGGCCAAAGCCTGGCCAGGAGCTCACACATGGAGCATAAACTGGGGGCTGTGTGGGTGGGCTGGGCCCAGCCAGGCCAGGGAGGGGTGTGGCTGCCTGGCCACTGGAGCTGCTGCTGCAGTTGTCTACAGCAAGGGGAGAGAGGAGGGCGAGAGCTGCCGAAAGCCAGGGCAGCTGCTGGCTGAATACAGTTCTCCTTCTGAAGAGTGGCTGCAGGTCGGATAGAATCATTTGGTGGGCCAGATCCAGCCCATGGGCCATATTTTGCCTAGCCCTGATATAGATTCATAGATGTTAGGGTTGGAAGGGACCTCAATAGATCATCGAGTCCGACCCCCTGCATAAGCAGGAAAG
>NW_005842226.1:1075668-1091798 GCF_000455745.1 Alligator sinensis
TACCAGATCCAGTATGGCATTCCCCCTAGTGGGACCGTGTACCTCCTGTGTCAGGTGGAGGCCCTGTACACAGGTTAGAAACCTGCGTGAGCGGTGGGACTTTGCTGTCTGTGTCTCCCAGCAGATGTCCGGGTAGTTTAGGTCCCCCATGACTACCGCCTCTTTAGCTTTTATGGTCTCCGAGAGCTGCCTCAGGAGCCCCGAATCTCTTTCTTCCCCTTGATGTGGGGGTCTGTAGCAGACCCCTACCACCAAATCCCTTTCTCCTTGCCCCCCATGTGGCCTAACCCACAATCCTTCTACCTCCTCATCCTTGGATTCCGTCTTGATGAGGGTCGATGTATATTGCTTACTGACATAGAGCGCCACCCCTCCCCCTTTCTTCCCCACCCTGTCCTTTCTGTACAATCTATAGCCCTCATATAGACCTAGCTGAGATGTCTCTGCAGCACGACTACCAAGAGGACCATGGGTTTTAGGTAAGGGGGTAGGAGGGGTGGTGAGAGAGTAATAAAGGTGAGAACCACTGTCTTGGGACACGCTCAGTACCTGAATGCCATCAACAACAGCCAAAACCCAGTTGTACTTTAAGTTAAAGTATTATATGTTTGTAAACTAGAGGTGATCCAAAGCAAAAGGAAACCTTTAAATTTAATTTAATACAGTCACAGGCTACAAAAACCTGTGTTTTGGATGTATGTAGTTATGAATATTGGTAAAAAATAAATCTTTGGAAGTGGGAATTCCTTTGTTGGAAATTCTCATTTCATTGCTGCTACCTGGAACTGTCAGCCTGTCACTTCGGCAGAGTTATTGATGGGGTTTCCATGAATCCTTTCCTACAGTAAACCCATCTTTTTAGTTCTCTAGAAACTAGGTGTTCACTTGTCGTTGGTATATTCAGTTGCTCTCAACTGTTTACCTAATTTTTCAGTTGCCTACTCTTGTTCCCTACTCCTTGAAGCTGTAGCTGTATTACAATATACTTCATACCAAGGGGAAATTATTTTTTTTCAAACTGAAAATGCTGCATAATAGAGGCATTTCAAAGCTCTTTTACTCGACCTCAGAGTATCTTTTTCTGAAATAGGAATTATGATACATTTGAAATGAATTCTCCCCTCAGTGACTTTTTTTCCCAAGCAAGATAATAATTTTAACACAGCCTCCCTGGTTTCAACCTTGCCTTACATTGGTCTATTTCTTACCCCACCTCATTTCTCTTTGTGTTTTAAAAATATCATTTCATATCTCTCCCAGGCATGTGTTTTTTGAGGTTCCCTGCATTTGGATGGTTCCATTTATCTAACTCAGTTAGGCATAGAGGGCTATTGCAAGCTCATTATCTTTCTGTATCCTTCTCTGCACCCTCTACCTATTTATCTCCAGCCCTGTGCACTACTCTGTGCTGCAGTCCTTGCTAGAATAGCTTCCGACTATTTTACCCACAGGCTGCAATATTCTCTTTAACTTTGGTCAGGCAGTTTTTGGTCTGCCCTCAAACTTTGGAATAAATTCTTAGGCCATTCAGCTATTGAGTTTAATATCTACTGGATGTCAAAATCAAGGCCTAAATGTTGCTTTCTGTGATTTGGAAGTTGAATCTCCTATTCTCTGTAGAACGGACAGATGTTATTTTGACAGGCCAAGGAGAAGGAACCATAATTTGGCTCTCCTTGTGATACGAGACGGGGAAGCTTTCTGTGGAGCTCTGCGGGCTCTTTGTAGTTGGTAGTTTCTTAACCCTAGGTGAATTCGATTTTTAGCCACAGAAAGAAAGCATTGTCAAGTAAATTGGTATAATCCTGTATCCAACTACCTGTAATGATAATGTGTGTCTGGGATTATGATCTGAACATATATCCCGCTGTATCATTGCCTTTTTTAACGAGATTGGCCCGTGTCTTCCCTACCTGAAAAGCTTCATTCCAGACATCTGCGATTTTGGGCAGTTGCTAAATGTTGCCAGTTTATCTGCTGACAAACTATTGCAGTTATTTTATTAATCTTTAATTTTCTAGAGAGCTGAATTACTCTGCTGTCCCATTTAGAAGCAACTCCCAAAGGGAAGCTGGGGAACAGTTTTCTTAGCCATCTGCTAAAGAACAAGGATTAAGAATAAGTCAGCCTGCCAAAAGAAATGTTAGCTCAGAAGTACAGCCCCTCTTAATTTACTCTTAGATGAGGTCTTGCCAGTGTTGGCTTGCCATCCTAGCACTGCACATCAGAAAGGAAGATTAGAAACATTGGAGGGTCTGGAAAAGAGAAAAAGAAACAACGTTCAAGCTAATAAATCAGGACAGAAATGATATGGTAGTGGATCCAACCTTCGAGAGGTTTTGTTGTTGTTGTTTTTTTTCTAGTAATGCAAACTGTTCCCTTTCCAAAGACACATCAGGCCCCTCTGATATATCAGCTCTGGTGCCCAAACTGGATACTTTGGCATGGCCATTGGGTGGTCTGCAGTGTTAAACATATTTTTCTGTTTTACAAGAATGAATACATGTTTTCTTTGATGTTAGCTCTTCTGGGAAAAGAAACTAAGTGGACTGAATGCCTTTGACATTGCAGAAGAGCTGGTGAAAACAATGGACCTTCCAAAGGGTTTACAAGGTAATTAGTGTACTCTTTTAACTATAGTCCTGGCACTGTTATATCAATTTAATTATGTGTTCTAGAGGGAGTGTTGCCTTAATCCACTTCCTGTCTTGCCTTTAGCACAGTGTGGACAAGTCCTAAGTTCAGAATTGATAATACTGTGGCTTAGGAAGACTAAGTTTGGTGACCCATAGCCCTGAGGGTTATTGAGGGATAGCAGGAGCAAGTGACATGCCTTAGCATGGGGTGATGCAGGACTCCTAGGAAAAAGGAGAAGAAAATTAGTATTATTCTAAAACGTAAAGGTGTTGCTATACCACTGCATGAGCAGGACTGGTTTAATTTGGGGTGCATAGAACAAGGACTCTTAGACTTTGAAATCAATCTGAAATGGCTACAGCTGTGAAATTTATGTTGTGCTGACCTTAAGTAACAGTAAATAGCTGTATCACTTACAAAACATGACAGAAGCCCATATTGCTCTTAGTTATTTCTACTAAGTTTGTGAAATTGCTGACTTTTCCTATCTTAACAAACATTAGGTGTTGGACCTGGCTGCACAGATGAAACCCTTCTCTCTGCCATAGCTAGTGCCCTGCATACTAGCACTATGCCCATCACTGGACAGCTGTCTGCAGCGGTAGAGAAGAATCCTGGTGTGTGGCTAAACACCTCACAGCCTCTCTGTAAAGCATTTATGGTGACAGATGAAGATATTAGGTATTAAATCAGAAAAGGATTTTTCCTTCTCTTGGGATGGTTCTTGGTACTGAAATGGTTAATGCCTATCTTATCAAAGCCAAGCTGGTAGGAGTATGACATGCTGGTTTTATTTTGTTGTTTTAAATCAGTGCATCAAAAGTTGGAAATATGCTCCTTTTCCCCTGTCCTCATCCCCTTTGAAATGCCACTAGTGTTTAATTATTCTTTGGGCCATGTTCAGCCAGTTGCTCCCTGCAGTTCTAGCTGACACTTGTCCATTATATGTAGAGACACCTCTTTTTGTATTGAATAAAGAAATTTGAGGTTCAGCGTGTCCTAGTTTAAGATGCTTTTAAAAGAAACTCTCATTTCTCTTCTCCTCTCCTCCATTCCAAATGTGCAGGAGCAGTAACTGGCTGTTCCTGTTTCCATTTTGTACACTTGCATTCTCAGTGTTGGGAATAATATTAACTGCTTCTGTGTGACACTGGTCCTATGTTCAGTTAGGCATTCCTTGCTGTCAGTGGCAGTATTCCTTGCTAAATGGCAGTATTCTCCAGCAACAAAGCTAAGGTTGATCAAGTTTTGGCCTGTAAACTTTTTTTCCCTAAATTCCAGCCTAACTTTGACATGTCTAGCTACTAAGTAATTATGCTACTTGAAGGAAACATCTTTCTGTTTCTTATCTATATGCTATTTATAGAAGAATTCTCACATTCTTAAAGAACATGAAGTCAAGCTTGCACAAGTTAGGAAATGCCAGAATTAGGTTTGAATGTGAAACCTGAATTTGGTCCCCTTGTGCATATGGATTATGATGCAGTTATTAATTACCATGATTGCCCACTATATTTTTCCATGGAACACTTGCCTCATTCAATACACAAAATGGACTTATCACTTCATGAGCATCTATGCAGTATTTTTTTTTTACCTCAATGTATGTAGCTCCACACTTTATTTATTGCATGTGTTTTTAAGCCTTTCTCTGAATACAGAATTATCTATGGCAGGGGTGTCAAAGATCTGGCTTGCAGGCTGGATCCAGTCCCATAGCCTGGGCCACAGTGCTGCCCCTAGGTCTGGGGCTTCCTCTGCAGCCAGTGTATGCTGGACTGGTCTCACATGCAGGGCCCTAGATGTACACCACATGAGACACAGGCCCCAGCCAGTCTGGGTCCCATGCTACGCACACTGCCTGCCCACACCCTATGCAGCAGAGGGCCCAGACTGGCTGGAAAAGGTGCTGCACACAGCATGCATCCTGTACAAGCCCTTCGGGACTCTTGCATGTGGTGCAGTTCCAGACTAGTCAAAGCGGGTGGTGCAGGCATAAGATCCAGCCATGTGGGTGGGTAGAAGAGTCCGTAGGCCCAGTCTGGCCCATGGGGCCAGCCTTGGACTATTGATCTGGCCTAATGGGCCAGACTAGTTTAATGTCACTGCTAGACGGTGTCTATTATTAGCATTATAATGTTTCATGAGCATCGTTAAACTTACGCCTTGTGAGATGGAAGGGCATTGTCCCCAATTTATCAGAAACTCAGATATTATGAGTCACAGAAATGTTAGTCCAAAATGTGCAGTAATTTTGAGTGCCCAATTTAAGGCACTTAGAACTTGCCTTTTCACAGAACTTGGCGTTTTATAGGCTTTTACAAGCTCAAAGTACAGCTCTCATTGATTTCAGTTACGTGTGAGCGCTCAACACTTCCATAAGTCAGCTCCTGGATCCCAAATTATGCCCTTGTAGTTGAGGGATGTACAATTTAGTGGCCGTTCTGAAAAATTTAGGTAACATGAATAGCGTCACATGTGCACTCTGTGGCATAGGCAGGAATAAACTAGTTCTCCAGGGGGCATTCATGTGGCTTAACCATGAGACCTTCCTTTCTCTCTTTGCAATCCCCTTCCTCTTTCCAGCTATTGAACAAGTGAAGCCAGTGTTCCAGCAACAATATTTTTCACTGCACAAGAGCCTGGATTCATGCCAAAAGCAGGTCCATCCACCCTTCACCTTGCACTGAGGCAGGCAGTGGTCCTGTTTTTAAAAAAAAAACACAAAAAAAAACGTAGGGGGAGGAGGTGGGGAGAAAGTATGTGATCATGGAAGAAAAGACTTATTCAAATGCACGGGAGGCCTGAATTATTTCTGGCATTTCCTAACTATTGTGTGCTTGACTTCGCAGCTTATGTTCTTTTGCCATAATGAGTGTGTGCGCAAATTCCTTGGGTTTTTTTTAACCTTATGAACTGAAATAACCAGAAATTCCACCATATGTCATTATCGTCGGTTGCATAGTTACGAGCAGGCGTAGAATCTTTAGATCCATGAGACCATCTTTGTCATTTATGCTAATCAAGTAACTGTGAAAGGATGCCAACCTGTTACTGTTGTGCAGTAAGAGTAGTGGAATAACCCACTTGACAGTGGGTTTAATGTGTATTTGCTGACAGGGAATATATATATTACTGGTGAGACGGGAATCTTGATTTCCATGGACTTCCTAAGAGAGTGAGATGTAATGGTGATGAACTTTCCTGGCTGTTTCCATCTGACCCCTTTACTTAAACCCAGCTCTGTGTCTTCTCTTACTTTAACTCCTCATTATATTACCATTCTTGTCTATCCAGCCTTAATTTCCACTCCTTATTCCAGGCTCAGTATCAACTCCTCTAGACTCCCTGTTCCAATGCAGTCTTCTTCCCCCTTACTCCCTGCATTTCCAGTTCCCTTATCCAGCCATTAGTAGCCTTTTTGGGAAGGGCAGCATATCATTCTAATCAAGAAATAAATTCTTTGGCTCCTGAACTCATTTTCTTTACCCATGGTTCCTCCTGCAGTCTCAGCGACTGTTTCCACACCTCACCTAAGTTTCTTATCCCAGTTCTAGTTTTTACCCAGGCCCGTGACTTCATCTGATATCTCTTCCTTGTGGCGTCAGGTCCGTTCTCTGCCTGGTTCCCAACATGCTGGCCTCCATTCACAGCTGGTCTTCAAAGAATTTAATTGCTAAAAGCTAAGCCTAAATTTTTCAGTCTTATAACTTAGCTAAATTTGAACAAGGTAGCAAAAGGGACATCTCTGACACACAGACCCCTTGTGCCACATTTCAAGTCTGCTTCAAAGAAAGGTGTGATTTAACTTTTAAAAAATGAGCAAGATGTTTTTTCCTGACTTCTATTCTTGGAAATGATTGAAACTTTTGAGTGATGCATTCTTTTCTTCCTCACCCTAGAAATATAGATACCCACAACCCGTGGCAGTCAGACTTGGAAAATTTCTTCTTAAAGGGCTACGTTTTTGGTAAAATTAAGAGCCTGTTTTCACTTGTTTTTAATGGGAAGTGTAAGACAACTTTAAGCATACCAGCTCCATTGGTACCATGATGTTGGGATGTTTATTTAAAAAAAAAAAAAAAAAGGACCCTTTTGGGACTTTCTTTTTAGCTCTTTCTTCCATCAACTCTCATCTTATGTTTAAGGAAAGGGAAGTTAAATCCCTCAAACTTACCATCTTCTAGAAGTAATGTGAGAGGGTTTTTTTTTATTTCTGGCAGGAAGCAGGAGGAGCTGGTGCAGCAGGTGCGGAAGAGGCTGGAAGAAGCGCTGATGGCTGACATGCTTGCCCATGTGGAGGAAATAGCAAGAGATGGGGAAGCACCCTTAGAGAAGGAAGGGGGAGATGAAGAGGGAGAGGAAGAAGAGGAGGAGGAGGAACAGGACCATGACCAAGAGATGGAGAATGTATAGTCCAGGTAATTTGGTCATTCTGCTCCGTTACCTCCCTTCTCACTTTATAATCTGCACTAAATAATGCGGCAGTAATTGGGACTAATGCTGTTCTCATGCAATTTAAAGCTGAGTGGCTTCATTTAACGTGGGTTTAGCATACATCTTGGAACCATTCATTCATTTTAAATTTCTCAAGGATTCAGTTGTTAAAGGTAGGTGACTTGAAGTTTATCTAATTTGAAATTAATTTGGGGGTGCTTTGTTCTAGATTGATAAATGTTTGTCCCAAAAACACCGTTGGACCTGAAATTATACTTCTTTGGAGTCTTACCATAGGGTAGTGATTCTCATCTTGGGGGCTGCAGCACCCTGGTGTCCCTTGAGATCCTTTCAAAAGTGCTGTGGCATGTCATGTGTTCTTACCGCTGATAATTGTGCAAGCGTGATTCACAAGATAAACCCAGAAATTTCAAATAGGAATTCACAGTGTTAAAAACATTCTGACCTGTTATGGCCTTCCTGAGTTCTTTGCAACAAGAATTGCTCTGTTATTTTCCTATAATCAAAAAACAAGTGATAATGAAGAGGGCATTTTCTGAGGGGTGCTGAGTCTGAAAAGGTTGAGAACCACTGGCATAGAGGCTAAGCAATGTGTTCAGACCTGGAATTGAAATACTTTGGTTGAGACCATACGTGCCAAGAGCTTGTTTTGTTGCTTTATGTTTTATAACTGTTCTTTGATCAAGGAATGTTTTCTTCACAGGTGCTAAATGCACTTAATATGTTAGTGCCTTTAAAGAAATGCTGAAAGTTCTTAGAAAATCTTTGGAAAATGCATGCTTTAAATAACATCTTGGATTTTTTTAAATATTTTTTCCTGTTTTCCATTGTGAAAGTATTTAGGCCACTCCCAGGAGGGCAGAATTATTGGGCATGAGGGGCAGCCTCACTAGATGTGCTTACCATCTTTCCTTGGGAATTCAGTTCATTTTCTTCTCACTTCAGCTGTCTTTCGATTTACCAGTAAAGACTCTTTTGTAGGACTTGGATAGAGTCTGTGCCTGAGGTTTACTCTGAACTGTGTCCAAGAGCTAGGAAGTGCAATCTATCCATCAAAAAGCGAGCAACTGAATATACAAGGTGGTCTCGGGCATTTTCAGTGAACTGAAAAAAAGAAACAGACTTTCAGTTAGTGCAATCTTAGGTGCTGCCTGTATTAGTAGTAGGATCAACACTTTGACAGGATTGTGCTTTCTAAGTTCCCCATTCCCCGTTCCTTTTAAAATTGCCTTCCAAAAGAATGTATCATCCCCTTTTAATGTACATGACTTCTACCGGTGCTGATTACAAGGGAACATTTTAAAAGTAAAAGTAGACCTTATAAGGCTGTTGCCTTATAAACTGACTCAGAGAATTCAAAGTAGAAGCAGAGTTTTTATTTTCTATGATTCATGTAGGACCAAGCTAAGATACTTCAGTTAGTATAATATGAAATGCAGTACATGGGCATAAGGAGCTGTTTTGTGGTGGGGAAGAACAATGTTTCTGTTCCCTTGCTCTGCTTTGATGTAATCCTGGTCAGGAGTCATTTGTACTGTCAATTAAATTCATGCAATGAGACAAAGCAGAGGTCAGTCACTGCTCATTTTAAATTATACCCCAAGAACAGTTCTGTCACTGGAATGGGATGGCCAATATCCCTGGTGCTTCATTGAAAAGATTGCAGTTTTGTGAGCCTGTAAGCCAAGAAATAAAATCTTTGAGGAGGAAAGAGTCCCTAAGATGGAACAGGAGAAAGAAGAAATCTGCCTGAGAGAGAGGCCCATGTATGATCAGGAATGACTTTTGTTTTCCTCCCCTCCACACAGGGAGATGATTGTTCTCATAGGATTTGCTTGGAAAGACTCTGCTTTTATATTTGGGTTGCTTTCTCTTCTGCCATTTTCACTCAATTAGCTTTCTTATAATTTCTGAGGCTGAAGCAACAGCAGCCAGCAAGGTAAGAGGCTGCAGTAGAGAATAGGGGCCAAGGAGGCAGAGTATTGAAGATCTAGACAAGACACCACCCTCATCTTCAAAGAGACCATTTGCTGTAAAAATGTAAAGGTACCTTATGACTTTACTGACTCTTCTCTCTCTCTCTCTCTCTCTTTCCCCCTCTCTTCTAGGGAGTACCGTCTCAGAATTCCCAGTATAAACCCTATCAGCAGGGTCAGCACAACTATTTACAAAGCCAAGAGTGTCTGCAGAGTAAATTGCACCAACCGTCCAACAGTACCTGTGAGCATGTTTGATGTCCACTTCAGGAAAAATGTTGAGAATCTGAAGACTCATTAATTGCTGAACAGTTTTGAAGATGGAACTTGACTAAACTCTGCTTCCTTCTCTTTCTAAAATTGTAGGGCAGTGGGGGATACAAAAGTGGGAGGGGGGAAAGGGATATAAAAGTGGTGCAAAGTTTAATACTAGAAACCAAATTCCTTATTTTATTCATCAGTCAGTGATAAGATGTGGTCAGTTGTTTTGTTTTTTTTTCCCCCAGGCCCTTCTAAGTATATTTAGTGGTGAACCTGAAAAACAGTTTTCTCTCTGACACAGATGAGAGATCCTCATTCAGTCCTTGGCTACTCTGCTGTAGGCTACCAGTTTGTACCAGACTGTAGGAGGTCACTTTATGTTGTGGATTGTCATTCCATACGTGAATTCAGGTGACTGAATTTCATTTGCCTCACAAGACCACATTGGACTTGAAGCGTAGTCTCAGAGATGAAAAGCCTCTGCTGCTTCTGTTTGACACTATGATGAGTTGGGGAAGGTACAGTTGGGATCAGTCTTGCATCAGCGACAACCTGTTTTCATAGCTAGTTCTTGTACCATGTAAAATGCGCTAGCTGCCAATGCTTGGTATGGAAAATTGTGTGTGTTCAAACATATAGCCCGTTAGGTTTTCCAAAGGTATATATATCAGCATGTGGTATAAGGAGTGTTCAGCTTTGATGCAAGTCTGGTTAGAAAGATCTCGACCGCTAAAAAGGAGAGTACAGCATAATGACTCATTTCTGGTCAACTATGAGGAAAAAAATCCTCCTTTCTCTTCTGGTGCCATGTACCCCAACCTCTGTTACGTGAGTGTGGAGGGAAGGAGACTCATTCCCATAGGCTTGTCTACACATCTCTTTTCAAGTGTAGTAATGTTCTGACCTCTTTTAAAACAAGAAAAGAAAAAAAAAAAAGATTTTTCTATATCAAAATGAATCTAATGCTTTTTATTAAGTGTTGAATCTTTCTTATTTGCATGTGCAGTGGAGTGACCAGCAATCTGTGTCCAAAACTAAATGACATGGAACCTGCCTTAATGTGTTTATAAGTATTTGGCTTCACCATGGGTACCTTGAATGATTCCCCAGTCTCTTCTAGTACATCTTTGAGCAAATAGCAGGGGAAATTTAGCCACGGATGAAAATAATTCATCCAGGGAGAGGTAGTGAAGTGAACGTTTATAGCTTGAAGAAAATATCCACTAGGTTGCAAATTCTTTAGTCTTAGGATATCCATGCATAATTCATATCTGAAAGCATCAGCTGAGAGTACAATATAAAATGGTGGATTAAAATCTTGTACCATCATCCAGTTGTGCGAGTTATTGGTATCCCAAAACTTGGGAAAGATGTAGCTCCCAGAGCCTTTGTCATATAGGAACGATTAGCAATAACCGTGAGGCCCCAGGGGGCATTTCCTGGAAAGTAATGACCTCCTTTGGGAATAGTTTGCTGTACTGGCTTAAGTAGGCTTAAGTTCCTTGAGAAGTGTCCTATGCCAAAGGGAATAATGCTATATTAACCCTTTCTTTAAACAGTTCCTCAGTATTGTTGCTCATTCAGAGTACTCCAAGAAGACTGAATTTGTACTGTGCTGCTGTTGTCCCAGACGTTGGTTTGGGGGATCTTGTCTGGTGCAGTTGCCAGCTAGAATTATTTTTCCTTTTTTTTGAACAGTCTGTTACGGTTATTCTGTAAGTTTGTTCTCCTGTAACTCATTGTCTTCAATTAAATGTTTCTCACAGAAAGCAGAGCTTTTTCTAGTCTGTATCAAGTCCATTTGGAGTCTCTGTGCAATGCCAGCGTAAGCTGTTCAGGCTAGGATGCATTTGAAATGGTACATCTCTCATGTTCAGGACTTGGGGGAGGGAAATGCCAAGTGAACCATGTGCTAGGTTGGCACTTCTTGCAGAGGGCTCCTGTGACTTCACGGTGGACGAGATATCGGCAGTTTTAAAGATTTACTTGGTATCTTCAGTTTCTAGGGCATGTCACTGATATATGACTTCCCTCCTAGTTTTTGCCATTCCTAATCCATCCTAGATTTTCTTGTGCTCTTGGCACTCCTGTGGGAGGACATGGAGTGGGCATGCTAACAGGAAGGTGCATTGACAGTATTTCTTGTTTCCCCCTGAAGCTCTGGTATCATCCAGTGATCTTTTAATGCATATTGTAACATGAATCTAAATATTTTTCATAAAGTCATGCAACTTGAGGGCTCGGAGGAGACCAACAAAGCTGTGTTAACACCCTAGAGTGTTGAAAGTAAAGTTAAACAGCTGAGAGGACTAGTCTCCTCTCTCTTTTGTTCCTCAGTATGTTTTCTCCCATTAGTTCTGTTTTTCCCTTCCGCTCTTTAAAAGGGTTGTATTAAAGTTTTTAGCTGGTATTGATGAATCCTTGTTAAAAGCACCAAAAAGGATCAATATCCCATTCTACCTACTCAACACCCTCCCCACCTCTCAGCAAACTTGCATAGATTCACAGATGCTAGGGTCAGAAGGGACCTCAACAGATCATCAAGTCTGACCCCCTGCCCTGGGCAGGAAAGAGCCCTGGGGTCAGATGACCCCCAGGGTAGGGGAGAGCACCACATCCCTAGGAAGCCCATTCCAGATTCTGGTAAGCCTTACTGTGAAGAAGTTCTTTCTAATGTCCAACCTGAAACTGCTCTCTGTCAATTGTGGCCATTGTTCCTAGTTAGTTACTCTAGGGGGTGCCCTAGTAAATAGAGCATTTCCTATTCCCTGCTGCTGTCCCCTGATGAATTTATAGGTAGCCACATGATCACCTCTCAGCCTTCTCTTGTGAAGGCTGAAGTGCTCTAGGTCCCTCAGTCTCTCCTCATAGTGCCTTGCCTGCAGGCCTCTGACCATACGAGCAGCCTCTAAACCCTCTTGAGATTCTCTGCATCCCTCTTGAAGTGCGGCGCTGAAAACTGGACGCAGTACTCCCACTGAGGCCTGACCAGTGCCACATAGAGGCGAAGCATCACCTCCCCGGACCTGTTCGTCATGCATCTGCTAATGCATGATAAAATATGGCTAGCCTTGTTGATCACTTCGTCACATTGACGACTCACGTTCATCTTGGAGTCATAATCCCTTTCTGCTGCTGTGCTGCTGAGAAGGTCATCCCCCAGCCTGTAAGTGTATTGGTGGCTCTTTTTGCCCAGGTGCAGCACTTCGCACTTGTCTTTGTTGAACTGCATCCTATTTCATTCTGCCTATTTTTCCAACCTGTCCAGATTCGCCTGGATCCGTTCCCTACCCTCTGGTGTGTTAACTGTAGTTTGGTATCAGCGGCAAACTTGCACATAATTTTACAGGTTTTCCAAGAGAGAGGTATATAAAACTTCTTTACAGTCTGCCTGCCTTGTTTTTATACTATGTTCATGCAGTGATATTTGGATTAGCTTGCTTTATCACTGCTCATCCCTATGGAAGTGATTGATATGCACACAGCAGTTTGCCATCACTGGATAAATCCCTGGGAAGCAGAAAACATCTGTTACTTAAAGAACGTCTTATTAATCAACAGGATTGGTAAAGAAGATATATGGGAAAAGCAAATGACAGCTGAATGAATTCATGGCAAAGCTTATTAACCTTTGCTAAGGGGTGATACTGTATTTCCCTTGCATGTTAATGTACACCACCACTAACAAGAACATGCTCTGGTCTGGGGTAAGTTCAGACACTTTAGGGGAGAAACCTTGAGTGTGAGTGCATGCCTTACTAATCTGACAAATTAACTAATGACTGCTGTTCCCTGAGCACCAAGAACTTTCCCCCTTTACAAACTACAAGGCCAAATGATCTTGGACCTGTTCTACATGTTTTGTACTGGTATAACTATTTCTTTTAATCAGGAGATGGCTTTTTAACAGAAATAATGATACTGGTACAACCCCTAATGTGGGCATAGCATAGTTTGTTCCCCTTTGTTAATATGGTATATACATTATTATATTGTGGATGCATCCAAACGGGCTGGGTTTACTGCTTTAATTACTGTTTTAGTTAAGGTGATACAAGTTTTGTGAGTTGACAGGGGCTAAAATTCCCGCTTCCTATATAACTTAACATCACTCGACTTTGTGCACGATATCATTGCAGTCATAACTGCATGGTAGTTTACATTCCTGTGCTAAGACAATTGTACCAGTTATATGGTTTCTTGCTATACTGCCTTCAGCTATGTAATCATTGGGCACTTATACACGTTTTCGTCCCACAATGCACTGGAAATCCACTGCTTTGGAGCAGCTGATGCAAGCTGCGCTGCGCCATGTGTTGTATAAGCGGCGAAATGTGCATCAGCACGTAGAAAATGGCGGTGGTGCGCTTTTGAACTAAAGCACTTCCCACGTGTTTTGGTTCAGAAGTGTGCCGCCACCACTTTCTCAGCGCTGACGTGCATTTTGCTGCTTATACAATTGCACACGCAGTGCCAGGCGCTTTTCAACGCACCTGCTGCTGCGGCACGTGCATATATTCAAATGCCCATTACTTTTACAACTAAATTCTCAACATACAGGGCATCAGAAAAAAGTGGTGGTGAGCTATTATAAATATGGTAAAAATATGAATAATCATAATAAAATCCAACCTGTATTTTTACATAGCTGTCATCTGTTTAAGTTCATGTTGAGACACAGCTACTGACATAAAGGTATGTCAGCTTCTTGTACAGTAGAAGGCCAATGTGTGAGTGGTGCTGAGTTTCTGCTGTCAAACCATTTAAAAAATAGCAAATGACAGACTTCTAATCCTGGAGGGCCCTGATTTGGAGGAGGAAGAAAAGAGAATGAAATGACTTGATGTTGGAGCATCAAGAGATCAAGCTTTGTGTGATCCTCCAGCACGTTGTACGTGTAAAGAACTTAAAATTCAGTTTCATAGTTGTTAGGGTCCGAAGGGACCTCAATAGATCATTGAGTCCGACCCCCTGCCCTGGGGGATTCAATTCTGCTGTGGAAAATAACCAAACATGCTTCCTTACTACTCAGTGGTTCTAATTTTATCCTGCACATTCAGTCTCCCTGCTGACTTTAGGATTTTTCGTGCCGCTTTCTACTCCTCTTTGCCTTACAAAGCCAACAGAATCATAGACATTTGGATTTCATCCTCCCTTTTGCATAACTGAAGAGGTGGTGGAATTTCCATCCTTGATATTTTGAAGCGGGTTAGTTCAACAAAAATGTGTATAGAATTGTTAGACAAAAATTATCCTGCCTTGAGCAGGGGTTTGGGCTAAATGACCTCTTAAGCTTCCCTCTCAGTCCTATTTTTCTGTGATTATCAACAACATTTATTTGACTGAGTTCCAATTAGTTAAACTTATGCGCAGTCAGGGCTGGATTTAGCCTACAGACCTTAAGTAGGTGGAGAAGAAGTTAACTCAAATTGCAACTTAAGCTTGTCCATTGATCCAGGAAATGGGAATATTTTCCCTATAAATTGAACATATAATGCCTGCGTACCATATCAAATATGGCATGATTGGGCTCTTCTTGTGGGGGGTATTTTCAGAACTGCACTCGGAGCCTTTTATTGTATGGTTACAAACTGGGCAGTGCCAATACATTCAGACTTTAATTTTGTTGTCAGAGGCAGGCGGGTAAGTTTTGAATAAGAAGACAGTGTATTTATTTCAATGAAAATAAAATAGCCGTATTTTGCAAACTAAGGGTTTCTTTTGGGGGGGGCAAAGTCTTGTTCAAGTTATCTCATTCCTAAATAAGACTTGTGTATCAGTGTTGATTTATCAGCTACTGATTTGAGATAATTTTGCTTCTGTCAAACCCTGAAAGATTGACCTTACTGCCCCTTCCTCTGAAGTTAAAGAAACTAAATGGAGAGGTAAGTGAAGACAAACAAAACCAACGTGTAATTTGGACGTGCCTCTACAAAAACTAATCTTGTATAAGCTGACTTCAGCAATCTGATGGGGTGTGCAGGGCAGAGGCAGCAAACTATGTCCAGTTACTTAGTTAAAATATTCCCTGGGTTAACTAGCTAATCATAAAGCTCTGCTAATGGAGCATAAATGCACTACCCAATGCTACTTCCGAATATTGGCAAAAGCTACAAAAATTTTAAAAAAGATCTGGGGTCTGTTTGTGTCTCATGTAGTGCTACATTGTCACCTGGCTGCGGATGTTATAGAAGATATTAAGGTAAAATGGAACTGTTCTGTTCTTTCATAAGGATGATTCTCATAAAGCTGATGCCTGCTAGCCTTGTGCATTTACTTTCCAGACCTCCCTTCAACCCATGTAGAAAATTAAGCAGTAGGAAAATCCTGTCTACTTTATAGTGATGGAGAGTGAAAAGCTGGAAACGGGACAGTGAGCAGCATGTACCTCCTTTTTCTCTGGCCTGCCAGTGATCTGTAAACTACTGGATAAGAGTGACTGCTGGGCAGTGCAGGGTTGTGGACTGCTGCAAGCACGCTGCCTCACCTTTCAAAGAGGAAAAGACTTGTCTCCTCATCTGGCTTCCTACCTGCAGCCCATTTAAAATGGCCCCTATAGTTTTATAACTACCGACATAATTTCCTCTGATCTATACGTTAATTGATTGCTCCACTTCCACTCCTTGCTAATTTGCAGGAAGCAGGCGGAACAGTAACCGCTTTAGAGAGCATTGGGTTGCTTCCTCTTTCTCTTGCCTTCCTCACGTTGTGGTCTATCTAGACGAATTCTCCAGCTCATTTCTAGGAAAGCAGGATCACGTGTATGGAAGATGTTATAAAAATAAATCCTAGGGAAAG
>NW_005842226.1:1091829-1094274 GCF_000455745.1 Alligator sinensis
TGCATAATGAAGGGAGAAGGAACCCATAGGGCTCCTATAGACGTGTGGGGAGCCTGCTCCGACATGCTGAAAATCCAGCTCCAGCAGCCTTCCACATCACGTGTACCAGCATCCCCACGTGTCCCCACGCTGAAAAAAATGGCGACAGGGTGCTTTGAAATAAAACGTGTTCAAGAGGTTTTAATTCGAAGTGTCCCACTGCCATGTTTTCAGCATGGGGATGCTGATGCACGTGATTAATCGATTGTAAGGCCAGAAGGCACTTCAGAAGATCATTGGGTCCAGCCCCCTGTGCTAAGCAGGAAAGATAACTGGGGGCCAAGTGACCCCAGCAAGGTGGCTGTCCGGTCTCCTCTTGAAGATTTCCAGGGTAGGTGATTGCACCACCTCTGGAGGGAGCTTATTCCACAGTCTGGACACCCTAACTGCGAAGAAGTTTTTCCTAATGTTGAACCTGAATCAGTCTTCCAGGAGTTTATGGCCATTACACTTAGTTTTCCCCTGGGGTGCCCTGGTGAACAGTTGCTCACTGAGCCCTTGATGTAGTCCCCCAGTATAGCGGTAAGCTACTACCAGGTCCCCTCTCAGCCTTCTTTTCTTTAGGCTGAAGAGTCCCAGATCCCTCAGCCTTTCCTCATATGGCTTGCCATGCAAGACTCTGATCATACGGGTGGCTCTTTGGACTTTCTCAGCTTGTCCACGTCCTTGTTAAAGTCTGGTGCCCAAGCTGGACGCAGTACTGCAGCTGCGGTCACACCAGTGCTGAGTAGAGTGGAAGAATCACCTTGGCTTTGCTGGAGATGCATCGATTGATGCATGCCGCGGTATTATTTGCCCTGCTGACTACAGCATCGCACCGCCGGCTCATATTCATACCGTGGTCTATTATTACCCCCAGGTCCCTTTCATTCGTGGTGCTGGTCAGTTTGGTGCCACCAAGCCCGTAGTTGTGTTGGGGGTTGCTCATCCCGAGGTGGAGCACTTTACATTTCTCGATGTTGAACTTCATCAGATTCCTGTGCGGGCACTTTTAATTAGCACGGCTCGCTAATTAAGTCTTTATCCAGTCACAACAGAACAGTCCAAGGTTGCCAACTCCCTGAGCCCAAATCGCTGTTTGGATAGGGTTGTTTTTTGTGGGTGCCCTTAATCAGCATCCATATTGCTGATCATGAAATGCTAGTCTGTGGTCCTTGTTTGGACACAGATGTGTAAGACTTGTTCGTGGGAAGGCAGAAATAGAAAGCATCCCAGGCACTGGAGAGAGTGTAACTTGTTGCACAAGAAAATTGTACCAGTTATGTTCCCTGGCCAGCATGACTGCTTGCTGCCACTCAGAAAGCTAGCTGATTTAGTACAACTAGGTACCTTTCAAACGGAGGAAGGAAAGTACCGGGAGAGGCACAGCTAACATTTTGAACTCCAAACAGAGGAACTAGGGATGGGAAAGGAGCACTAAAATCATCATGCAAGTGATTCTCCCACGGTGATAAAATTTAAACAAAGATAACAAAAATCCCCATTCTGTACATGCAAATTAAATGAATAATATGTAGCAAATTAGAGCCTTTCATGTTCATTTGCTTTCGATTAACCTTCAGAACCACGAGATTGATCCTTCTCAAATGTAGATGAACAGTAAGCAAAAAATGCTAATCTGGCCTTGTTTTATCTGAAGATTTGGTACGGGTCTGTGCTTTAGGAGTTTATTATATAATTCCAATAAAATCTGGGTGGCGAGTGTGGTCATCACAAAACCTGAAGGATATAAATAAAACTCTTTAGTTTTAATAGTCTTATTCCATACACTGTTCGTTTGAGGTTTGCAGCACAATTAGCCGCCACACAGCTCTTGAAGTGATGATGGAAGCTAGATTCGTTATTTTGATGCACAGAAGATTTTTTTTTTCCAGGTTCCCCTTTATTGTGCTGTTGTGGTATCATGACCTGGTAAAAAGACCAAACAGGTGCCACTAGGTATTATCAGAAGAAGGGAGTTAGTCCGCTTTGGAACAGTGTGAATACATCATATGTAAGCCAGCAGTATAAAAAAAATTAATTTTGCACCATATGAGGTTGTCAGACTGCTGTAGGTCATACAGCCCAATACAGTTCTCCTACTAACCTTTCATTGATACTATTGGTATTTTCACCTTGATTACTTTCCACAAGTTGTCCGTGTGGCAGAAATGCCCCCGTCGGTGCCCCTCTCCAGAGATCTGTCTCAGCCAGCCTGAGAGGCTGCTGTTGAATCTCTCACAGCGGGGATCTCGCTCCTTGTCTGCAGACAAAAGCCTGGCGCCTGGGAGGCGATGCTCTGGTCACCTGGGCAGGGGGGGGAAGACCCGGCCCTGCGCGCGGGCCCAGGTAGCCAGGGATGCTTTGCAGATTGGACGGTTTGTAGCCAGTATTGGCAGCTTCGATTGGACCGGCTGCTGAGGTCAG
>NW_005842226.1:1100595-1106199 GCF_000455745.1 Alligator sinensis
ATCAGGCCTGTGTTTTCCAAGGTGCACAGAGCCAGAAGTGAGTCCAGAGCCTTGGATGGTGGCAGCGGGACCCCCAGGCTAGCGGGTGTGCTCCAGGGAAGGGGTCGGCCGGACGGGAGGCACCCCAAGGGAGGCACTCGGAGCCTGGAAGGTGGTCGGGCGCAGGGAGGTGGGAGGCTCAACGCAGGAGCGCCCCCAACTGGCCCGCCACAGTCCGCTCAGTTGGTGATTTCCAAAACAATTAGTTCAGTCATTTTTTTACATCCACCCTTAGTCTCCGCATAACTGTCCCTCCTTGTAATTATTCAGCTCTTGATGAACTAGACGGCAAGGATTCCAGCTTTATACCTTTTCCCTCCAAACCCCAGCATCTCTTATATGTTTTGATCTGTAGTAACAGCAGCTGGATGTGTGTTTCTATCCTTAATCTTCAGGGTGACATGTGAAAAACAACATTTATAGCCCAAATCTCTGACCACTTCAAAAGTGAGAAGACCCAATGCAACCATCCTTCAAAAGTATTGCTTTTTCGCAATATTTTTGGACATGCATTTTGATCGTTTGTGTTCAACAACAAACTCTGTCATGACCTAGATGCTTGAACTGGATCCCTGTACAACAAAAGCTTTTGATGCTTTCTCATATCCTCGTTCTTAAAGCTTGTCTATATAAAATGATTATTAAGTAGCAGAGTAACTTCGGTTTCGCCTATGCTGGTGTATAACTACTTTGCAGACATCCGATTCTGGAATAAAACTGACTCTCTTACAGAGTAAGTGCACATGAGGTAGTTATGCTTGGAATAATTTAATTTGCTGTAGTTAGACTGGTCAGTTCTGCTGTACAGACAGACACTTTATGGACACTTATACCTCAGTTCTGCTTCAGTGCTAGTTCTTTCATATGCTCTCTGTACACTGTTATGTTACTCCATAATGGCAGATATCAAAGGGGCCTTTCATTTATAAGTAAACCTGGCAATGGGTGTGCTAAGCATTTTTTCAGGCTAAATGGAAGGAGCGATTCAATGTCCTTTATGTAGTCATAACTGGAAATAATAAGAGGCTATTGCCCAAGGCATTGGGCTGCATGGTGAAGTCTGAGCTGGGTGAAGTTGTGTGGTCTGAAGGGTATACTTGGGGCTAGTCGTAAATGCAGAAACTAAGAGATTGCTTGGCAAATTGCGTGCATTAGGAGTTGTAACTAGCCAGAAAATAATTTCGAGTGCAGCCCCGAGAGAGATCCCCAAGTACAGGAGTGATTGGAGGGGGAGAGGGAAAATAGTTAGCAAGGAAACTGTCAGCTGTTATTTTGTTTTTACTGGTTCAGGCAAAGCAGGACTTTTGGCACCCTCTTTGTGAAGGAGAAAAAAAGGAGGATTACACCAAAGAATTGGTCCAACTGCTATAGGAAAGAACCCTGCAAGATCCTAAATATAGGCCAATCACTTTTATCAGAAAGCAGTTTTGCTGTCGGTGTTGATGCAAAATATCTAAGGACAGAAAGTCTTGATACTCTTGTTGGAAGATGGAAACGATAATGGAAACATCTACAAGCAATGATGGCCAAAAGAACTCTAAATGAGTTGGTGGTTTCTCCATACTTTGTGACTTTTTAGAGAGGACCAAGGTAACTTGCAGTCACGAAGAAAAACTTTGGGGCAGAAGTTGAAGGCCTAGCTACAGAGTTCCCAGTGTGAACTTGTAAAATGGATAAATAAGATGACAAGCAACTTGCAGCGAACCAAAAGGCTTCACAGGCAAAGGGGAAGGTCACGAGCACATTGGCCAACTTGAAATTTGTCAATAGAAATGAAATGCAACAGGGATTTCAGGAGAAGGGATGCAAAGGTATCATGCTGGAAGCCTACTGTCTTGAGAAATCAAGCCAGCCAGAGAAGTTGGACAAGATATTTTTAATAGGGCATTTACAATGTTTGTAAACCTGGGAGACCCAGAAGGGACAGGCAGGAACATTTCAGCTGAGAACATGCAAAAAAAAACAAACCTACCTCACTACCTTTGAGGGAAAAGTTCCCTGGGGGTGCTTATTTGGCTCAGCTTAAATGAATGAGCAGGGGAAAGGGGCATTTGGAGCAGCCATCTTGCATAATTCATCTTTGACGCTGCAGAACTTATCCTCCATGGCAAACAGTAGCCCAGATCTGGTACAAGTACTGGATATGCAACCTGGTGACAAACCATTATCTGAACTAGGACTTGAAAAAAAAAAAAAAAGAGATCTCTTTAAACTGGCAGAGGGTCTGAGGAGTTGTGCCTTGTGTTCCTGGCATATCCATATCCCTTAAATGTGTCTAAGACTAATTTAGCAATGGATCAATTTATAGATACCAAATTGACTTCATATTCCGGAGCAAGGTCAATGGAAGTAGGCCAAGAACCCGAGGCTGTGGGATTTGCCACAAAACTTAAAATCTTCCTGTGGCAGCCCACCAGGAAAGGAAGCAGCTGCTTGTGAGGCAGATGGAAGCTGAATGCCTTGGATCCTCTTAAATAAAGATGGGTGCCTAATGTGCAAGAGACAGAACAGGTTTCTAACTCTGGCTCACAATGAATTTTGCAGTTAAAAGTTTTGCTAATGGGTTTCATAAATCAAGGGGTATTGGTAATAATGATACAAGTGGAGGGAAGCAATTCAGTTCAGGAAAAAAGACTCACAAAAGGCTGGTCAAACTCTCAGGCAAGCCAGGACAGAACATCCACCGAGTCTAATTAAAGTTCCTCACCCCAGCTGGGGAATGTGTGGTCCACCCGCCTGGAGTCACAAACCTGGGAAGTCCAAGCACCAGCCTCCAGCTTTCATTTAGGTCTGGACACTTAAACAAGAATAAGAGAAATTTAGCTAGTAAGCATGCAATGCACAAGAATCGCGGACATTGTATCAAATCTCATTTTTGACCAGAGCTGCTAATGGAAGGTCCAGAACAGAAGTATTTACTTGGTCTTAAGTAAAGATAGTGACCGAGGAAATGGGCATCTGTTCCAAAATTGGGAAAGTGGCTTTTGAAAATGGAACATTTTTTTAAATCCAAGCAGGAGGTTTGGACAGCTGAGAGAGGGGATGAGCTACTAAATTATTTGAATTTCATTCTGGCTTGATAACTTAGCGCCAGGAAAGGTCTGTAGAAATTCCCTGTAGCGCAGTGGCCAGGCAAAATGAATTATGTGAGCAATTGTTTTGCAATGAGCAGGCTGCCCCGATTTGCCGGGGAAGAAAGCATTGTAACAGCTCTATGCGGTAGTAGCTGTGCCGCGAGGAACACCTGGAAAATGGTTGAGATTTGTAAGGTATCAGGGGCATTCAAGCTGCTAAAGTTCTTAAGGATCTGAAGCAGATTTGTGGTTGGTTGTGAAATGTTTCCAGCAAACAGCAAATAATAAGAAAAGGAGGCAGCACCATTGCAGAATGTGAACCAGTGAATCTAGTATATACCGGTACAGAAGAACACTGGGAAAGAGAGAGGACTGAAAACAAATCCTAGGATTTTCTTATTGAACTCTTCCAAAAAAGAGATGAACCTTTCTTAGCTACGCATACAGTGAAGAGGAAATTTTCAATGACCAAAACCAAAACTGGGCTTGCAAAACTAGTGAATTCACAAGATTTTGTCAGGCCTTGCTATCACCACGCACGTATTTGTGTGCTTATCGATGTTGCAAAACCACTGTGTAGATTAGGTGGGGAAAGGGAACTATTGCAGTGTTCGTTGTGGCTCAGCTTTGTTGGGAGCGATGAGGGCTCTTGGGAGTGCTCTTGGTGTGGGTGTGGACACGCAGGGTGTGCACAGATGTAACACTTGAACTGTTCCAAGAATGTCACTGATTGTCCAGCGAGATTGGGGAACCTTTCCCCAGAAGCGTCCACACTTGCATACACTGCCAAGGGCCCTATGTAGAACCGCTGCCTTTCATTGCTGCCCAAAAGCCACCAGGGGGTGGTGGAGGCCCCAGACCATCATGCCTTCTAGGGGGCAGTGCCAGGGTTTCTCCAGGCTTCCTTCTAGTGGGGAAGGAAGACCCCAATTAGGGCAAGGGGTGGTGTGGAAGGGTCACTGGTGTTTCTTGCCCACTTCCGGGCTGCCACAGCTGCTTTCCACCCAACCCACAACCCAGGCCTCAGTTTCCCTGCATCACCTACACAGCCCATGCCTGCCACACTACCAAACTCTGCGTGGTGGTACCTGGCCCAGATGTGTGGGGGGGGTTGGGGGGTGGGAATGGGGACCCCCTGCTTCATTCCAGGGGTTGGCTGCTTCCCGCAGGCTCTGCCTCACACGGCAGCTTCAAAAGGACTTTCCCTAGAAACTCTGCAAGTTTGGCACCCTGACGATAGGGGTCATTACCCCCATAACAGCACTTGATTTCCTTCTCCTTACTTCCTATTGGAGGAAAAGTGCGCAAATTGTTACAGAGAAGTATGAATATAGACCTCCTGAAGTTCAGCTGATGATCCTAGGACCCCAGGGTTAGACTCCTTCAGCACTGATGTTGGAAAGGGCAGCAGGCAGCGAGCCCGAGGGTGACCCCGGCTCTGGAGGGGGGTCCTTCCCAGACACTCGATTTCCATAAGGTCAAAATACTTCACTATCGCATTGCAGCGCTTGGTGCTTCCCTGCGAACAGCAGAACAAAGGTGGAAAGGTTCAAACGCACGAGTCTGCGCCTATCGAAACAGGCCAGCTGGAGTTCACTTTCACAACCACTTAATAAAAAGGAAACAAAAAACCCAACGTGACCAATAAGTAACTTAATAACTCGGTAAACTTCCCCCTTCTGCTTGTTGTCTATCCCAACACCATGTGATGTCCAGCTGAAATCCTCTGAGCAACACCAGCTTTTCGCTGTCTGCAAAGTGCCACAGTTGCTTGGGATGCAGAATGTGTGTGTGGGGGGGTACACACACACGTGTGTGTGTGTGCATATATAGACATATACACACACGTATACATCTGTGTGTGTGTCTGTCATATACACATGTATATGTCTGCGTGTATATACATATATATACACACACACACACATGTATATGTGTGTGTGTTTCTATACAGGGGTGTGTGTGTATATATATATTTATATGTATGTGTGCATATATAAACATACACATACATGTATATGTCTGTGTGTGTATGTATATATATACACACACACGTATTTGTGTGTGTGTTTCTATACAGGTGTATGTGTATATATATATTTATATGTATGTGTGCATGTGTGTGCTTATATATGTATGTGTGCATAGATGTGTGTTTTATATACAGGTGTGTGTGTGTGTACACACACACACACATACAGATGTGTGTATATGCACGTGTGTGTATATCTGTACATGGGTGCGTGTACATATATGTGTACCTGTGTGTATATGTACATACGTGTGTGCTTCCATGGGCGGGTTCAGGCGCACGCGGCACGAGCTGGGCCCGGGCGCGCTGCTGTCCACGTCCACGGCGGTGTCGCGCCGCGGCCCCCCTGCTCCACGTTACATATGGTTGGTTTTTGCTACAATTTTCCGGTTTCCCAGCCAAACGAGCCCAAAACCCGCACTCCCACCCGCGAGTCGGTCCAGAGCCAGAAGCGGCCCC
>NW_005842226.1:1107180-1114971 GCF_000455745.1 Alligator sinensis
GGCGGCTCTTTCCACTTCTTTTAATGGGACTTGAGGAGCAAGCCACCTTCCCCGGTGCCGTTTGGGGCGGCTCGATGCCGGGCGGGCGCGCGCAGACTTCCCGAAAGTCTCTGCCGCGGGCTGGGGGCGCTCGGGGCCCTGCCCTGGGTGAGAAGCCTCCCGTGCATTTTATTAATTTTGTTGTAAGGGATGTCCCCCCTGGTTAAGATCATGTGTTTTTTTTTAGCTATCTCAAGCTTCCTGGATGGAAATGGGATAGATCACTTCCGTACACTGATTTAAAATGTCTTCAAGAGGGAGGTGGAAATCCCGGACTGCAAAAATCTGTCACAAAAGGACACAAGGGCACGCCTTGGCACTTGGGCAGCCGTGTCCCCTGCAGGCGCCTGGGCGGGCTTTGTTCCTAGAGATTAGAAAAGACCCTTTCGTCTTTCAGTCCTGCCTCGTAGAAAGCCCCGCGCTGCCTGCAGAAGTGCCCCGCCGCATGCCTGGGGGGGAGCGGGGTAGAGGTCTCTGGTTATGCTGCTTTTGAAGGCTGACCTCCAGTGCTTTTGGTCTTTCCACCCTCACTTCTCAGCCTGGACCTCTGTCCCGCTCGGCCCTGGGGAGGGGTGCGACTTGCGCCGATGGTTTCATTGCAATCGCTGGGGTTTGTGGGGGTCCGTGGGCATTTTTCCTGCTTGGAAGTGGGGTAGTGTGGCAGCCCCATTGTTCTCTTTGTTAGCTAGAGCCATGCTGTGATTAGCATGATGACATCATACTCCCCGCTTCCCATTGGCCTGCTCCGCTGCTCCAGTCCATTTCCAGGCGCACGCACAATCCCAGTTTACACCAACTGCTCGGCCTCAACTTTCTGTGCTTCCCCCTCTGCTGCTGAAAGCCGTGCCGTGGGCTTGCGAGTGGGCTCGGAGCAGCGAAAGGTGGGCGTGATCGCTGGCAGGGCGATCGCTGGTTAACTGAGGGCTGGCGCTGGTCTCTCTCCGCTGCTTGTCCCAGACCACGGGGAATAGCAGTCTCATCTCTGATCCACCCTCTCTCTGGGAAATTGGGGGGCGGGGGGAGGTGGGGGGCGATTCGGAGAGCCGATCCGTTTCTTCGGTCTCTTAGGATGCAGTGGGATTGTCGAGCAGTGCCCCACCCTTTCTTTCAGTCGCTCAGAGCGACTGTCTGTTTGTGTGTTGCTGCTGCACAGAAGCCCCAGTCCTAAAGCCTCATCAGCCCTTGGTGAAGTTAAACTTATGTGCTTAAGTGCCAGCCAGCACCCCCTGCCCCCAATGTCTCGTTCAGGGAGATGATGCCTGGAGACTTGTTAAACATTAAAACCCCACCAGCTGCCAGAGTTTAAGCAAATAAGCTGCCCAAGGGCATTAGCACTCAATGCGACTTCAGAGTGGCATGCCACAAGGGAAAGGGGCTCTGGGACAGCACATGCAGAGCCTGAAAGCATCTACAAACTTGGGCCAGAACTGGCACGTGGTTCTCCCCCTGCCCCAACCCTCCAGCGGAGAGTGGCTTCTTTCAGCATGCCACATTCGCCATCTCGCCAGCGCTTTTGCTTTTCCGTGCAGTTTGGGCCTGGTGCACTGTGGCCCCTTTGTGCCAGCTCTGTTGGCCCAGGAGAGGCTGCGAGTCTTGGCAGGTTTGGTTCTCGAGGGACTCTCCCTCCACTGGGCATTCATGGGATGTGCCAGGTTGGCGCCGCTCCAGTATCGCTGTGCCGTCCCAGATGGAGGGTGTGGGGGTATGACCAGAGCATCTTTGTGCTCTAGCTATTCTCAGCTGTCAGGAAAGCCCTTCAGGCCCCAGGAGAGGAGGGCATGCTAGGGCTGGCCGAGCCTATCGCCACTCGAGGCCAAACTGTGTCAGACCCAGACCCAGAACAGGCAAAATGCAAATGTGACACTTTTGCTTCCCCCAGGTTTTGCATCAAGCTCAGCTTAGCTGCAAAAATGGATCTTCACATGCCTGTCTGCCTGGATCTCAGACCTGCACGCATCCACACTGCACTGTGGCCCAGGGGTGGGATCAAATGTTCCTGGCTCCCTAGGTTGTTCTTGTACTGGGCTTTTTGGTTCAGGGTCTCCTTCCACATCTATCTTTGGCCTTCTTGGCATCCCCATGGGGTGCGCCAGCTGTGAGTGACTTGAGCTTCGACATAAATAGCATTGTCCTAAGACCCCTGTGTGCCTGCCATGAAACTACTTAAAAATCCACATGTCAGGAACCAAGACTCCGTGGTCAGACAGGTGAATGCTAATTGTTGTCACGGCCTTGTGTTTTACAGCAGAATCTGCTTTAATGGGACATCCCGATAGATGACCTTTCGTTCCAATTAACTGGACTTCCCCGGTCAGAGAAGGTAGCAGAAACCCAGTGCTGACCTATGTGAGCACCAAACCTGGGCTAAATGACTGGAGCTAAGATGTTGGTTAACTAAGGAAAAGCACCTTTCTCTGCCTCAGTTTCCCTGTCTGTAAAATGAGGAACTGTTTTATCTTTATTCACAATATGCCTCGGGGGCAATCACAACTGAAACCCGGCTCTCCTGACTTGCTGCTCTAGGGCATGTCTTCAGGCCAGGCTGTGGGTGTGGGGGATGAAACTCATGACTTGCCCAAGGCCAGAAGGAATCGTTTTGAGCAAGGGAAAGAATCGGGGATTTCATGTCTCCCAGTTCTCCCACTAAGCCACGCCTCTGTGTCCTATAATGGTTTCTTCTCCATTACAGTTCCCTGTACAGTCCCATGGCGTACAACCATGGCCACCTTGGTCCCCGAGACAGTTGTAACAAGGAAACGAGCTGTGACTTGGGAAACTTTGAGTGAGGATGAATGCACCTTTGGAGATCTCGGGTTGAATGGCAGCATGTGGGATGAAGTCCACTGGGCTGGAGCAACTAGTGGCCATCTCTGGCAGTCGTCACGCAGTCCAGAGGAGCGGGGCGGTTGTGTGCAGAGACTGCCCCGGCCTGGGCGTGTGGCAGAGTGTGGGGGTAGGCTGCAGGTCAGGACCGAGGAAGTTTGGCAGGACTTTCCATGCAAATGTCTTGGAGCAAGGCCTGCACCTTCCCGTGCATACAAACAGCAGCCAGCACATCAGGGAGACCCCACGCCACGGCTTGCCCAGTGCCTGGTTACTCAGCAGGCTGAAGCACTGAATAGACTGTATGTGCCAGCGCGCAGGATCCCAGCTTCCCCGGCAGACAGTGACAGGAGCCTTTGCTGTCAGGGCCGATGCATGACATATGCTGCTCGCTATGATTCCCCCCCCTCTTTTTCCTTGTCTGTTAACCCAGTTGTTCCCTGGAGCTAGTGGTGACCCTGCCAGGCTGGCCTCTGCTATGTAGAGCCAGCGTGTTCATTTTCCAACTACAACCAGCTCCATTCAGCTCGGCATAGAGGGTAATGAAGTGCTGAGCGAAACACTCCCCCTCCCGCCCCCCCCATCGCCTCATCCTAGCACAGCAGTGGGCTGGAGGGTGCTTGGTAATAGTATAAAATGGCTTTGTGTCTGCAGGGAGTGGGGATCGTGGGCTATTTCCTTCCCCTCCCATCTGACTCCTTAATGCTTTAAATGGCCCATGCTGCTACCACCAGGCAGCTGGGCCCAGAGGGATTCTGCTGTCATGCCTTTGCATGCAAGCCCATTCATGAATCTCGCTGTGGGAGGGGCTGCCTCAGTGCAGCGCCATGGGCATTAATTGCAGCAATGTGGTCTGATTTCTGAGCTGCAGAAGTGTAGTAGTATTAATAATGGAATCGGCATCGAAGACGGAGGGGAGTGTCTGAGCCAAGGAATCAACAGAGATTGCAGAATCGCGCTGGCTTCGTCGCTGCCAGCACCACATCAAGGTTGCTTCCCTCGCGTCCTGGCTTTGTCAGAGCATCTGGCAAAGACAGGCTTGTGACAGCCACCTCCCCTGGCAAGGCGGGGAGGGCTACCACAAGCTGGAGCAGGGGAGGGCTCCTGGGGCTTGTTCTCGGCTCCGACACCACGTCACTGCATGACCTTGGGCAAGTCACTGCCTCTCTCCATGACTTGGTTTCCCTGCCTGCTATCGGGGACAGCTCTTATCTCCCTAGAGAGCTGCTGTTTATATGGAGAGCTGGGACTTGGCAAGAAAGGTGAAACCAGCAGCTCTGACCCTGTATCGGGAGCTTGTTCTTTGTGAGCGTGCTGAGAGGCCTTCTCTCCACTCTGAAGCCAGTGCAGGTGCCCGTGGACTCTGCACTAACAGGACATTGCTCTCACCTGGGCCTGCTTCTGCTTTACTTGTCTCTGCTTGCTAAGCCCCGAGCCTGCCTCTAGTCTGTGCCCCAGCTCTGCTGCGGCAAACCCAAGGAGCACTCGATCATTTCCCTTTAGTTGCATCTGGACTTCCCTTCCCAGCTGCATGTGTCTCTTGGTCTGAGCAATTGGGCCTAAAACTCCCAAGCTCTGTTACATGGGTTGATCTAATCTCTGTAGCTTCCAGCTGCTAATTTTGCCTCTTATTCATACTTCTTCCTCTGGGGCCTTAGGCAAGCGGTACAGCCTCCCTGCCTCAGTTTCCACAATGGCCAGAGAAGCCACAGAGGTCCATACCATCTCTGCCTCTCCCAGTGGAGGGCAGAGAGGAAGGTGAATGAACTACTGCTTTGCAAAGCAGTTTGGAAGGAAAAGAGATGCAAAGTGGTATGACAGAGGTTCTATGAAGTGACAGAAGTGGTGTGTATTACCTTTTCCCCTTCTCGTGCCAGCACCAGCACCGCCTGGCAATACTGTCGTGCAGAAGATGTTGGGAGCTTTGTTGCGCGGGGTGGTGAAGCTGGGGGAGAGAGGGGCTTTGCCTCCTGCACTAGCCCTGAAGACGACATACCAGTGCAGGAGCTTTCCTGAGCCCTGGTCCTGCTGGCAGGATGAGAAGTACTGGCCACCCTGTGCCAAGGTGGCACTTCATTCCCAAGGACTCTCCCAGTGCGATTGACTCCTGAGATGAGCCTCCTCATACCTACACGTACAGCTCGAGAGAGGACTGTTGCAGCCTGTTCTGGCCTTGGTCTTCAGGGGCGCTGAGTGTAGGAACATGTTGCCACGCTCTGTGCAAGCCCTAGAGCCGTGGGGGAGCCTGGCGCCATGTAACATTGAGTGAAAGGAGTGTAAAATTGCGTAGAGCATCTTGGTCAGACTGAACGCAAGGAGCAGAGATACCCAAGTGCAAAGGCACCATGCGCTGGGTGGGATGGTCTTCTCCCCGCTTGGCTTCGTGGCCTAAGAGCTTGGAAGCCTGTTGCTTTGGGAGCTTGGTTGCTAGCAATTTGGAGCCCAGGGGAGGAGGTCCATCCTGTCCTGATACCCCTCCATCCTCTCTGCTAGCTCTGGTTTGCATTTGTGGAGTGGCTGCATGTGCTTGCACCAATGACACATGACCAAACCCCTGTGATAGCGATGGAAGGGTGCAGTAGCCCTGGTCTTCCTTGTGGCTGTGGGGCGACAGCAGGCTCCTTCTGTCGACAGAAGTAAGGGAAGCAGTGCAGAGGGTTAGGGCTAGGCTTGCAGAGGGAGTGCTAGCCAGTGACCTTGCTCTCCTGCCCTCTCCTCCCAGGATGAGGGGCCAGGGCCAGGTCTGAGCCTAGAACAATGAACTAGGAGGGGAACACAGCTCTGTGCTGCTAGTGCAAAAGGACTCTGGGGTTTAGAGCCACCCTGCACCCACCCATCTCCATGTCAAATTGGCTTGGAGCATTGGAGGGGCAATGTTTTTTATCCCAGGGGCCCTTGGAAATGAGGCATCGACTGTCCCCCAGTTCCTCACCACCCTCAGGAGCAGCTTAGAGGAGAGCATGCTTCTCAGATGTTAACATCTTGCCCATGATGTTCCCATCACATCATGCTGTCTGCACAGCGGGAGCCCCCTGCACTGTGTCCCATCTCTTGGGGCACTTTGCAGTGGGCAGCGGTGTGAACCTGGGGTCCTAGCCACCACTCCAGTGCCTGTCTTCTCCTTCTCTAGCTTCCTCTGCATATATTCTTCACTTCCTGTCCTAAGCTCCTAACAGTTTACAGCAAAGCTATGCGATTCCTGCCCCGGAAGTGGGGGAAGTTCATGAGTTGCTTATGCGGTGCCTACGCGTTGTTGTGTAGGTCAGCTGTAAAGTGCATTGGCCTCCTTTTGGGGTGAGATGGGATGAGCACGTAGCTATCGCATGGTGTCACAAGGGGACACACCCCTGTTGGGATGCAGCCAGTTGGCCCCAATGGCACTACGGGGATGAAAGCAGGGAGCCTGCCTGCCTGGCAGGGGGAAGCAAGGCAGGTAATATCCAGACGCCAGCAGGTGGTCAGGGCTTAGGAGGAGGGTTTCCGGAGAAATGTCCCACATAAGCCAGTCTGATGCTCCTAGAGTTATGTGCGGATATGGGTGTGGAGCCGGGCGTGGATGCTTGAGCTTTGTGCACAGGTCTCTGCCTCCCTCTCGATCCCTCTGGGCTGAGGGAGGCCTCCTGCCTGGGACTGCACGTGCTGAGCCCCATGGGACTGGAGCCTTTGGGCACCGTTCAGCACACGCTCACCTGCTGGCCTGAATCGGGGCCAAGGACCTTGTAAATCTCCAGAAGAGATGTACCCTGCAGCGGTTAGAGTTCAGGGACCCTCCTGGGTGCTGCTGATTTCCCTGCAAGGGGAGGGCTTGCTGCAGAAACAGAATACCCCTGGGCATGGCTCTTCTGGGGCCCAGGTGAGCAGCTTTGGTTTAAGCAGGAGCTTGCCTGCTTTCAACATACCAAGGTTTTTCCACTGGTAGCCAAGTCTGTGCCCCTCTCCCCTGCTCCAGGCTGAGCCGCGGCCCCTCCTGCAAGGCAGGTCCTGACAGTGCTCTGCGGCCTTTCTGACCCTGGCTATGGTATGACTTTCCTCTCTGCAGCCCCAGTAACCGCATCCCTCCCAGTCCCTTCCCAATCCCAGCTGGGGTGCTGGTGGGGGGGGTGTACAGTTCAGCCATTTTGTCACCTTTCTGACTCCTGCTTTAAGCACCCCCCCCCCGGACCACTCTGCTCCCTTTGGTTGCAGTTTTCCTGGGCCATTTTCCCCATCTGGTGGCTGCTGTCCCTCCCATGCTCCCTTCATACTTGCTGCCCTATTCCCCCATGGAGGGCTGAGACCCTTCCCCAGTATGGATGTTGTCATCCCAGCTGGTGAGGAGCATAACAGGCCCTGCAGCGGGCATGGTTTCCTCGGGTGCCAGGTGGGGGTGCCTCAGCACGTGGATGGATGCGAGACCAGCGAGCTGCATCCTGCACTATTGCCCTTTGCACAGCGGGACGCGCTGTAGTGAATTTGCAGTGCAGCATATGAATGTTGGTGGTGTCTAACCTCTGGGCGTTGCAGAAATCCGTATGCCAAGCTCCAGGTGGGTGCATGTTCCAGCTGCTCACCCCCTGCTGCCTAGTGCTTAGAGAAGAGAACATCCCAGCTGCCGCTTAGCATTGTGGCAGCTGCCTTTGGCCATTTCTTTGCTTTTCAGTAGAGCACCTCAGCATGGACATAGGTCCCATTGGAGGCCAAGACCTGGTGTGTTCACAGAAATTGTACCGGTGCCACTCTGTACTTCTGTTTCTTTGACTGATATCAGGGGCTTATTGCTTGCCAGAGTGACGGGAGCCCTAGGGCACCAGCGGTAACTCGGGAGTCAGTTGTCTCCTGTAGACTGTCCTCTTGGAGGAGCAAAGTCAGACACCTTCAGATCATGAGCAGAAGCATGTTAATGGCTGTGTTGCTGTAGCAGCGGTGACCCTGTCCCAGGTGGGTCATTCC
>NW_005842226.1:1115002-1119285 GCF_000455745.1 Alligator sinensis
GTGCCTGGCCTTCTCTTGCACTTTGGCAGCACTTATCTCCCTTGCCAGGCTGATTTAAGTATGTAGTTTTGAATTGAAATGGCTTGGTTGCTCCCAGCTCAGACACTCTTTGATCTTGGCCAAATTGCTTCCTCTTTTCAGTTTCTTCCATCTTTCAGCTCAGAAATGTCCCCGTCTCCTTCCCAGAGGGACGGAAAGGCATTGCTTGGCACTGTACAGTGGTTCTTACTTTCAAGGTGCCTTGCAAGCCCCTCGGCGCTGAGTTTCTGGAGGAAGCTCTTCTCACCCCCTTGTGACTGTCCTTGTACAGAGGGGACCACCTTCGCACCTGCAAATGCAGGGGTGACACAGTGCCCCCTTATTCCTTGCAACAGCTGCTCATGCCCGTCTCCTGCTGCTGCTGACCCAGTTCCTGCCCTGCCACGTACCACTTGCATCACTTTGGGCAAGTCAGATGGATGTCCTGCTGTGGCCCACGTGATGGGAGGCCAAACTAGCTGATCTCGATAGTCCTAGCTTCACAAATGTCAAGGCCAGATAGGAATACCCCGCAAACCCCTCTTCATTTACTGCCCTAGCAGGTGTCCTTTCTTCTCATTCCTGTTGAGCTGCCCCTCTCGACCATGAGCCTGGGGAGCAGGTACCCCTTTGCAGGGGTAGCATCGGCCCGTGCACAGCCCGATTGCACAGAGTTGCCTCTCGTGGGTTGCTTTGTGTTCATTCCCTCTGCCAGAGGCATGCTGTATCCTACGGGGCAAACTGCAAAGAGCCTAGAAGCCAAAGGGCAGGTGCACTGCCCATACCGCTTCTGTTTGGAAGAGGCCAGTTTCCTGCTGCCTGGAGCATGGGACCTTGTCTTTGCAAGGTTTCAGGCTTAGCCCCTACGAATGGAGCTTGGCTTTCTTTTGGAGCAGGTTTAAAAACTCTCCCCACCATTGTGCCCTCGAGCAAACTCCAGCAGTAGCATCGGTTTCCTCACGCTGTTGAGCTCTTACACTGCATCTTGTGTGCCGGAGACTGGCAGTAAAAGCGTAAAGATCGGTATTGTTAAAGCCAGAATGAACCACAGCCTTCAGTACCCGGGCTAGGTATTGAAGTTGCTAGTGCCTTACCGGTGGCGCGGGGAGCATGCATGCAAGCCCAGCAGCTCATGCCAGCCTTTGCTATGTTGGACTTTGCAGTGAAGTTGTCTTCCCTGAGCTGCTTGAAGCCTGTAGGTGCTTTTAAAATCCTGAGAACAGCGAGAAGCATTTTCAAACATCTGTGCAAGGTGGCATTGGGGGAGAGGGCAGTGCGAGTTGGACACCGTGGGACTTGCATGGCTACCACGCTTGTGCTGGCTTTTAAACCCAGCCTGATGGAAAGCCTGATTCTGTGCTGCTTTCCCTTTTGCAGCATGAGTGCGAGTGTGGCCAGGTGGGAAGGGCGGCCTGTTTCCCACACCCTTTGCAGGTGGAAATGACAGGACAAGGTGCGGAGGGGCGCGTGTGAAGCCTCAGCATCGGCTGTGTCTCATCCGAGCGAGGGGCAATTGCCTGCAGCTTTCCCTATAAAACCAAAGGGCTTTCTTTATAAAACCTCCCGAGGAGTCAGGCTGTTGGACTGTTTTCAAGTGGCTCTTACTGATCGAGGAGGACTGCGCACATTAAAACCTAGACGTCCCCCACCACTCGGGAGCCCAGATGGGCACAAGAACATTGTCTGAGCTGAGCAACGGGCACAAAGGCAGCATAAAGCTTGGAAAGCAAATGTTGCTGACCGATGTCCTAGGACCCAGTCCTCTGAGCGACTGAGCTCTTGTACCTTCCTTACGCTTTGGCAGGCCCTGGGCGGCCGGACCGCCTGCACAGCCGGCCAGTTAACGCTGGGTGCTGGGATTCCCCCTGCAAGAACCTCCCAAATGGCACAAACCAGCACAACGAGGGGGGGCTTTTTCCTTCCCGCTGCGTGTTGCTGTTTCTGGCCCCAGGAGCCCAGAGGTGCAAGGTGAGGATCCCACTCCTGCGGTCGAGGCATCGCCGGCATAACCTGAGGAGCTTCAGTGCCTCGAGCCGGAGCGAGTCAGCCCTGGCATCGGTTTTGCACCCAGGTGGGCCGAGAAACGGTTAATTTTGCTGTGCAAAGCTCCGTCTGAACTGCTTGTGCTGAGGCCGCGTGCTCCCCTTTGAACTGGACATGCTCCCGCTTCCGGGGAGATGGAGTCCCACAAGCTTAATGGCTCTTTGTGTGGCGTCTTGGCTCCCGCATCTCATTCCGGTTCCTGGCGAGCTGTCTGAATTGCCTCCATTCCCCGAGGGACGCGCAGTCGATGAAAACGCGTCAAAGGGAACCCTGGCGTGTAATGAGGCTGGAAGGCAGAGAGGAAACTTCCTTTGATACGGTCCCAGCGTGACTGGCGTGATGTCGGGCTGGGAGCGGAGATGCATCTGTCTCCTTGAGAAAAAAATGCATTGAAGAGCAGCTCCTGTTCTGGGGCTTCAGCCATCTTGACGTGCAGTGGGCTCGTTTGCATGTCAATGCCCCGAGACGTCTCTGAGCAGTGCTGATGGCTGCCTCCCGCCGACCAAGCAAGCGGCTGGGTGCTTGTGGAGCTCTTCCCCACTTCCCAAACGGGACAGGTAGAAAGCCGCCTTTCCTTACAGGCGCCGGGCAGGCTTTCCTCCCCAACCTTTCTTGCCACCTAAGGTCTGATGGTTTACTGGGTGCAGCGATATCAGCACAAGCGCCAGGGAGGGAAGCCTCCCCCCCCGCCTCCAAGCCGTGGGATCCTCGGTGCTGATTCAGAGCTTTGCAGTCCTCTCGTGCAGGCCGTGAGGTCTCGCCCGGAGCAGGAAGCCAAACCACCCACATCCTGTGTCTAATTGCCGTCTATTTGTTGTATGACCCTCGGTAAAGTCTCCACCTCTCTGCTCCTCGCTGTCCCCCTCCGTCAGTCAGGGCACAAGCCCACCCGGGTGCCAAGTGCTGCAAGAGCTTTGAACTAAGGGAACAAGGAGTCTTAGGGTCAATCCTCCCAGCACCCAAGCCCTGGCTGCCTCAAGTGTCCTGGCTCATAAGTATACTTATCCAGCTGGCTACTGCAGGGACCACTGCTCCCCCATTGCCTCCAGCCCTAAATTGGGACAATGTCAGGCCACCCTCTTCCTTTGACATGCCTCCTGAGCCCTTCCCTGCCCCTGCAGCATATTTCTAGGGGTTTAAACAGCTGGGTTTCACGGTGCACTGCACCCAGGTGCTGCCTGAATTGGAGTCCGCTGTGTTGGAGAGGGGTGAACTCTGGTTCATCTGATGGCTTGAGCCCAAGAATGTATGGGGGGGGGGGGGGGAGAGGCGGTGGGGGTAGGGAGGGGGGGGGGGGGGAAGAGTGCTGCAGGGGCATCCCAGCTGATCACCGCTGGCATGTGGAGTGGATGAGAGATCTCCAAATGGCTCCAGGACAACCCTCATAATATTTAGTCTTTACAAAGATTCACTCCCTCATGAAGCAGCGGGGAGGGTCGTTGGCTTTGCAGCTTCCAGATCCAGCTGTGTGCGCTTATTAGTCCCTCTTGCTCCCCTCATTTCCCCCCCCCCCCCCCCCCTCCACCAGATCCTCCCAAGTGCAGGGGAGGTAGAGGCTGGAAGCAAAGAGCCTGGCACAGCCATAACTCGCAGGCAGTCAGCTGCATCTAATCCTGGACTTGTGCTAAAGCCGGCATTAACTCTCTCCTGCAATTTGGGGTCTGCCACCCATCATGGCTCCACCTGCAGCAGGCAAGCGATGGAGTGTAGTGGTTGGTTGGGTGCGTGCGTCTTGGTAGCACCACATTGCCCCACATTAGTACACGGCCAGCCGAGAAAGAAATGCTTCAGGGGTTTATTTCTGTATTTGCTGTAGCATTGGGACCGCTGACCCCATGGCCTTCGCGTCTTCTCAGTCCCTGCCCAGACTTGGGGAGATGCTAGCCTGAGCCAGGGGCTTGAGAAATACATCAGCAGGGTTTTGTCTCGCCACTCCCGTGTACAACTCCCTTGACCTTCTGCCCAGCCTCTCGCAACACAAGGAGTAATGCAAGCCCTGGGGTGTTTATAATGCAGGCAAAACACTGGGGCCCTTCCCAGGGTTGTGCCCAAAGGCAAGCCGGGGGGTGTTTATAATGCAGGCAAACCGCGGGGCCCCTTCCCAGGGTTGTGCCCATCCAGTCATTACGCTGTGGATTCCCATCACGGCCAGGGGAGCTGGATGGAACTATTTTCGCTTCTCTGAAGGGGCTTTCAACAGGCCCGGGCGGGCCGTGCGAACA
>NW_005842226.1:1119295-1120377 GCF_000455745.1 Alligator sinensis
GCGTCTTGGCTCCCGCATCTCATTCCGGTTCCTGGCGAGCTGTCTGAATTGCCTCCATTCCCCGAGGGACGCGCAGTCGATGAAAACGCGTCAAAGGGAACCCTGGCGTGTAATGAGGCTGGAAGGCAGAGAGGAAACTTCCTTTGATACGGTCCCAGCGTGACTGGCGTGATGTCGGGCTGGGAGCGGAGATGCATCTGTCTCCTTGAGAAAAAAATGCATTGAAGAGCAGCTCCTGTTCTGGGGCTTCAGCCATCTTGACGTGCAGTGGGCTCGTTTGCATGTCAATGCCCCGAGACGTCTCTGAGCAGTGCTGATGGCTGCCTCCCGCCGACCAAGCAAGCGGCTGGGTGCTTGTGGAGCTCTTCCCCACTTCCCAAACGGGACAGGTAGAAAGCCGCCTTTCCTTACAGGCGCCGGGCAGGCTTTCCTCCCCAACCTTTCTTGCCACCTAAGGTCTGATGGTTTACTGGGTGCAGCGATATCAGCACAAGCGCCAGGGAGGGAAGCCTCCCCCCCCGCCTCCAAGCCGTGGGATCCTCGGTGCTGATTCAGAGCTTTGCAGTCCTCTCGTGCAGGCCGTGAGGTCTCGCCCGGAGCAGGAAGCCAAACCACCCACATCCTGTGTCTAATTGCCGTCTATTTGTTGTATGACCCTCGGTAAAGTCTCCACCTCTCTGCTCCTCGCTGTCCCCCTCCGTCAGTCAGGGCACAAGCCCACCCGGGTGCCAAGTGCTGCAAGAGCTTTGAACTAAGGGAACAAGGAGTCTTAGGGTCAATCCTCCCAGCACCCAAGCCCTGGCTGCCTCAAGTGTCCTGGCTCATAAGTATACTTATCCAGCTGGCTACTGCAGGGACCACTGCTCCCCCATTGCCTCCAGCCCTAAATTGGGACAATGTCAGGCCACCCTCTTCCTTTGACATGCCTCCTGAGCCCTTCCCTGCCCCTGCAGCATATTTCTAGGGGTTTAAACAGCTGGGTTTCACGGTGCACTGCACCCAGGTGCTGCCTGAATTGGAGTCCGCTGTGTTGGAGAGGGGTGAACTCTGGTTCATCTGATGGCTTGAGCCCAAGAATGTAT
>NW_005842226.1:1120645-1130480 GCF_000455745.1 Alligator sinensis
TTCACATCTGGATGGGTGGGAGAAGTCGCACTTGCCAAGAAGCCCCAGCCCTGTGCTATGCATAGCTGCTGGCATACCAGATCCTCCCAAGTGCAGGGGAGGTAGAGGCTGGAAGCAAAGAGCCTGGCACAGCCATAACTCGCAGGCAGTCAGCTGCATCTAATCCTGGACTTGTGCTAAAGCCGGCATTAACTCTCTCCTGCAATTTGGGGTCTGCCACCCATCATGGCTCCACCTGCAGCAGGCAAGCGATGGAGTGTAGTGGTTGGTTGGGTGCGTGCGTCTTGGTAGCACCACATTGCCCCACATTAGTACACGGCCAGCCGAGAAAGAAATGCTTCAGGGGTTTATTTCTGTATTTGCTGTAGCATTGGGACCGCTGACCCCATGGCCTTCGCGTCTTCTCAGTCCCTGCCCAGACTTGGGGAGATGCTAGCCTGAGCCAGGGGCTTGAGAAATACATCAGCAGGGTTTTGTCTCGCCACTCCCGTGTACAACTCCCTTGACCTTCTGCCCAGCCTCTCGCAACACAAGGAGTAATGCAAGCCCTGGGGTGTTTATAATGCAGGCAAAACACTGGGGCCCTTCCCAGGGTTGTGCCCATCCAGTCATTACGCTGTGGATTCCCATCACGGCCAGGGGAGCTGGATGGAACTATTTTCGCTTCTCTGAAGTGGCTTCCAAATGCCCCGGGAGGCTCTGCAAACTCCCTCGCTCTGGGGAGGAGTCGGGACTTGGAGCCTTGCGTGTCCTGAAAAGCAGCTTTCCTGACACGATCCTCCAGTGCCCTTCCCTGGCACGGCCATGCCACTCCAGCCCCAAGGAGTTTAACGCCATCCCCAGCTCAGTGCCAGCAAAACCAAGGCCATCCTCAGCTCAGTGCTGGCTCAGCCCCCGTCTTCACCGCAGGAGTTGCCTCGATGTAACCAGACTGGGGTGATTACACTCCAGCGAAAGCTTTGTGAGATGTCAGGGCCTACGGTGGGTGCCTGCTGGGGAAAATCCCTGCCCACCAGGACCCTCCTGGGCAGACTGTGGGTGACGCTGCCACCCCAATTCCATGGGTGAGCTCTGCAGGGAGTCCTCAAGGGCTCTCTAACACCATATAGGTGCTGTCCCCCACTCCTTCCGTGGACAGCTGTCCCTACCTTGACCCCCTTTCCAAGCTCCAGACAGCCAGTGTGCACAGGCTCTAGTCATGCCTCAGTTCCCCACATTCAAACCTAACCCGTTGCTCTCTGTGGCTCTTCCATTGCAAGGAAGCACATTTGGCAGACCCGAGCCTTGCTTGCGAACGAGCAGGAGAACTTCTCCCCTCCTCCCTCCGAGGATGGGCTGGGGTTTGCAAGTGGGTGTATAACTGCGATTGGAAAGCAAGGATGTGGCACCGAAACATGCAGGCTCGCTTAGTTTGACAATTTTTTTGTTTTAATTATTCATGATACTTAATGCCCTAGTAACGGTGCACTATATCATCTAAAAATAGTGAAGACCTGATACAGCCTCTGCGATTACATCTGTGCTGGGATGTGGTGACAGAAGCCTATTTTTTTTTTTTTTCCCTGCAGGTTGAGATTGCTCTGGTTTTATTAATACAAAACTGAGCCTTGAACCTCACCCTGTGGTTCAGGCATCACCGGGAATTTACAGACTCCCTGTGTGACCTTGGCCAAGTTATTTGGCCTCCCTGCGCTTCAGTCTCCACTTGTGCAATGGGAATAGTGGCATGATCTTGCCTCTGACGGGGAGGGGGGGGGGGGATTAAATGCACTAAATGATTTAAGGCACAAGGTGCTCAGAGACTCTAACGGGACCTAGGCTAGTGCTATAGTACGGGCCGTCAGCCTTTTCCAAATGTGAGCTGGAATTGCCCACCTGAAGTCGGAGGTGGGTGCTAGGACTTGGCCACTGCTGCTGCTGGTCTCTGTGGGAGCACTGGGAGTACCCTCAGCTGAAGCCCCTCTGCTGCCAAAGCTGCATACTGGATCTTGCCCTCTGGCTATAGGTTGCCAAGCTTGCTATAGAAGAGTAAGGAGCTCTGGCCAGGGGTCCTGGTGCCAATGTCACTTGTGTTGTTATTTCTTGGTAGGGCTCTTGGGAATGCCAGGTATTTGTCCCAGAGCATAGGCCATTTTTCTTTTCCCATTCTGTGTGGGCTCTGCTCACTGCCAGAAGGGTGCTGGGCCCTTGCCTGGAGCCCCTTGGTATTGCTGCAGTACAAAACAAAGCATGTTCTGGGTTGTGCCCAGGGGGGTGGGAAGCAGAGGTTGATTTGCTCCACCTCGCATACAGGGAAGGAAGGGCAGGAAGCAAGTCTGAGCTCTGGAGGTGAAATAATGCATGGCTCCTTGAACCGTAATGCAAAAAAATTCATAAAATCATAATAAAGTCGGGCTGGAGAAGACCTGTAGAGGTCATCTAGTCCAGCCCTCTGCCTAAGGTAGGATCATCTCTATGCAAGCCATCCCAAACACATCCTTGTCTAATCTGTCCCCTAACTACACGGGCAACCCTGTCATACAAGCACGAAGCACAGCACCCTGACCTGCCACAAGTAAAACAGGGACGAGCCCTACTGCTGCAAGGGTTGTTCAAATATGCTCCTGAGATCCAAGGAAGAAGGCGGCAAAAACTCCCACAGTCCATACCAATCTAACCACGGGGTACAATTCCTTCCTGATCCTAAATATGGCCATTGGTCTAGCCCCGAGTGGAGGGGCAAGGCCCTTGAGCTTAGGCCAGGATCCTCTGGGTTTTAGTCCCAGCAGGGGCATTGGCACACCCCAGTCAAAATCCCCAGCTTTGACTAGCCCACACCCAGTGCTTCTAAGGAAGACAAAAAAAATAATAATCCCTGCTGTGTAGCAACTGGAGAGGAAATAAATTCCTTCCTCACCCCATGTGGCAACCAAAGCCCAGAAGCATAGGAAGTGCCCATAACAGAGTGCAGGCGTAGCTATGCCTAGATCATCCCAGACCAGTGCTTATCCAACCTCGTCTTGACCACCTCCAGTGATGGAGATTCCCCAGCTTCCCTCGGCCTCTAGCCCACTGCCTCGCTGTACTGACGGAGAAACAGCTTTTCCTGTGATCTACTCGAAACCTGTTTTGCTGCAACTTCAAGCCATTGGTCCTTGTTCTGCTCTCTACATCTAGGGAGAAAAGAGGTTCTCCCTCTTTATGGTGGCCCTTCAGATATTTGAAGACTGGTGTTGTGTCCCCTGTTTGGCATGTTCAGCTTACAGAAATGGCATTTATTTCCTTCAATGAGTCCCCCTATGACTGGCTTTCCAAGCCCTTTATCATCTTCGTCACCTGTCTCTGGACCCTCTCCATGTCCTTTTAAAGTGTGGTGTCCCAAACTGCACATGCTATTCTGGATGAGGCCTAAACAGCTATGAGCAAAGGAGAACCGTCGGCTCTTGCATCTAATGCTCCCGCTGATGCAGCCCAGCACTGCATTCACTTTTGATGCAGCCACGTCACAACTGCAGATTAATTGAGTCTGGGATGCACCAAGACTCCTAGATCCTTTTCTAAAATGCTGCCATCCAAGCCAGGTGTCACTCATTTTGTATTTGTGTTCTTGCTTATTCTTCTCAAAGTGCGACGCCTTGCGTTTGTCAGCATTGAACTTCATCCTGTTGGCTCCAGCCCAGCTTTCCAGTCGGTCAGGATCCTTCTGAACCGTGCTCCTGTCCTTCAGCGTGTTTGCAGTCCTTCCCAGTTTCACGTTGTCTGCAGATTTGCTCAAGAAGCTCTCTAGTCCAGCATCCAAATCCGTAAGCACATTGAACAGCACCGGGCCCAGGACAGACCCTTGTGGGACTCCACTCAAAACCTTTTGCCAGTCCAACTTGGATGTATTTAAAATTAGCTTGCAGCTATTGAGCCAGTTGTCTGTCCACTGTGTAGTAGTTTTGTCTAGCCCTCGTTTCTCCAGTTTGTTTAAGAGAAGGTCATGTGGGACTTGTTAAAAGCTTTGCTGAAGTGCAGATACACTACAGCCACAGCATTACCTTCATCCACCTGCCTACTTGCCTTGTCGGAGACGGAGATCGACTTGCCTTGCTAGGTGAAGCATTTTTTTTTTTTTTAAACTTTCCCTTCCTGATTTTTTTTTTTTTTCTTTTTTTAAATCTATGCAGGTTCTTGCTATTTCCTGGTGTGCTTCCTTTCTGACCTGCTCGTCTTTCCATTGCCTGTTTGCTTTCCTCTTTGCATTTGAGGCATCCTAGAAACTCCTTGTGCAGCCACATTGGTCTTTTGCCGTTCTTTTGCTCCCATTGCATCGGCACCATTGTTTCTTGGTGGGCTTCCAATACCATACCTTTTAGAAGCTTCCAGCTGTCCTGGGCACCTTTATCCTTCAGTGCCTCCCATGGCACCATGCCTACTATCCTCTTGAGTTGGTTGAAATCCACCTTTGTGAAATCCAGCATCTTATTTCGACTGACCTCTCATGCCTTCCTAGTTTCAGGATCATAAATTCTCTTATACTGTGATAGCTACCTCCCAGTTGCTCACCACCTTCATGTTCTCCATCAGTTCTTCCCTATTGGTGACTACAAGATCCAAAATTGATGATTCCCGAGGTGTATCCTCCACATAAGGTAGCCTCCTCCACATTTTTATGTTGGAAAGTATTGTTCTTCCAGCAGGTGTCCATAAAATTGAAGTGTCCCATCAGTACCATCTCATGACGTTTTAGATAATTTTGTTACTTCCTTGAGGAGCCTCTTCCACCTCCTCTTCCTGACTTGGTGGTCTGTAATAAATCTCCACTGATATATTTGCACTGTATCTTCCCCCAAATGCATTCTAATTTACCGTCTTCCTCCTGAACCAGGGATCAAGTCTGTATTTTTTTGACATGCAAGGCAACAGCAGCAGTCGTAAGAGCTGTGCTACCAAGTTCCTGTGGTACCAATAAATTCACAGTACTTTTCTCAGGCTGTTGTTTGTGCCCTGTGCTGCTTGTATATGTATCCATGTATCGGACATATTTTGCATTCTGACTTACTTATTTCACTTTTGCATCACGTGTTGCTTCCCCGTGTCCCTTTCCTGGCCTTTTCCCACAGTTGAGATGCTTCTTCTGGTCCTTTTTCCTTTAGATTGTTTGTTCCCATGGGGAGGGTTTGGTTTCCCATCCTTCATGAAACCTAGTTTAAAGCCTTCCTACAAGGCTGGCCAAATGACACCCAAAGATACTCTTTCAAGGTCTGGTTTGATGGCTCCTGTCTCTTGATAGCAGTCCACCTCCCCAGAACATCTGCCCATTGTTGAAGAATTCAAAGCCTTCATGTCTACACTGCCATCTCAGCTACACGTTTCCTTGCATGGTATGATGGTCCCTGTTAGGGGCCTTACCTTCGACTGGGAGGATCGGTGAGAGAGGACGTACTTCAAGCCCTTAATCCTCCTGCCAAAATCCTTGTAGTGTCATTCCTGGCTGTATCATTCGTGCCTATGTGGACAAGCTGGGAAGGGTAGTGGTCCGAGGGGTGGATAAACTCTGGCACCCCTTCTGTGATATCACGAATGCAGACAGCACACCTTCTAATCGGGATGGCAAATTGGTGCTTCTGTCCCCTGCAGAAAGGAGCCTCCATCCCTGGGGGTTTTCTTCTTGCTCTCGAGTCTGCCGGGTCTTCTGGGTCTTGTCTGCTGATGTCCTCGCCTCTGCCTTTTCCCCAGCTGTGCAGGGTGCTTGAACATGGTTGCTGACTTCAGTCTGTTCCCCTCGAATTTGGGGCACCCTCCTTCTAGTAGTCGCATGTTGCCACTTCTCTTCTTTCCCCTTGGACGCTCCAGTGCCAGCTTCTTGTGACTCCTATTCAGGAAGCCTTCATTTTCCCTGGCAGCATTTTACCTGTAGCCCTTCATTCGGTTCTTCCAAGACGGACACCAGTTCACAGTTGGTGCGGATGAAGTGGTCCTGACCCTCTGGGATTCACATGAGTATGGCACGTCCCACACAAGTCAGAGCTGCTGATCCAGTCTCCAGTTATGCCTCCTGCGCTCCCTGGGTGACCCCTCGGCTGTAGCAAACAAAGCAAAGAAGTGGTGGAAGCCTAGTTCGCTCTCCTGCTCCCTCCTGCAATGAGCTCCTAGGTGAGCTCCCTCTTCATTCACCGCTCTCACAGTTTGCAAGGGGCTGCCTTTTAACAGATTGCCTGATCTGGGCCTGCCTGGCGCTGCCCCTTAATTAGCTGTACCAGCCCCGCTTGAAGTGAGCTGGGCCATAGCTGTAGCACCAACCCTGTCAAGCAGTCGCTCCAAAAGCAAGCACAGCTTTGCCACCGGCCCCACAAGTCAGACACCCAAAATTTCTGGTCTGCAGAATTGCCTCCTCGAGGCCGTGCCGCTGCCGAGCTCTCCGTCTCCTCTTGCGGCAGCTCCCAGGCAGACTCCCTCACTGTTTGCTGCCAAATTTGAGCGGTGGGGAGCGGATACAATAACTGAGGCAGAGCTGGAGGCAGAGATGGCAAATGCAGCCCATGGGCAGGGCTTGATCAGCCTTGCAATACAATGCATCTCCGCACTAGCACCTAGAGGCCCCAGTGTGAGCAGGGCTCTGGTGCCAGGTGCTGTACAGGCTTGTAGTGAGAAACGGCCTCAGGCCTGAAAAGCTCCATGCACAAAGCCAGAATAGACAGTGAGAGAGAGGAAACCGAGGCACAGAAGGTAAATCAGTGATGTGTCTGGCATCATACTGCAAACGAGCAGCAGACCTGGGAGTAAAAGCCAAGTCCGAAAAAAAAGGGTTGGTGTGACGCATGCCTTTTTTTTTTTTTTTGGATCCAGCCCCTTGCTGTAACAGCGATGGAAGCCCCTAAATTGAAACCAATTAAACCCCACTGTTTCATTTTGGGGGAACTAAACCCTTGTCACGTGTACAAGCAAGAGCAGTCGGTGTTAAGCAACGAGCCACAGCTCCCTCCGCACCCTGGGTGAACTAGCAAACGCCGTGCAGGTCACCAGCAGAAGCCACAGTGTTAGTTAATGTTTGCACAGTCCAGCAGGATGCTGAACGGAGGCAGCGAGGGCAGGTGCTGCATTATTATGGTAACGAGGCAAGCGCCATGCAAGCGGTTTTGAAAAACAAACCAAACCAGGAACAACCCCCCTCTCTCCTTCCCCCCAAACATGCTCCTCAAAGCGGCACACGGAATAAAATGAAAAGCCATTGTGGGCTGGGGGCTGAGTGTCGCTGCCAAAGCAACCAGAAACCGCTGGGCTCTCCTCGCTGGAGCGCCCTGCAGTTGAGGTCATTGCAGCTCTGTGCCACTGGCGTGGAGGCTGCTCCTGCTCTGGGTTTGCTTCTGGCTCAGCGGCAGCACTGGTATCTCCGGCTCCAGACACCAAGAAACAGTGACTCCACTGCCTCCATGCACAGCCAGACCTTTCCCATCCATCTCCGTGGAAGGCACCCTCTTTGACTGCTTTGGCTACCAACCAGAGCAGTCACACCCATGTCTGCTTGGCCCAAGCTCCATCCTGCTCCATCTTCCTTGTTTGTTCACCTGCTGCTTTGTGGTGAGGGTTTTTAGCAGTGAGCACTGGGGGTAGACGTTATCTCTGTGCTGTGTTGGTTTAATGAGACTCTGCCCCCTGCTTCTGATCCCTGCCGTAGAGAAGAGGATGGTGAAGAGCCTAGCACACCCTGGTAGGCCTGTGTATTGTGAACATAGGTGGATCTAGGATTTTGAAAAGGGGGGTGCAAATGGTGTCATGCATCTTCATGTATAACGCAAATCATTTTTCTCCTGGTAAAAAAGAAACCAGAAGCTATACTAGGCAAACAAGGTTCTTTTTGGGTGAATCTGATATCTTTTATTAGACCAACTCAAGTAGTTGGAAAACAATTTTTAAGCAAGCTTTTGGGTTCAGGAGAAGCTATGCTAGTATGTTAGGGGCCTAGGGCTATAGTATTCAGTTTAAGATTCAAACAAACATAAATATACCTTTATTGGAACGTGCTAGCAGATACAGAATTGCAAAAGAAAGAATAGCTTAATTAGTGGAACATTAAGGCCATTACAAGGAGAGGGTTGTTAACACCTGTGGAATGAAGAGTTTAGAAGGAATCAAGCAGATTATAATGAGCCTTGAAGTGAACTGAGTCTCACTGCTGTCCGATAGAGGGAGCTGCCCCTGCCTGGCAGTTTGGTTTAAACTTTGGGTAGAGCAGGAATCAAAGGAGGGGACAGCTGCACCAGTGCACCTGCCCAGGGTCTGCCCTGATTGTGAACCACCTCCTCCAGTTCACCGGAATTCATCTGTGAGCTTCTGTCTGCAAAGCTGCAGGTGTCTCCAAGGGCTGCGTGTGCAGTCACTTGGAGTGATTGCTTCTCCACACACCTGAGGCCTGCTGATTTCCTGTTCCTCTCCCCCCACACCTCTCTCCTGCCCCGGCCAAGTGGGAAGCAGGGTGCAACTGGTCCCCACCTTTAATGTGGCACTTACCATGTGTTGCTTTTGTTTTCTCTTTGTGATGCAGGTTGCAAGATCAAAGCTCTGCGTGCCAAAACCAACACCTACATCAAAACACCAGTCAGAGGAGAGGAGCCCGTCTTCATTGTCACCGGGAGGAAGGAGGACGTGGAGATGGCCAAGAGGGAGATCCTCTCAGCAGCTGAACATTTCTCCATGATCCGGGCGACACGCAACAAGGTCAACGGCTTGACGGGAGCCATGCAGGGCCCTCCCAACCTTCCGGGACAGACCACCATTCAGGTGCGGGTCCCCTACCGTGTGGTAGGCCTGGTGGTGGGACCCAAAGGGGCCACCATCAAGAGGATCCAGCAGCAGACGCACACGTACATCGTCACGCCCAGCCGAGACAAAGAGCCTGTCTTCGAGGTCACGGGGATGCCTGAAAATGTGGACCGGGCCCGGGAGGAGATCGAAGCCCACATCACCATGAGGACAGGATCCTTCATTGATGTGAATGCCGACAACGACTTCCACTCCAACGGCACCGACGTTTGCCTCGACCTGCTGGGCAACACGGCCAGTCTGTGGGCCAAGGCACCCAACCCGGCCCGCAGGCCCTCAGCCGGCCTGCGCAACGACAGCCTCAGCTCCTTGGGCAGCACCTCCACTGAGTCATACTACAGCGGGCGGGTGGCGGACACCAGCCCCACCAGCCCCTACAGCACCAGCAGCGGCTTCACCTTCGGCGACCCCCAGGCACCGCTCGGCTCAGAGGAGTGTGACTTTGGCTTCGACTTCCTGGCCCTCGACCTCACCACGCCGACCACCATCTGGTCTCCCTTTGAGCGCTCCAACCCCCTGCAGGCCTTCAGCAGCTGCTCCTCCGTCAACGGCTCCCAGCGACGCAACAGCAGCATCAGTGGGACGGCCACCCCCCGGCACTCTCCGACCCTCCCCGAGAGCAGCGTCGCCCTGGACCACCCCTTAGCACGCCGCATCCAGAGCGACCCGGTCAGCACCTTGTCCTGGCTGCCCACCCAGGGCTCGCTCTCGTCCTTCTCCAACAGTACAGGCTACTCCTCCTCCTCGTCCCTGCCGGGCAGCATCTCGGCCACCTCGGGCTCCCCCACGGATTCCAGCAGTTCTGACGGGCCCCGCAAGAGCTCCCGGGAGTGCATGGTGTGCTTCGAGAGCGAGGTCATTGCCGCCTTGGTGCCCTGCGGCCACAACCTCTTCTGTATGGAGTGTGCCATCCGCATCTGTGGCAAGGCCGAGCCGGAGTGTCCTGCCTGCCACACCCCGGCCACCCAAGCCATCCACATCTTCTCGTAGCTGTCCGTCCAGAGCCGGAGCGGAGGGCGCCCACCTACGCCCCCCCGCCTCCCACGCACCA
>NW_005842226.1:1130509-1130948 GCF_000455745.1 Alligator sinensis
TTTATTTAACGGATCAGACTGGGGATGCGGGGGGAGGGGGAAAGAGATGCTATTTCTCACTGGGTAGGAAGCTGGAGGGAGAGATTGTGGGGGGGTTGGACAAAATGGGCGTTTTGGGGGGGGTGGGGAGAGAAGGGACAGAGGAGAGCGCCAGGAAAGAGGGGTGCAAAATTGCCGAGGGGAGAAAAATCAAATGTTTACAGAATAGCTTTAACTCTGGGTCCAGCCACAGGGCTGGGACGGAGAATGACCAGCTGTTCTTCAACAGTTCTTTCCAAATAACAGTATTCAGTTTGCAAAGTGAAATAAACAAGACAGAAAAGGTCCGGTTGCACTTTTTATTTTAGGACACACAAGGGTTGTCTTTATTTTTTTAAAAGCATTTTATTATTATTATAATTTTTGGGTTTTGTATGTACAGTAGTTATTTTTTTTACAG
>NW_005842226.1:1130958-1141114 GCF_000455745.1 Alligator sinensis
ATATATATAACATTCTTTTTTGTAACAGTTCTAGCTTCTATTTTGCCAATGTGAAAAACTGCCCAAAATGCATTGAGAAGGCCAGTGTTGTGGCCTGGGGAGGAAGGGGGAAGAGGGGGTTGGAGAAGGCAGCCGAGGGATGGGGACCCAGGTTACCCACATCATGTCACACAACACAGTGATTTCTATCTCCTTTTTATTTTGTGGTTGGTTTTTTTTTGTTCGTTTGTTTGGGTTGTTTTTGGTTGTTTTTTATTTTTTATTTTTTTTTTTTTTACCTCTTCTGTATATGTAGGGAATTTATAGGGAAATATGGACTTTATTGAATAAATTTTAAAAACTAAAATATATTTTATTTTAAAAGAAAATAACGGACCTTTGACCTTACATGGCTAAAGTACTGATTATATATTTGCTGAGCTGACTTGACGGTTATGAAATTGTATCAAGAGTTTTATTTTTTGACTTCAAAGCCTTCTTAATAAAGACTTTTTACTATATATGAATATACATTCCATGTGCAGCGTGCTGTTCTCTGATAAGTCCCCCCCTGCATTCACAACTGCGCCTGCTTGGCTTTCCAGAGAAATATTAGCTTGGTGTGACCAGGTCATGGATATAGACCTGCTGTGCTCCCTCAAACGTGGTTGGATTTCAGCAGCATGTTATCGTGCTGCCACGGAAGAGTAGCAAGGGGCACTTAATGCTGCAGGGGCCATGAGAAGGGACAGAGCTTTGAGGATGGGCTTTTGCCAACAGTGCAAATAACCCACAGTGTTGCTTTTAGCCCCTGCAGCAGTGCAGGATGTCTGGGGGATGGTGCACGGATGGATCTAGTAGATGCAGCTGCTCTGTGTTCACCAATGGCTCATGCTAGGACCCATGGTGCGGAGGGGAGTGAGGAAGGCCACAATGCAGCTGTCCCTTGTCATTGTCCCTGGAAGGAGCGATAAGCTTCTCCTTTCCACCTGGCTGCTATCTCAAACAGCTCAGCCCCCATGGTCTCCCACTGCAAAGGAGCAGTCTTGGTGGTGGGAACATCTCCAGGACAGCCTTGAGTCTGCCTGACTTGGCTCTTAAGGCAGGGTCATTGCTGCCAGGTTTTCTGAACAGGCTGTTGGAGTACCATGGGATCTGCAGAGGCCGAGTTGGGACAGGCCCCTGTGGCCCCAGGACATGTCTGTTCCTGCCCTCTCTGCCTAGGATGCTGCTTTCAGCACAGGCTGGGGAAGCCTGCCCTGGGCATCCAGGACTGACTAGCAGGCAGCTTGCAGCTAATACCTCTGGCATCCAGAGCTTCCAGATCCCTATGTAGCAATAGCAGAAGAAGCCTTAATGCATCCGATGCTAAAATACCAGGGTGCCAAGGAACACGATGGCGAAAGTACAACCCTCCTGTGTGCAGGCTGGGGGTGCGTGGTGGGCTGCTTCTGCCCCTCGAGCAAAATTAGCATGGGGGCACTTGGGATGGGGGGAGGGGAGGAGTGTTTAGAGCTTTCTCAGGGCCCTGTTTTTACTCCAGCTGCTGGTCCTAGCCTCTGGGCTCCCATCCACCATGCCTGATGGAAGCTTTTCCACCCATGGAGGCACTGGCTCTTCCCCCTGATGTCCCACATGCGAGGCCACAGGAGGAGCACTGCAAAGAACCCTGGTTCTTAGCTACGGAAGCCGGAGCAGCCAGGGAACCACTGTGACTCCGGTTGAGCGATTGAGGAGCTGAATGTGCAGCAGCTCTTCTAGGACCTTCCCATTCTCTTCTGCAGCTGGGCTAGGGGAGGAGAGCCCTGCCCTGCACAAGGGAAGCACTTGTAGGATGCTTCCTGGAAAGATCTCAAGGCGCTGCAAACATGCCCCTCCTGAGCCAGCCTGTTCTTGCAGCCACCTGTGAGTGACCTTGGGCTCATGCAGGGAATCGGTGGCATTGCTAGGACCAGAATCAAGACCATGGTCCTCTGTCCCAGCTGGATGAGTCTCTGCAGGATGCACAGCTGCTGAGTCCCCCCAGGACATTTGCTTTAATCAGAAGAAACGTCCCCACCTCCCCCCTCAGGGCACATGGCCCTTGTTCCTCACCACCCTGACTGCTGGGTGGTCTGCCCCCTCCTTACAGACACAAGAGCATCAGCTACAGACCACTGGCACAGCCCCAGCAGTCAGCTCCTGCAGCCTTCTGCCTGCTCTGTTGTGCCCCCTACACTTCTGTCCTCCTCGGTCCCAGCATTTCTGTCCTCTGTGGTGGGCCCTATCACTGCTGGGCTCACCACAGAGCTCTGCCAAGGGCATTCTACCCAGAGCACATCCCACATTCAGACCTTCATCTAGTCGCTGCCCTAGCAGCAGAAGGGGCTGGGCTGTAGTAGCTGCTACTGGCTGTAATGCAAAGGAATGACTGGGGAGTAATGTCCTACCTGCTTCCCTTCCCACAGTGCCCCCCACGCAGCAAGCAGGGGCATTCACAACTGCCTGGATCTGCCTGAGTGAGGCACTGTGGGTCAAGCAGCAGCACAGAGGCAGCCACTTGGGTTTGAAATCAGTTGAGAAGTTGATGATTCCCGCTGGATTCCCTGCCAGGGCGGACCCTGAGCTGCCTTGTCTCCACTGCCACCCCACTTCTTGCCCTGCCAACCAGGCTCTGCTGTGCCACGCTGGAGAGCGACCTGCGGACGGCACTTCCGTCCTCGGGCAACCTGCGGCTCTCGCTGCTGGCAGGTAATTCCCTGACTAAGCCGACTCCGGTCAGCCAGACCGAGGGAACATGGGGAAGGCTGGTTCTGAAGTGACCCAGGTCCCCCAGTCCCGTTGACAGGGGGCATCTGAACCCATTCACCTCCTTTGCCAATCCCAGGTGCTGCCTCTTTTGCATCACAGTCAGCCACAGAGCTGTGCCCTGAACTCCAAACATGGTCTAGTTCTGCCTGACTCAGCAGTGATCGAGGCCCAGGGGTGATGAGGTGGGAAAAGGCCACTAGAAAAACTGCCCCACTGGCTTCTGAAAGAGTCTTAGACTGGCAGTGCTTAGACCGAGATGCTGTAGGTTGGACCCAAATGCACCCCCGGCGGGGCCTGAGAAACTAAAACAGCTGCCACGTGGCCTCTGATCAACTCCAGACTCTTGGGGAACGTCGCAGGCAGCAGTGGGCAGAATGCACGACTTTTTGGTGTAGCCTGGAAAGGAAAGGGCAGGGATACGCGGGGCCCTTGGTACTGGGTTAGCAGAGCCACGGCTCATGACTTTGTGCCCCCCGTAATTGCATGGCAGTCACAAAAACAAATGTCTTCCAGCATCCCAGCCCCACCACCAGCTCAACTCTTCCCTGCCCCCAAGGGAGCTTGAAACGTGGCTGCCCTGGAAGAGGAAGAAAAGAAAGAGCTTTAATCAAAAGAAACTTCATCCTGAGACACCAAAGAAGAACCAGACTGGTGGTGAGATGGGGAATCATGGGGGTGAGCACAGGGACCCTGCCATGGTTGGAATGGGGTGCAAGGAGGGAGGGAGAGAGGAGAGGGGACCCTGCTTTGGGGGTCATACAGGGCCTGGCAGAGGGGAGTGGGTTGCACATAGTCTCTGCCATCAGGGAAAGTGGGGGGTGTCTGTGGGTCCTAGAAGCAGAGGGGGGATAGGAGAGGGCCCACAGGGTGTTGTAGGCTGCTCACTAGAAAGCAAGTGTCATTGCCACTGGGAATCCAGCCAGGTTCTGACTGCAGGGAGGGGGGTTCCCCACACAGCAAGGACCTACCCATGCTGAGGTCTCCTAAACAAAGGAGCTAGAGCAGCTTGCACCAGTGCCCGCTTGTGTCTCACATCCAGGCATCACACACCTTCTCTGGGCTGGGCCCTGCAAGACAGCTCACCCATGGGCCTGTGCCAGGTTGTCTTGGCTGCTCCGCTAATGGCTGTGGGGAGACTGATTTGGGCTGTAGGCCAGCAGCAGTGTCTACAGAGGGTGTGTGTGTGGCTGTGTGTACATGAGTGTGTGAGAGAGAGAGAGAATCTGTGGGTAACAGTGCCCAGCCATGGTCCCTAATGCAGGCAGAGTTGGATAATGGGCTCTTTGAGGCTGGGGAAGCCTGAAGCCAACGAGGCTCAGCTGGGGGTTTGCTGGGCTTGAGCAACCTGCTCAGAAGCATCCAGAATTAAAAGCCTAGGGGTGTGGACAGACAAAACACCTAGGCTGGAGTAAAGGGAGAAACAAGGGCATGCACTTCCCGATGCAGCTCTTAGCAGGAGTTCCAGGGCTCTGCAAAGCTGCTGGCCCCTGGCTGGCGTTTAAAGCTAACTGTCCCCAACAGCACCTAGTACCTGCTTCAGGCTCCAGAGGCTCCTGAGTCTATTGCCACGCAGGAACTGGGGCTGCTGGGGAGCCCAGCTCCCTCAGTGCCCTGTGACCCACGTGCAACAAGGACAGCCAGCTCACTGCCTCCGTGGCTGCCAGGCCCTGCTGTCTGGAGGGAGCGGGCTGACAGTGCCCCGGGCTGGGGCACTGCTCCCTCCACACCTTGGTTACTGTTTCTTTAGAGGCCCTTTAGGGGCACTGGACAGCTCAGGGTCATGGCAGAGCACTTCAAAGCCTTCCCCTCTAACCCTCAGACAGGGAGCACTTGTGGGCTGCCTCACTCTTGTACTGGGGCAGCCTGTATTCACGTACCTGATCCTCCCCGGTGGGCACGCAGATGCTCCCCTGTATCAGCTGTCTCACTGGAGAGGCCAAGGCCTGGGCTGTAGAAGCAGAAGTTGTCTTGCCCCAAATGTCTCTGCAGCCAGGCTCCCCATGGTTTATGACCTCTCTGGGGCCCAAGCTGTGCCCGTGCCCTGCAGATAGCAAATGCTGTGTGTTTATATAAGAACCTGAACTGCTGGGAGACTGCCCCATGCCCACGGCGCTGCACGAGGGGACTCCTGCCCTGCTGGGCCCAGGCCGGAGCAATGCAGACACAGACGTTAGCTGTTGGGCGCTCCCTTGCTTGCTTCTCTCCAGCACAGAATTCACACCAGGATTTTTGATGGTGGTGCAAAGTGCGATCAAACCCGTGGGAATATTTTTCCCACCCCTCTTGTTTGGTCCCCATCTGAAAACATGGCTATTAATGGCATTTCAGGCTGTGTCTACAGGGTGCACGCCGCGCAAACACGCCTACATGATTTGTTAATGAGACACATGCGGCCGACAGCCCGCGGGTAATTAGAGATTCATTATTTTTGCATCAGAAACTGCCTTTGTGTGTTGCGTGTTGCAGAATTTGTTCGCATTAGGAGAAAAAGAGGCGACATTTTAATCTCCCTGATTGTCACGTTGCACTAATCCTTCCGCGCACTGGATTAATGGAGCATGTGCCGTCCTTGTAGAATTATCAGTGCCGACAGACGTGAGCAACAGGAACCAGCGGGGCATGGAAGGGATGTCTGGAGAGCTCACGGCCCCCCTCTGGGGGCTCTGCGGGGAGACATGGAGCCTGGCTGGTTTGGGGTGGGTGGCAGCTGGGTCTTTCCTGAGAAATGCCCCACCGGAGGTGTGGGTGCAATGCCAAGAGGCAGCTCTGCCCTGTCTCACTGAGCAACCCCCTTCACCCCAATGGGCCTGCCTCTAACCGAGGAGCCAGAACGTATGAGCCAACAGTGCGCCCTTGTTGCAAGAAGGCTAAGGGCAAACTGGGCTGCACTGGTAGGAGTGTTGCCAGCAGGTTGAGGGAAGTGATTGCCCCTCTGTTCAGCACTGGTGAGGCCACATCTGGAGTCCTGTGTCCAGTTTTGAAGCCCCCACCATTACAGAAAGGATGTGGACACATTGGAGAGGCCAGTGGAGGGCAATGAAAATGGTTCGGGGCTGGGGGACAGGGCTTGTGAGGGGAGGCTGAGGGAACTGGGTGTATTCAGTCTGCAGAAGAGAAGACGGAGAGGGGATTTAAGAGCAGCCTTCACCTACCTGAAGTGGGGGTGGAAAGAGGCTGGAGCTGGGCTGTTCTCGGTGGGGACAGATGATGGAACAAGGAGCAATGGGCTCAAGCTGCAGCAAGGGAAGCTGAGGTTAGATATCAGGGGAAACTTGCTCACGAGGAGGGTGGTGAAGCGCTGGAACCGGGTACCCAGGGGGGTGGCGGACTCTCCATCCTTGACGTTTGTGCAGCCCCGGCTAGACTTGTGGCTGGCTTCGCAGCCCGGTGCCCCCAGGACGTGTCAGCCCAGGAGCTGCCAGGAGAGGCGCTGACCTCGGCTTGGGAGCAGGGCGGGAAACTGAGGCAGGCCGAGAGGCGCAGGGGCTCGTCTGCCCGCCGGGGCAGCGCCATAAACGCGACGGCGCGCGGGAGCGCCCGCGAGCGCTCATTGGTCAGTGGCCGGGGGGGAGGAGGCCCCGCCCGCGCCATAAAAGCGACGGCGCCCGGTTCCCACGCGTGCTCTCCTGCTGCTCGCCATGGCCGCGCCGGACCTGTACGCGCAGGTAGGGGCCCGCGCAGCGCAGCGCGGCTGGGAGCTGGGGCCTGCCGCTGCCCCTGCCGCTCCCTCGTGCCCCGAGGCCCTGAGCCCTCCGGGGGGTTTGCTCCTGCGGGCCCCGGGACACGGGGGGGGGGCGGCATTGGTCTCTGTTCCAGCTCTTGCAGAGAGCTGAGCAGGTGGGAGGCAGGTCCCCAGGACAGGTGAGGACCTGGGGTTGATCACAGAGGAGCACTGAGCCCATGAAACACGGATGTGGTGCTGGTGCCCTGGCTGGCTTGGAAAGCATCTCTAGCAAAGCACACCAGAGCCTAATGGGACTCTCGGGGTGTGGGGGGCTGAGGCTGCCTTGCTGCCCTCTGCTCCAAGGAGGCTGCTCTGTGCCCTGAACTGAGTCGAGTCTCGGCCCCCGGTTGCCCCCTCCAAGGCCAAAGCCATCCAGCAAGCTCAAGCATTAGGACGGGAAGCTGCGGCCTGCAGGAGAGGTCCCTCGCGTTGGCTGATCTGGGTTTGAGACACTGGTGCAGCCACGAGTATTGAACTAGTCTGTGGTGTGTGGTAGCTGCTGGCTGCTCTCCTGGCAGCCTCCTTCAGTCTCTCCATCCTGTTGCTAGAGTGGGGGTGTTGGTAGGGCAGAGTGCGTTTTGATCCCACCTACCCCTGGAAGTCTCTTACCTATGCCCAGAATCACAACCTGGTCAGCTACCCTCTTATTCTCAGCTGCTGAAAGCTTCCCCCTCTTGCCTCCCCTGCCTCTGCAAAATGTACCACAGGAGCCTTCGCGATGACTAGAAGGTGAAAAGGCAAGATAGCATGGATCCAGACACTTAATTCCAGTGGCCTGGGTGCTAGGACCCTGGCGACTTGCCCCCAATGTGGATTTGAGGGGGAGGCTGGGGTGGGGCCTGTGGACAAGCACTAGAATGGGTTACTCTAGCACTAGAGGGGTCGACTCTCCATCCTTGGAGATGTTTTTTAAGGCCTGGCTTGGCAAAGCCATAGCTGGGATGCTCCCAGTGGGGCTGGTCCTGCCTTTGAGCAGAGGGTTAGACTAGACCTCCTGAAGTCCCTTCCAACCCTAACTTTCTGTGCTTCTGTGACAAGGGCATTTAGCTGCTCCTGGACCGAAGCTGCTCGGGCACAGATTCAAAGTCCAGCCCGTTGTGCTGTGTTTCCATCCCCTTTCTCCCCACTCCACTCTCCTGGTTTCAGGGTTGTCTTGTGCTTAGCCCCAGCCAGAGAGCATGCAGCCTTTGCTGTATTTACTGCAAATGTGGCTAGGTTATATTGCAGCTTCATCAGTGCAGTGCTGTCTGATAGCCTCTGCTCCTGGAGAGGCACCTGGGGAACCTGGAGTCAGTTGTGCTCCACTTCTGGGTATGGAGGCTTCTGGTCTGGAAACTGGTGCACGTGCTCTGAACTCGCACTTGCTTCTCTCCTGCCTAATCGTGCTGGGCATGCTCTGGCTTTGTCATATAACCTCCCGTCTCCCCATTTATTGCTTGCACAGACTCCTGTGTCTGCTCAGTGCTGGGCTATTCACTATTCTTTCAGTGCATTTTACCTTGTTTAAAAGCTCTGGAGTGCTTGGGACTAGATGGACCCTTATGTCTTGGAAGATGAGCAAACTCATTTGGCCTGATTCTTCCCTGCCCCATCCCCCTCCATGCCTCTGGATCCTTTGTATGCCAAGCCAGTTACCTTGTTGCTCAGGTGCTGGAGGTAGAGGAGGCATTGGGATGTACTTCCAGAGCACCGTGAGCTCTTTGGCAGGAGGAGATTCCTGGTGTGCATGTCAAGGGGGCTGGCTGACTAGGTGGTGAGCCTCCAGACTACATCAAATGCTGTGCCCAGCAGTATCCTGCCATGGGAGCCGTTTTTTCTCAGTGGTAGGTAATCAGGTGTGGGTGTTTGCAAGGAGCCCTCCCATACTACTTGTCTGGATCCAGGTAGTTCCCTGTGACTTGGACTCAGTTCCTTGATTCATCAAGCTCTGGGATGAAGGCAAGTGTCTGTCCCCACTATATGGCTACAGATAATGGCACTTCCCCACAACACTGGACTACTATCCCAGCATCTCTGGAGGAGACCAGAACCTGCAGCTCGGGGCCCTCCTTACCATTGGCTTCAGCTGCGCATGTAGACAGGCCAGCAGTCTTTGCTCTCGTGGTGTTGGGTGTGTGTCTGTGGACAGTGGACTGAGACTACATTTCTGTAGACTGTAAAACAAAGTGGAGTAGATGATGCCTCAAACTTATGCACTGAATTGGCAGAGGTAGCTTATGAAGTCTGTCTTGGATGGCTCCAAGTCTGAATGCTAGCGAGGCCTTTATTAGCACCACATGTTCTGGTTAAGTTACACCCTTGGCTTTTCAGCAAGCCTGTGCATTGTAATTGGGGCTTCCAGCTCTTTCACATGGCATCCCCGGTTACAGATGGGCTGTGTCTGGGGTTGGGGGAGCAAGGGTTGGAGAATCGGACTTCCAGAGTCTTCCTGTCAGGTGCAGGGAGAACTGAACACCCTAAAGATCAAACCTGCTCATCACTGTTACTGCTGGGCCTTGCATGTCATTGCCTGAGGTCAGGGAACAGCATCTTGTGCTTTGCTTGCAGGCCCTCATTTGCTGGGTGCTGCTGCAGTGTGACAGATGCCTAAATTGGGGCCACTTTATGTTGCTTAAACCAAAGCTGGGAAATATTAAGCCTTCCATAGACTCTTTGCTGAGTAGGCGGTCTGTAGTTCAACAGACACCTGGAGTGCAGCCTGGCACTGCTTCAGGCTGTCTGTTTTGTTGGATTTTTTTTTTTTTTTTTTTTTTTTGGCGGGGGGGCATAAATGTCCACTTTGACAGTCAGCTCTCCCTTCTCACTGCTGCGGTGGTTCTGGCTGTGACTGAGGCTGCCTTCTCCCAAGTCCAAGTTCAGATGCCTGCCTTCCCCAGTCAAAACCACCACCTCGTTGTATTGCAGTGATCGAACAAAACCCAAGCTATTGTACTGGAGACTCAGATCTTTGCATTCACCCAGATGTGTATGGTTAGAAGGAAAGCTTTGGCCTCAGTAGGCATGAAACAAGGGAAATGTTCTTGATGCTCTAATGCATATAAAACAGCCTAAGGTTGCCCACTGAACGGTGAGGGGGAAACGAGTTACTGAGCAGCTGTTCAACAAGTGCAGCCTATTCTGTGCACCAAGCTAAGGCAAGAAACAGCTGAAGGAGGAGTAAGCAGCATGCCATTGGGGTCAGAAGTGCAAAATGATGCATGTCTGGGCAGCTGGGAGTCTGTAAGAGGGGCTAACCAGAACTTTTCTTCCAAGCAGTACTTGGAGGGGAAGCCTATGGGACTTAAAGGACATACAGAGCAGCTCAAGACAGTCTGCAAAGCCTCTATTGTGCCTTACACAGCACATGACAGCATGGGAAGGATTCTGATTGCTGTGCACAAGGACTAGTGCATTTCCCCACCTGTTTGCTGGACTTGGTCACCTTTTAGCTAGAGCAACACCCCAGATGTGCTGCAGGGACTCTTTAATCCCATTCTCCTAGTTAAACTGCAGGCTTCCTGGCTTGTATTTCTCTAGTTAAACAAGCAATACAGCATGGTTGGGGGTGGGGGGTCTGGGGCAGGTTATGAGCAAGCAGCTCCAGCCCCTACCCTCTGCACTGGGGAGAGAGAAGTTGGGAATCCTACCAATGTTTTCTAACAGGACTGTGATGGGGGGGGGGGG
>NW_005842226.1:1141124-1148252 GCF_000455745.1 Alligator sinensis
GTTCTTAAATCTGCACTAGAACCAGGGCAACCTGAGAAGCACAAGCAAATGCACCAATTTTAAACATTCGTTGCGTTTACGATCCTGACCCAGTTACCGAAAGCCATGTCCAACCTGTCCAGTGTAAACTGTTCTTGCTATATTAAGCTTTGCATGGGTTGGCTATTTTGCGTTGCAATTAGCCTGCCTGGAAACGGGGTCTAGGATTGCTTGCACAGAAGTGATGTTCTCAGAGTGGCTGGAGAGGAGAAACACTGTATGATGCTCATCTAGTAGGGAGGATGGCCTTCTCTGGTATGGGAATCTGTTTTCACGCACACTGAAAGGTCCCAAGACAATATGCACGGATGGAAAGATCTTTGGTGTAGGAGAGGGTCTTCCTTGAAACCTGGATCCTGGCAGCTGAGTAATAGTGAAGTGAGCTCAAAGAATTTGGGGATCTCTCAAATGCTGACATAAGTGGGAGCAGTGCCCCCTTATCAACTTAATGGGCACTCATGGATGCTGGGAGGTCAGAGGAGCCCTGCAAGCTCACTGGATGCCAGGATACAAGGGTGCAAGCACCCAAGTTGGGACAAGCCCCCTGACCATCAGTGATGCTGTTATTGCACTACTTGCACCCTGCTCTGAGGACAGAACTGGTGACTTCCCCCATTGGCACTCCTGTTGCGTTCACCACAGTATCGGCGTGACTCGGACGCTCAAAGTACTCTTCCCAATCCCCTGGGAGACCAGGGGCTGCTGTCTCCAGTTTCCAACTGGGGGAATTGAGGCACAGATTAAGGTCAGAAGTGCCTGCTAACTTCAGGTGCCCGAAGGGAGATGCCTTGGCAGCAGGCAGCACTTAATTGGAGCTGGGCTCTAAACACAGGCCTCATTGCAGCTGTACATGCTCAGAGCTTCTGCAGATCCAGCCCCAGTGCCTCTGCTTGGGCCTCCTGAATGTGGGGCATGCACCATTTGCACCGGCCTGAAAAATCTGGGTGGAGTGAGTTGCCTGGCATCCCCTGGGAACCCTGGCCTAGGGGTAGAGTCCTATTTTTCCAGGGCAGCATGTAACTGCCTTAACCATGAAACAACAGTCTGCTTTTCCTACAGCCCCCTGGTTCCCTGCCAGTGGGTGAAATAGGGGCCTGGCAGACCCTCACTAGACACCCCTGCTTCACCCCAGAGCAGGCCCATCCTGTGCCCTGAAGGGGGATGGGGCCCTGTGAAAAGTGGTAGGCGACATTTTGCGGGGGATAATCTAGGAACTTTGTGGCCCCTTAGCTCTGAGGACTTTGTCATAGCCCCTTTAACTGTGGGACTTGTCTGGTTTCTGCTGTCTCCTGTCCTTGTGGGCTTGAAGCACCAAGGGGAGTGGTGCAAGGCATACAGTAGAGGGTCCTTAAACCTTGATGCTCCTGTAGGCAAGGATTTCTCTTCCAAAGACTGTCTGGCAAACCAAGGGTATGCTCCTAGAGTAAATGAGCACTGGGTATCTGGAAGGGGATCGTGATCAGCCAACGTGGCTAATCTGGGGTTAGGTGACTGGGGACTGAAGGTTACAGGGTACTATGTTCTGCAGTGGCTGTGAAGGGCTCAAGGGGAAATCCATTGTGCAGGGGTGAGTCTCCTGGATGTCTGAAAGGAGCACTCAGTTCTCAAATGTTGTCTGGGCTTAGGCCAAGGAGGAAACTGGGGGGTGGGGGGGCTTGTTTAGTGGTTCCCTGACTGCAGCAGTGCACTGCACTAGCCAAAGTTACTTCTGGACCTCTCCAGGATCTGTCTGTCTGCTTCCACTTGCACAGTCATCTCTTTAGGGACCATCAGCCCAGAATATCCTCATGGCAATGGCTCTGGGAAGGGTGTGAAACACCGGCAGCAGCGCTGGTCCCAGAGGCTGGGGCAGCTGGCCTGCGAGATCAGACTCCCCAGGGATGATGGAACCGGCGCCAGAGGCTGAGGAAGGAGCCAGCTCTGTATGAGCACCATCCCCTGGACAGCACCAGTGAAAGCCCAGCTTTGGAGAGTGGTGCCTCTTGCCTGCTTTCAGGAAAGTGGCACTCCCTCTCCACCCCCAGACAGCCTGCCAAGCTGAGCCCTTACTGAGTTTTACCTTGCAGGTGTTCTCTGTGTGCATGGCCTTGGAGGGGAGGGGAGAGGAGAGGATGGGATCTCTGCTGCAGCAGAGAATGGAGACTGATTGTGGGCCCCACACACTGGATGTGGGGAGTGGGCTTCAGTGAGCCCAGCCCCTTTCTTGTGCCCCAGCCATCCCAACTTGTCCCTCAGTCCTCTATGCAGCTCGCCTCCTGTTTCACTCCGGCTCCTTTTTCTCAGTTCCTCTCCGATTCCCTGGGTTCAGCTTTTGCCCCCTCTGTCCATCAGGCCTCCCAGCATTTGCACAAAGGATCACCAGGAGGGATGGGCTCTGCTTCTCATTACTGCTCCAGGCCCCAGCAAGTGGTTACATGCTCTCAGTAGAGCTTCTCCTATCTATAGTCTTGGGCTTGGATCATGGGATGAATTGTGCCGCATGGGCTGCCTAGGAAGGGAGCCTGCCTGGTATGGGGGGGGGGTGGGGGGGGGGGGGGGGGAGGACTTCTTGCTTCATGTTCCCCCAGGTCCTATCTGAGTGTGTGCAGACAGCATTCAGAGGCTTATTACTTGGCTGTTTCCCCAGCCAGCCTCCCCAGGCTAGGCAGCTGGTGCATCCCTCCCATACAGGCCATCCTCTTTCAGCGTCAGGCCTCTGCCAGTGAAACGGCTGTAAGAATATTCTTATGTGGCAAAATGCACAGCTGCCTCCTTCAGCTTCCTCTGCAAACACCAGTTGGCTGCTTGTGCTGGACCATCCCATGTGCTGCTGCTTCTTGAAGCTAAAAAAGGTACTTTTCCTTTTGGAAACGTGGGTTGAAACTGTTAAAACTGAGCTACAGGCAGTTGTGGGCAGCAGGGTTACCTGGGCAGCCCCAAGCCAAGCCCAGACACAGATCTGGCGTGTAGTGGTGGCTGTCCCCATCTCCCACTATAGTCACCCAGCACTTCCCATCACTGCACACTTCCAGCTGTTGGCAGGCTGGCTAAATGGCTTGGGCTGAGGCTTGCCTGTGTCAAGTGCTCATCTCAGACAGAACTTGGAAGGCTTCAGCTATTCCTGGGAATAAGACTGGAAAAAAATTCCTCATCTGGGTGTTTAAGGTCACTTTAACCTCCGTGCGAGTCCCAGCCTGCCCCAGCTTTGCGACCCCTTGTTGCCCAAGCTGAGAGGGTCGGATACCTCTGCTTGTTCAGACCTGCCGAGAGGCTGCACTGAGCCGGCTCCAGCTTGGGGGCCCAGCAGGACTTCCTTGCACTTAATCTCTCCGGTTTTGCCAAGAGCACTAATGTGGTTCCACCTACCAAAAGTAAATGCAGGGAGACTTGCTCCTGGGCTCTGTGCCTGCTGCTTATGGGGGAGATGGTACTGCCTGCCTGAGATGCAGAAGGGGCTGTAGGACTTAATGGGTGAGAAGAGATGGGGGTGGGGGGGACACTGGGCAGAAGGCTCTTCTGCTTGAGGACGCTTCTTCCCATGAACCCAGCAGAAATTTGAAGCCTTTTGGCAAATTGCTGTGAAACCTACCTGTGTCCCATCCATCCCAGTGCCCAGTGATAAGGACTTACTGCTGTTACCAGCTATTCCTTTAATTTAAGGCCACTGAGGTCAGGTTGCAGGGTTTAAACTAAGTTCTGGCACTTCCTAGCTTTTGAATTCTTGACTTTGGTTTTGAAATGGTCTAATAGCCTCTAGGGTATAAATTACACAGGCCATGTAAAAGTTTAGGTTATTTGTTACTTGTCTTTTTTCCATTAAATGATGTGTTAACATACCTTCCACCCTGCAGACCTGGCTTGCAGCAAGTGCTTCCAAGTTTTGTGGACTTTGCAAACTGGAATTTGTGGCTTATTGTTAGCAACAGGCTGGTAGCAGCCCTGCAGAGTGGGAGCTAGGCAGGAGTGTGATATTACCAGGCCCTTTCGCAAATCTGAAGTAGTTCCATGGTCCATAACATGGAAATGGGGCATAGCCCTCTCCCAGATCATGTACCTGGAAGCCTGTCGGCATATAGTAGGAGAGTATCTGTCTCGACTTGCAGTTAGGGTTCACTTGACTGTTCTTAAAGGCTGGTATCTCCTGGCTTTTAGGTAGACCAAACTGCCTTGGTAGGAGTTGCTTATAGCAAGTGACCCAGCTTCTGATTTAAATGTCCCATTCTCTAGTTTCAGTGCCCGGAGCAGAGGGCAAGTGGGCTGCAGAGCAGGGGGCACTTCTGAATTGCTGAGTCCCACCTCTGGCTCTTGTGGACACTTGCCAGTAACCTTCCTACAAATTGAAACTGCCTCTAGTCTGGACTTGTCATCAGACAGCTTGGGCGGCAGGCCATGCTTTCTATGGCCAGGTCTGCAGGGCACAGTGAATGAGACTTTTTGGCCTCCGTCCCCTCTCTTGTGAAGGGAGGGCCCAAGCTGCTGCGGGCAGCAGTGCTGCATCTGCACTTCCAGAGCTGTGCTGCGGGAGGGGGCACTGCAGCAGGGTGCAGCTCATGGCAGGGGATGCTACATCAGGTGGCAAAAATTGGGTAGGCTTCCTTCCAGCTCCTTCGCTTGCCCTGTCCTCAGCTGAGCTTGAAACTGGAAAGCAGCCCCAGACTGCAGTACAATGTAAAGCATGCAGTGGGTTGGTAACCAAATTATACGGAGCCTCTCGGCAGTTCAAGGCTGTGTTATTTGATCTGTGTGTCTGCTTTGTAGAACTGCAAACTAATGTGGGCTGCATAGCAGCAACTTGGAAGAGACTGACAGCATTGAGCTAGCATCTGTCACTGGGTTGTGGGCTGCTGACTGGAGGACTGAAGGCTTTGGACCCTGTGAAGTAACTTAAGATGTAAAGCTTCAAAGTGAAACTCTCTAGGAACAGAGAGGAATGGAGGTGTTCAGGTATGTGAAGAACTGATCTTCAGCCAAGTTAGGGTTATGTAGTAAAAGCATGACCCTGGGTTCTCTTCCTAGCTGTACCAACCATCAGGCTTAGCATTGGTGTCAATGAGACAACTGCTGCATGGGGGAAACTGAGGCATGGAACTGTAGTCATTTGAGCATGTCTCAGGCCTGGGGCCTGGACTGCTGTAAGTGGGAGTCTTAAATGGAGTCCTAGGCCTGTACTTCTGCAATGGGGCAGTAAAGTCTCCTGACTTGATATCATTACCATTACACTAGACCTTGCTATCTCTTAAGATCCTGTTTCTTAAATTCAGAAAGAGGCAGTACTAGATCAGATACCAGCAGGGAGCATAGCAGACACTGGCATGAAGCTTGCCTTCCCATACCATCTCTCTGACACCTGCTAATGATTGTAGCTGTAGGGCACACCTGGCTAAGCATCCGCTGCCATTGCTATGGGATGGAAATCTGTCTATAGCTCATCATCATGGGAGCACTAGATGCCAACCCCAGCGCCTTGCTCTGGCCAGCCCCAATAACTGAGGATGACTCCACAGGAGACTGGGAGGCAGCAAGTGCTCAACTACAGCAGAGCAAACTCTGACATGGGTGCTAAGGACAGTGCTTGGCTTTGAGCTTGCCTTGTGCATGTTTTTGCCCCCCTCACCTGGGTCCCCTGGGCAGCAACGCAGCCTATTCATCCCTCCCTGCCTGGAGCAGTCTCACTGCATTGGTCCATCACCTGCCTGGGAGAAGGGACCTGCTTCTCAGCAGGGTGAGTTCTTCCCTGCACAAGGAGGAGTCCATCCTACCCCAGCTCTGAGTGGTAACCCAGAATTTGGGGGTAACTCCACATCTAGGGTGGGGTTCATAGATGTTAGGGCTGGAAGGGACCTCGAAGATCATCAGATCCAGCCGCTGCCCCCAGGGCAGGAAGTTGGCTAGGGTCAAAGGACCCCAGCAAGATAAGCATCCAAATGTTTCTTGAGTAAGTCCAGAGTAGGTGCTTGCACCATGTCTAGAGGGAGTCTATTCCAGGTATTGGGGGCTCAGACAGTAAAGAAATGTTTTTCTTATGTCCAGCCTAAAACAGTCTTGTAAGGTTAAAAAGAGCTGTGAACAACCAGCTTGCCCTGCACCCCTGCTCTTCAGCAGAGCTAACGCTGACTTAACGGGGTCTGAAGCTTGCAGTTGCTCTGTGGCCTGCACATAGGTTTTTTGCCACTCAAAAAATCCAAGCAGAAGGGTTTGGACTGCACTGGGAGTGTACATACATGGGTGAAGAAGTATCCAATAATGCGTTGATAAAAGCATGTCAGGCTCACGCCTTATGGCAGATGGAAGTATTGGACTGGGTAGCATCTGAAACATGCAGTGTGTAGGAGGGAAAACACCTTTTTATAGTCCCTCATAATCCTACATTTGCTGAAGGAGGGGCTTTGGCCCACTAAAAACTGCTGATTGCTGCTGGATAATAACATAGCTGTGCTGCTGGTGGTGGCTTATTAGGAGTGGCTGCTATTCCAGCTGGATCCCTGCCTGCAAATACTCCATAGTGGGTGGAGCACCTTCCAGCAGTGCAGCATGGAGCAGTTGCTGTGAGGCTCTGATCCTCCTGGGCTGGTGGGGGATTGGGCTTGATTTAGGCAGGTGTAAAAGCTTCATGAGCTCAGGAAGCCTGGTGGGTGGGGGAGTCCACCAGGAGTGGCTTCTGCAATGACTTAGCCCCAGTACTGGGTTGCTCGAGCTAAACTGCTCTTCTAGGTGCACAGATTAGACTGACAGGGTATTTTAGACAAGTCTTCAAATACCTGAAGGGCAATTACAAATGATGGAGAGGCTTTCCCTTGTGGCTGTAGGGGACAGGACTAGGAGCAATGGCTTTAAATTGCAGCAGGGGAAGCTCTAGTTTGGAGACTAGGAGGGTGGTCAAGCATTGGACCAGGCTGCCTAGAGAAGTTGCGGCATTTTCATCCTTGGAAACTTTTTAAGAGCAGGTTGGATGGATACTTGGCTGAGATGGTCCTGCCTTGAGTAGGGGGCTGGACTAGATGACCTCATGAGGTCCCTTTCCACCTTACTTTCCAAAGATCTTGTATTTCTGCTGCAGTCCTGCCCACCTCCCTGGGCATCCATGCCTGCATACCCCTCACTCAGTGGGCT
>NW_005842226.1:1148262-1178516 GCF_000455745.1 Alligator sinensis
ATGCATTTAGGGGGGGAAAATCTGAAGTCTTTGTCCCAGAAATGGGGAACCAGCAGTGCTGTGAGACAGAGCAAGTACAGGCATATCCAAGTCCTATCTCTGAGCTTCACCCATGGTAAGAAGCCACCATCATGCACAGGGGTCTGTCTTAATGCCCTGTGCAGAAGAGCTGAACTGAGGCCTACCAAACTCTTGTAGGACTTTTTCCAGTGAACTGACCGAGCTTCTTGTCATCTAGTGGCTTTTAACTAGGCTGCTTTTGGGAGGTGGGAGGGAGACTAGCCTCAGATCCTATCCTAGTCCTGTGGCAGCTGCCAGTGCCTGGGGGGGATGGCAACAAGGAATAAATGGATGGTGCGTTGTGAAGGGCCCAGGGCATAGGGGAGTGGGTGGTGTCGACCAGAACCTGCTACTCAAGCAAATGAGAGCACGTGGCAATCGCCAGGAGTGTGGCCTAGGAGAATGAAGCTCTGGAGGAGCCCGTTTCATAGTGATGGTGGCGCTGGTGATGAGGGACCAGATGGGTCAAGAATGGCAGGAGCTAGATTGGGGGCAGGTAATTACTTTGGCTGGAGGGCTGCTTAATGAGTTTGAGCTGTCAAGGGCCACAAGGGTAGCCCTGCCCCTTGACTGCTGCTCCATCCCTGGTTGCCTTCTTGGGACTAGAACATATTTTAATTTTATTTTAAAATACATTTTTTTTGTCATAAGTGATTACATAATAGCCCAAAATGAAGTCTGACTCTTGTGTATTGTGGGAGTATGGGTGGGTTGGTGGGGATAGGGGTTTGTGGGGCTGTATGGGGGTTTGTGGGGAGCCCGCATGTGGCTGCTTTGCAATGCCACTGCTGCCCCACTGGGCAGCCCAGAGGTGGCGGTGACACTGGTGGACATGCAGAGCAGCCTGGTTCAGGCTCTGAGTGGCTGCAGCAGGAAGAGCCCAGCAGCAGCGATGGGGAGGAGCTGCTTTTCCCCTGCGCTGAACAACAGCTTTTGCCCAGCCACTGCTGCTGCTCAGCATAGGTGAGTCCCAAGTGGGAGCAGGGTGGGTTGGGGCTGTGTGCTCAGGTCCTCACTGATACTGCGGGGCTGGGGCCGGCAGTGGTGGCGGCCAGAAGGAGCCGCTGCTGCCTGGTCTGTCTAGAAAGGCAGTCCAGCTGTGGAGCCACCTTGGCCCCACTGCTTGCCCAGGGGGCGGCAGGATGTGCCACGGCCGGACAGTGCCTGGATGAGGCAGGACCGAGGGACCCACTGCGGCCTGGACAAAGACCCTCAATGGACTGGATCTGGCCCACAGGCTGTATTTTGCCCAACCCTGGGCACAATGGTCTCCGGAAGGCGTTGAGGGAGGGAAGCATGGTGAACATCCCAAGCAGCCCAGGCTTGACACTTCTTGGGGAACGTCACAGACTCTGATATACTGTGCCACAGACTGGCAGGGGTGACCCCTGCATCAAAGCCAGCAGCAGACCATGGCTGTATGGGCTTGTCAAAACCCTGCCCTTTCAAGGCGTTGTTCCTGTGCCCTGCAGGGTGCTTTAGGACTGCCATCTCTGCTGGGCTCCCCATGCATGGCTCTGCTTCAGAGCCCTGCATCCCGCTCCTGTTCCTGGCCAGCTTAAGGTCTGTGCTGCCCCGGACTCAATTCCCTGTCTGAGGAGCATCCGTAGCTGGAGGGAGGAGCAGGAGGTGAGGCAGTTAGGAGTGGGGGGGGAAAAAGTCATCGGGAAGTCTGACTTGTGCCAGGACTGGAAACCTCTAGCAACGTTTGCAGAGGCAGGACTGCTCCACACAGGCTTCCTTGGGCCCCTTGCTGACCTGGGCCCATCCTGCTCCCCCCACACTCCCAAAAGGTAGGAGCATCTCTGGGACTCCATTGAGTGGTCATCTTGGTCACATCACTGCAGAGCAGGACTGGCAACCCAGTTGAGTGCTGCTGGGACCTGGGGCGGGGAGGGCTTGGCTTTGAAAAGCCCTAGCATCTGGGGCAGTTCTCTGCTATCTGCACCCAGTGGTGACTGGTTGGTGATTTGCTGTCTTGTGGGGAGGTCAAGCCACAAGGTGGGTTAGGCCATGCACAGGCAGGCAGGCAAGCAAGCAGCCCACGCTGCAATGCAGTAGGTTGGGCACTGGGTTAGACCCTGTATGAATTGTGCACAGACAGGCCTCCAGGAGGAACAGAGTGGTCTTGAGTCAGCCAGGAGCCCATGCCAGGTCACCTGCCATGGCTCCTGCACATGCAGGTGCAGCAGGAGCTCCAGGGCCCATGGTGCAGCGGGCTCAGAACAAGAGGGGCTGCCCAGGCCTTGGGGCCGGCGAGCTGCTGCCGCTGCCTCTGCATACTGCTGCATTCTGATGCCCTGTGCTTGGGGGTGCCTTGGGGTTGTCCCAGGTGCAAGGAGCAGAGGAACAGACTAACACCCCCTAGGAAGTGTTGCCAGGCCACCTGTACCATGGCTGGGGACCTGTTTCACTGGGTTCTGTATTGGTTGTGGTTTCTTCTGAGAAACAGCATCTAGTGTGGAGTAGAGGCCATGGGGGCTGGTGACTTTATTCAACTGCTCATAGAGCTCATCAACGAGCGGAGCCAGTGGAACAGGCTGAATAACCCATGTTTTAGTCCCCACAGCAGAAATTTGAGTCCTGGTAACTAACTACCCTGCCCTTTATGCACTGGTCTCTAGGCCTTGCAGCACTTGGACTGCTAATGGTGGCATTCAGAAGAGCAGCACTGAATCCTGAATAACCTTGCCAATGCAATCCAAGCTTCCTGACTGCCCCCTGCATCTTTCATGCCCTTCTAGTATCTGCATCCAGGTCCCAGGGCAGCTGTGCTACGGAAGGGTCCTGGGTATTGTCTGTGGTGTCTGACACTGCTGTGTCCCATCCCCTGTTTTCTGCAGGGGGCCCAGGTGTGGATCCCTGACTGCGTGGAGGTCTGGAAGCCTGCAGAAGTAACTAGGGGTTACAAGGAAGGAGACGGTGTCCTCTACCTCAGGCTGGAAGATGGGCAGGTGAGGCAAGCAGCCTGCAAGTGCTTCAAGCTGTCCTGCCTTCATGTAATAACAGTGCTACAGGGCAGCCTACTGGTGTGGGGGTGTGAGCATGTGTTCTTTGTATGCACACACATACATATAAGGGGCTGCTCCAGATCCCAATTTCCAGCCAGTCCAGTGGAGACAAGCTGGTTTTGAGGTCTCTAGTCCCATACTTGCCAGAGCATGGAGCAGTAGCTCTTTGCCTGGTGGGTCACTGGTCAGCCCTTCTCTCCCACATCCCTTCCCCTTAGGCTGGGATAACAGCTGAGCAGCAGAGGTGGGTGTGTGGAGTTCAGCCAGCTGCTGTGCTGGGACAGGGGATGGGGAGTAGGGGAGGATAGGTTAGGTGTTGCTGCCGTAGCAGCTTTTAAGCAGGATGCAAGGGGTCTAGTCTGGTGCACAGCTGGGCTGCTCGGGTCTCCAGTGCACCCCAGGCAAGGCAGCCACCAGGCCCTCTGCCAGACAAGCCCAGCCTTGCTGCAAGTCTGTCTGCTTTCTGGCTTCATTGCTCCACATCCCCTGGGCTGCATCAAGCTCTAACATGAGTCTCCAAAGTGTAACCCAGTGGTGGGATGACATGGGCTCTAAGGGTAGTGCTGGCTTTGGCACTGCTTATGCTTTGCATGGGTTGCTTTTTTTCTCTTCTTTTCTTTTCCTCCCCTCACCTGGGGTCCCTGAGCAACAACCCAGCCTGTTCATCCCTGTCTGCCCTGAGCTGTCTTGCTGCAATGGTCCATTGCCTGCCCCAGAGGGGACCTGCAGGGTGAACTTTTCCCAGCACAAGGAGGAGTCCATCCTTTCCCCCAGCTCAGAGCAGTGCCCCAGAGTGGGGGTAACTCCACATGTGAGGTGGGGAAGAGCTGCTGCCTCCATCTAGCTGCAAGTAACCAGCCTGCCCTGCACTCCTGTGCTTCAGTCCTGCCCTGTAGGAACCCTCCAGTGTGTGGCTGGAGCCAGGCTGTGATGCTTTCCAGGCTGGACTGCTCAGTCTGTGACTAATAGCACAAGAATGGCCCAGACCACATCCCGGCCCAGGCCCTGCCAGCAGCACCACAGCCATTCCCAGTCTCTCTCCTGGCTGGGAAGCCAGCCCAGCAGCCTGAGCCGCTCGGCCCTTGAAGTGGGCGTATTGCCCACACCAAGCCCCGGGTGTGACCTGGAGTCTCCTTTCTGGGACAGGAGGTGGCCTATCCCCTTGACCCATGCTGCCCCCAGCTGCCTCACCTGCGCAACCCTGACTACCTGTCGGGGGAGAACAACCTGGTGGCGCTCAGCTACCTGCATGAGCCGGCTGTGCTGCACACCCTCCGGACGCGCTTCCTGGAATCCAGCACCATCTACACCTATTGCGGTGAGTGGCCTGGCTGCTGCGAGATGCAGGCTGTTCCCTTCCCACTGTGATGCCCCCAGGCTTAGTGACTACTGCCTGCCTTCCTTACGGGGTGGGAGCAGGGCACTGGGGATCTGCATACCTGGTTTCACTGCGATCTTCACCCAGAACAACTGCAGTTCTTGTTCCCTGCAAACTACCCTCCCCTGCCATGCAGCTCCTCTGGGGAGTTCGGTGTGAAACCCAGAGGCCATAATGACAGCTAGGCACCAAGGTACCACTTAAACAGCTCATACCATTCACTCCAAAGTGTGCAACTGATGTTTCTCCCTCTGCCCCCGTGAGCATGGCCTGAGTTGCTTGGGAGGGTTTCTGGCTTACCATCAGTCTTTCCTCCTGCAGGCATTGTTCTTGTTGCTGTTAACCCTTACAAGCAGCTGCCTATTTATGAGGAGGCGGTCATCCATGCCTACAGCGGTCAGAACATAGGTGAGATGGATCCCCATATCTTTGCTGTGGCAGAAGAAGCCTACAGGCAGATGTCTAGGTGAGTAGATCTTCCCTCCTCCATGAGCTAGGTGGTCACCGGCACCTTGTCCAGACCAGAAGCCCTGGATAGGGGTGCTGGTGGGATCTCTCTGTGCTCGAGGTCCTCTCGAGCCTTTTTCAGGGCTCACGTGTGCTGGACCACGTGGTGGGGGGTTGAAAGAGCAGAACCTGGCCAGCCCATCTCTATTGCGCAGGACTCCCCATGGTGCATGTGCAGCTCCTAGCACTCGCTTGCCATGGGGGTGGGTGGGAAGCCCCACATGATGGAGCCTGCTGCCTTCCCTGCCCCTTGCCGTGCAGGTCCTAGGACTCTGCCAGGAAGCAGTGTGTGGGGCCAGGCACCCCTCCACTTCTGGCAAGTCCCAGGACCTACACAGCAGGGAGCGGCAAAGGCAGCCGGCTCCGTTGTGCAGGGATTTCCCCTAGGGGTGTGCCAGTGTAGGAGCTGCACATGTGCCACGGGAGCACTGCATGACAGAGGTGAGCTGGGCCTGGCTGTGCTCCCTGCTGCCATGTGCAGCGCTGGCAGGAGCCGCACGCTGCCAGGAAGCGGCACCTTCCATGAGTACCCACTGCCTGCTGCTGCCTGTGGCAGGGGCTGTGTACTATGTGTGGGGGAGGAGGGGGTCCCCAGCTTCCCTACCTGGTGCCTGGAGTGAGTGGGACCCGAGCAGGTCCCTTGGCAGCTGTAACAGTGGTGGCAGCAGTTGTGCTCAGAAGCTGCATGCTGCCTGTGCTGGGCCCCTCTCCCCACAAGGGTGAGCCAGGCATGCAGGCTGGGTAGGGTACAACTAGCTGGTGGGCACCCATGGATTGAATCTGGCCCATGGGCTGTACTTTGCTCGCCCCTAGATTAGAGCTGTGAACTTCCCCAAGCTTTGGTGTTGGGATCTCCAGACTATAACAGTCCTTCTAAAGACTGACCAAACCTTGTGAGAGTAAATTTAGCTAGGAACACGCAGGAAAGTGGGGTCTGGGGAAAAATGTTGAGCTTGTTCTCTCCATGTCCCTCTAGCTTTGGGAGTAAGCACTGCTCGCCCCTCTGGGAGCACAAGCCTGTGCCCTGGCCAGCTTGGGCAGCAGAGTAGCTTATAGTTTTAGCAAAAGCTGTTAATAATACATTAATGTGGACAATAAAATCATTCGTATTTCTGTCTTTCTAAAAGCAAAGGTTAAGATTGAACATGTACTATGTTGATTTTTAACTTTGTTTCTGGTGATACAAAAAATAGGTCAAATGCAGATAACAGTCAAGTAAAATGGTTGGAATCTCATTTGACTCTTCTTGCCCTCTATTCTTTAATCACCTAATGCAGCCTGCCCTACACTTCCCATTTGTATTTGCAAGTCCTTGCCCTTCAGGCAGAAGTAGCTGATGTTTCCCAGCACTGGATGCTGAGATCAAGCTGGTGGCACATTGCCTGTATTGGGCACAGATTGCTAAGAGCTGGCATCCTTGCGGGTGGAAACTGGCACTAGGAAGCTAGTGGGAGTTGGACATCTGCCTCTGAAAATGCCAGCCTGGGTGCTGTCGAAAGAGTCTGGATAAATGGCTCAGCTGGGGAAAGACTCCGTGGCTCTAAGCAGTACTTTTGGGATGTGCCCAGGGTGCAGGAGCAAATAACTGGCTGGGAATTATTCCCAGAATGTGATGGCAGGAGCCTTGCCCTGTATTTGAGCCAGTCTGTAGGAGGGGCTTGTGCTTGGTTTTAATTCTGGAGGACAAGACTTTGGGCAGCTGCAAAATTCAGATGTAAACCTGCTATGCACATGTGCATGTACATGCATTGCTTGTCCCTTTTCTGTAGAGGTGAAACTTGGGATGTTGCTTAGGCCTTCCAGCAAGCTCCTGCTGGCTCTGGCTCCAAGTGTGTTGCAGTTAGCGTCACTGGAGCTGGTCCTCGGCCTTGGGCACTGCCTGACTTTCATAGCTGTTGGTCATTGTTGGGGGCTGGAAAGGAACCTTACAGATCATTGGGTTCAGCCCCCCTGCACTTGGGCAGGAAAGACTGCTGGGATCAGATAACCCCAGCAAGATGGGCATCAAGATGCTTTTTGAAGATCGATTTGTACAGCCAATCTCTGAAACAAGGGTGAGAGTCTTGGCCCTGCTAAAATCGGCAGGGCAGGGTAAACCAGAGATGCTTGTAGCCCTGCCCACTGAGGACTTGGTGTCGGCCCCAGCTCCCCGGAGCTGATGCCAAACCACCTGCTGGTAAAGGTCTTCAGCAAGGCACAGTTAGGCTTGGTTGCACTGCCCCTGGCAGTTCAGCTCCTGAAACTGCAGGGAGAGGCCCAGTGCGGTTACAGCTAACAGCTGCCTTGGCTGCTCTGGGGAAAGGTAGATGTCTAACAGCTACCCTGCACACTGAGGCTCCCCTCCCCAGCATCAGCTCAGAGGCATGTGCTCTAGTGGGGCTGGCACATGCTGTTGTCCCAGGCTGGGCTGAAATCTGCCTTCCCCAATCCCTCCCCTCTGCTAGTGTGGAGGCAGTTCAGGCTGGGGGGAGGCTGTCTCCCCAAGACAGAGCAGCAGCTTTATTAAAGATGTCTCTTGTCAGCAGCATTTCCCGGGTAGGGGGCGGGGATCAGGGCTGAGGCCAGGTTCCTTCATGGTGCTGATGACCAACCTGCTTGTCAGGCTCCAGTGGGGCAAAAACATGCATGGGGTTGCCTAAAAAGGGTCTTCCCAGAAGGCAGCGCCCTCAATCTTGTACCTGCTTTCCCCAGTGTGCCAAGCCACAAAGCAGTTCGGCAAGGCATTTGGAAGGGGCTGGGGGTTTATGGTGGGGAGGAAGGCAGGTGAGTCTATTCATGTTGTGACTGCCTGCCTTGCATGGAACTAGCAGTGACCCCCATGGGGGAACCAGGAGCCTGTTGCCCCTCACAGTACTGCTGTACTTGCAAGCTGCTTTAGCCCGTCCAGGAAAAAACAGGGTTGTGTGGCTCAGGTCTGGCTCTACCCTAGGTCTTCCCCTGTGCCCTGCTCTGCACTGCCCTTTGCTCTAACCCTAAGCTGAAAAGGGAGGGCCTGATTAGTCCCATGGGACTAGTCTCCTGGCACATGTGCCCAGGCCCCGGTCATTGGAGCTGCCTAGGGAACTCCAGGATCAGGCGCAGCATCTTGGGTCAGGGTATCTGAGCGGGGCTTGTGCCGTCCAGTGACAGCAAGATCTGCTCCGAGTCCTTCTTGCCTCACCTCTGCTTTTTGCAGGGAGGACAAAAACCAGTCGCTGATCATAAGTGGTGAATCGGGTGCAGGGAAGACGGCCACCGCCAAGTACGCCATGAGGTACTTTGCCATAGTCGGTGGATCCTTGAGCAACTCCAGCGTGGAGGAGAAGGTGCTGGCCTCGAGCCCCATCATGGAGGTAGGACTTCTCCTCCAAGGAGCCTGGAAGGAGGAAGGTCCCATGAACTGCTGCCCTAGGAGGGAAGTGCAGGAGCTCTGGGGCTTCACCCCATGAGCCAGCCACTGGGGAGAAGTCAGTCTCGTAGTCCTCCAGCAAGGTGCTGCTGGAGAGGAGGGCTGGGGGCAGGAGTGCTCTTCTCTAAAACAAGAGCCAGGCTCCTTTGCCCCCTCACTGATCTTCCCTGGCTGCATCCCTTTGAGCCGTGTCTTGCAGAGGTCACTGGAGTGACCATGAACTGTCCTTCAGAGCTGCAGAGGCCACAAGGTGCAGGGTCCCTTGGTCTGACCTGGCCTGAGACTCTCCTCCCTGTTCCCAATTTAAATGTAGTGTCCAGCTGTCCTTAGCATGGCCCCTTCTCATGGGATGGGGGAGTTCATCTCCGCGCAGTCTGGGCACGAGCTCTCTTCCCGGCAGCAAGGCGGTTGTGCCTGGCCTTGCTGCTTCCTGTCCCCTGCTGGGCCATGGCGCAGTTCTGCTGATCGTGCAGTTTCCCTGAACTCGTGCCCTGCTGCTGCTGGTCTGTCAGTGCTCGGTGCGGGGAGGGAGGAAATGCCAGTCCAGTGATGCAGCACTGTGCTCCCTTCCTCCCCTGGTGCCGTGCAGCTAAGGATTATTTTTGTCTTCAAGAGAAGCTGCAGGCACCAGTCTGGCTTAGTCCCCTCCCCTCGTGCTCTTTGCTCTGTGGGAGCTGTGGTATTAAGATCTGAAGCCTGGTTCCAAGGAGCAGGACAGTAGGTTGAGGAGTAATAAATCCTCCTATCCAGCCCCTGTCTCCTGGCATTGCATGTGGCTGGCTGGAAGGGGCTGCCCCCACAGGCTGCTGAGGTCTTGAATCCCAGGGAGAAGCAAAAATCCAGCAGCAGCACAGCTAGATTTCTTGCCAGGGAGGCAAGTATGGCCCAAAGAGGCTCAATTCTCTGCTAAGGGTGTTGGGTCCTGTGCCACCTGAAGGAATGAGCAGGTCTCCCTTGGGAGGGGTGGAATAGGAGCAAATGGAGAACTGCAGGCAGTGGGTGCCCTTGAAGAGCTGAGCAAACCTGCCAGTCTTGGCCAATGGGGCAACTTGCTTCTGATGCCTCCTTCAAGTGCCATCTGCTGCCCTGCCCCAGCTGCCCCTCCAGTGGTGGGTGGTGATCATAGCCATGGAGAAATAGGGTGGGAAGGGACTGCTGGAGGTCACCTAGTTTCTCCCCGTCTGAGGTAGGATCATCCCTATCCAAACCATCTTGGACAAATCTATTGTCTAACCTCTTGGGGAAACTGCCCTGCCACAACACCCTAACCTGCCACAGGTAAAGCAGGGGGACCGTGGCAGCTAATGTCCTCCTTTAAAGGTTGTTTGTACACTCAACAGATCCCAGGCAGTGCCACTGCCCCTTCTTACAGAGGAAGGCAAAATCCCTCCTCCCCCATCTGTCAAACTGACCAGAGAGTAAAATTGCTTCCTGGCCCCAAACATGGCAGTTGGTCTGACCTTGAGCAGAGAGGAAAGACCCTCTATCCAGGAACCTCAAGGCTTAAGTCCCAGCTGGAGCACTGGCGCAGCCCCGTCATGGATCCCCAGCCTTGGCTGCAGCCAATACCGTATGCCTCTGGGGGAGGCTTCTAGCTGGGGCCAGTAAAGCAAATTGCTGATGCCATTCACTTATAGCTTGTGCCCCAAAAGCTCTGGACCTTGCCTGAGTCTTTGCTCTCACCATGTGACTTCCCGTGGGGGGGGAAGGGGGTGCTGGCTGCACTGATCTCTCCTACCATGCAGCCTTGGAGACCGCATGGGGTGTCTGGCAAGAGGGATCAGTCCCACTGTAGAGAGTTCCCTAGGCTGTTGTGGTTTGCATCTGTGCAACCAGCCCTTCCCACAGTGAACCTGGCTGTGAAAGAGCTGCAGTGCACAAGCTGCCCCTCTCTGGGGCATCCCTGTCTCTGTACCAGGAACTCATTGCTGATGCTGTGACTAGGCAGGGAAATGCAGGCAGACCAGTGTTGGCAGTGCAACCTAGTGGTAGGGGGCCTGGGTTGGGATTAGGACCTAGAGGCCTGCTGCTGGGTTGCTAGATGACCCCTGACAGGTCACTGCTCTCCACCCCTGTGTCTACCTCCCCACCTGGGAAGCTGGCATGTTGATGCTGACTTGACTGCGGGTAGGAGCTGGGTACTTTTTGTTCCTGACCAGGCTTTCGGAAACGCCAAGACCACCAGGAACGACAACAGCAGTCGCTTCGGGAAGTATGTGGAAATCTGCTTCAACCACGAGTACCGCGTCCTCGGGGCCACCATGAAAACCTACCTCCTGGAAAAATCCCGTGTCACCTTCCAGGTTGGTCTGCAGGCTTAAGGTAGGGGTGTGCAGTGGAGGCTACAAGACAAGTGGCTGGGAGGCCGCTGTAGCCTGTTGTGGCTACAAGTCCACCCCCCACCTGTCCAGGGCACTTGCTGTCCCCTGTTACAATGAGGCCAAGGTTTGGGGCAGACACGGGGTGAGGCAGGAGGGGGAGCAGCCTGGAAAGGGAGCCTGAAATCACCCAGTCTGGACACTTTGCGCTGTACATAGCTGTACTCTGGCTTTGACCAGCTTGTCCCAGTGACTCCTTGTAAAGCAATCTGTTCTGATCTCACAAGCCTGTGAGAAACTACAGTGTACTGTGGGGAGGGGGCAGGGGTTGAGGCCCCCTAGTCCAGCCATGGCCAGGCTCGGTTTCTTGCCACTGCTTGGAGCCTTCCCACTTTCTCAGCCTTGGAGGAAGGGCATTTGGGAGACTGCTGTCCCCTCAACCCAGGGGCCTTTTATGCCTCTGGGAGAGACTCAAACCCAGGACTCTCATCCAAAGCAGGCAGCCCCTGACAGACCCAGGCCCTAAGCATGGGGCAGAACAGTGCCCATCCCTCTGGCAGGATTAGCAGTGCCTGATGTGTCCTGCAACTTCCTTTAGCTGTTGGAAGCAGCAGTGGGGTGAGAGGGGACCAGAGCAACTGGAACAAATGTTCTTCTTTTTGCTACTCCACACAGGCAACAGTGGAGAGGAACTACCACATCTTCTACCAGCTGTGTGCCTCAGCTTCCCTGCCCGAGCTCCAGGGCTTGGGTCTTGGTAAGTGCCTGGTGCCCTGTCAGTGCCAGCCTGGCAAGCCTTCCTTACGCTCTCAGGGCTGCTGCTTCTGGGACTCCCTGGCTCCATGTAAATAGATGGCTCCTGTCTCCTTCCCCAGCTGCATTAGTCCCTTGGGAACCTCTGCTGTGCTCGCAGTGTTGGCTGTCTTGGCTAGCGGGAGACTGGGCTAGACTTTGCAGAGGACTGTCTCAGACATGGGCTGTGCAGCTTGCATGGGAGGTGGGACTCCAGCACAGAGCAGGTGCTTGGTGCTAGTTGGTGAGCTATTTTCTTGACCTGCAACAGGAGAGCAAGGGCTGGGCCTGTCCCACTAACAGCAGGCAAGTGCTGTCACTGAGCTGCTGATAGGCTGCATGGGGTAGGTGCTCTTGACTTATGGTGCCGTGCAAAAATCAGTGCTGCTTAACGTGCAGCTTTAGTGGCCAGCATCATCAGGGCCTGGCTCCCAGTTAGATAAGGAAAGGGTTGAGGCAAACACAGCTGCTGGCACACCTGGCTTTGGGCGGGGGGGGGGAGGTAGGACTTGCTCATGCTCACTAATGGCAGAAGAAGGCTGTGGAGAGCTGGTGTCTAAACAGCCTGTCTGGCCCTGCAGGGGGGCCGGAGTCCTTCCACTACACCAACCAGGGGCAGTGCATGCGCATTGGTGGCACAGACGATGCTGCTGACCTGGACAGGACGCGAAATGCCTTCTCCCTGCTGGGTACGTCCCCACTCGCTTGGTATACTCTCATGCTGGGAGGTCCCTGGCCTTGTCCTTACTTTGCTGGTAGCACCTTGCTTGGTACCCTCCTAGGCTCGCTGCATGGAGGTGATGCACATGCTTCATAGCTGTCTTTGTCTGCTTTGACCTGGGTGGGGGGCTCCATCCTCCTGCCCTTTGAGCCTCAGTCTTTCCAAGGCTAAATGAGTTGGTGGCAGGTTGCTATAACTCCAGGCTACCAGCTCCAGTTGTCTGCTTTCAGCCCTGTAGCACTGTAGCAAAGCAGGAGCCTGTGGAACTGAAGCTTAATGACCTAGCACAGACCTAGGCCCCCAGTTGTACCCAGACAGGGGAGTGCTTGTACCTGATTTGGGCTCAGTCACTCGGCCAAAGTCTCATATAACAGGCTTGTCTGGAAACTTTGGCTAACTGCCTGCCAGGGCTGTGCCTACCTGTCAGTGCTGTGCTAGCAGCACCCAGAAGCTGGCTAGCTCATGCCCATTTCAAGGTTGATGTTGTTGGAGGCTGGACACCTGGGGCTGAGCAGAGGGCAGCCCACTGTAACAGTGCAGTGAGCAAGGTGTGAAAATGAGCCCAGGCCATTCCTGCACAGAGCAGCTGGGCTTGGATTGGGTTTGGTACCTCTATTAGCAAAGTCAATGAGATTCAGCCAATGGCTAGAGCTGTTAGCCTGGTGTAAATAGCTGCCTGCATTACCCAGGGTGAGCCTTATTTGTCTTATGCTGGGCTTGCAGACTGGACTGAAGTCCATAAACTGTCAGATCCTACACACCCAGTTCATTAGGGTTCCTACCTTCAGGCACCCAAATGTGATGGACTTTGACCTCTTTGTACAACTCCTCCTGGTACATCCCAGGCCAGCGCTAGAAGGGCTGGATGGCAGTGACCTGAGGCTTGGAGATGCTTTCCTCCAACCATGCCAGCTGGGGGTGTGACTGCAGCAGTTAAATGTATGCTTCATAGCTGTGGAGCTTGCAGGGGTCTGCAGTTGCAGTAGAGAACATGTTTGACCCCAGCCTTACACAGTAAAACACCCTGTCTCTGCTCCTCAGGGGTCTCTGAAGCTGACCAGCTGGAGCTGTTCAGCATCCTGGCTGCAATTCTGCACCTGGGCAACATCAGACTGAAAAAGAAGTCCCGGCATGGTGAGAGCTGCTTCATTGAGGTGAGCAGGAGCCTCCTCCATCCTGGACTGTTTGCACTTGTGGGCGGGGGGTGGGGGGACCTATTTTTACCCCTGGATGGGGGAGGTGGCATCATTGTGGGCTGCCAGGTTGGTACTCTGTATACAGAGTGGGTTGCAGCAACTGCTGGGTGGGGGGCTCTTTGAAGGAAAGGTGGGGCTGTGCACTTCCCTAGACTAGGGTGGCAGTCTGGTGACACAGCTCGGGTCCACCAGATCCCCTGATGCTCTCCTAGTGCTAGCTGGGAGAAGATATGCACTGAATGGGCCCCCATGCCCCAGACCTCCAACCTGCAGTGAAACCCACCTATGGGGAGGGTGATGCAAGACCTCCCTGTCTCCCTATAGCCAGAGGACAAAGCCCTGGAGCTGTTCTGCATGCTGTTGGGCCTGGAGACATCGCAGGTGTCACGCTGGCTATGCTACCACAAGCTTGTCACAGCTAGTGAGACCTTTGTGAAGCCCATGTCCTGGCAGCAGGTGCTGGACTCTCGTGATGCCCTTGCCAAACACATCTATGGGCAGCTCTTCCAGTGGGTTGTGAGTCGCATCAACAGGTCTCTGCGGGCATCTGAGAGGCATCGTGCCTCCATCGGCATCCTGGACATCTACGGGTAGGGATGAGGCTGGCAGGGCAGGCTACCTCCTGAGGCTCTGGCTCCTGTGGGAGGTGGGGTGCAGCCAAGCCCCTGGGTGCAGGAGCAATGCAGGTGCCCTCAGGCAGCCCTTGCTGATTTAAATGGGGATAGGGTCTAATTCAAGGGGCTCTGGACACTGCCTCACAGCAGTGCACTAGGCTGAAGCTGCAGCCTCTGAGCTGGAGAGAGGGGAGGAGGAAGACTTGGCCAGTGGGAAGCTGTTCCTAAATCCCACCTTGCTCAAGCTGGTGCCTGTGGTGAGCACTTGGCTGCCCTGGGCTGGGAAGGCAGCAGTGCTGACATGCATGGCCTCCTCTGGAAAGCAACCCCCAGGGGTCATGGGGACACTACTGAGGCTTTGGAGTGGGGGATGGATCTTGGGCTCTTGCCCTGTGCTCCTCCACCCAACCTTCTGCTCTAGCCCCTGAAGCCAGTCCCTCACTGCACCTCCCTTGCCACTTCCTTCTCAGGTTTGAGACTTTCAGGGTCAACAGCTTTGAGCAGTTCTGCATCAACTATGCCAATGAGAAGCTTCAGCAGCACTTCAACCTGGTGAGTGTCACCCCACGGCCTTGGGCATCTGGGCCTTTCCAGGACACCCTCTTCACCCTGGGTACTGGCCCACCTTGCTGTCCTGCTCCAGAATAAAGTCCCTGCAGTCTTATTTGGCGGAGGGGGGAGCATTGACTGAAGGCCAGACAGCTGTCAGCCTGATTACTACTTGCTGGGTCCACAGCTATAATGCCCCCAGTCCCACTCCTGGATGTTATGGCTGTAGTGTTGAGGCAGCCTCGGTTGTAAAATGCTCTTAAGTCTCCCTTGGACCATTCTCTTGAGCATGCTTTTGGCTCATGAGGCCCCTGCTTATTTAGGGGGCAGAGATAACTAACACTAGGGGAGGGAGGGGTCTGCATCCATATCACAGGGTCTTCCCCTACTCTTCCCAGCCCTGGGGTCTCTGCCTTTTGGCACATGGACAGTGAGATTTTTCTGCCTTGTCTCCTGGTGGAAGGTGGCCTCCTAGAAAGTGGCCTGCAGCTGGTTCAGTAGGACAGGTGCTGGCTGGCTATGAAGGTGGGGAGTTGCCAAAGAGCGCAGTGCACAGGGGATGCAGAAGGCTTTAGAAGCACTGTCTTTGCTCTGCAAGAAGGACTGATCCTCAGTTTCTGGACCAAAGCAGGGTCTACCTGGAACATGGGGCCAAGTTTCTTGGGTGGGTATAACCACAGCTCCCTGAATCCTGGTCTTGCAATGGTATCGGGTCACAGGGCAGAGAGGCTTCTTTATCCTGTGTGGCTTACCTCTCCCAGCAGAGCATGGCAGCACAACCTCTTGGGGCTAGGCACTGGCCACCTGGCTAGTCAAATCTATAGAGGCTGAGGTTTTGTCCAGTTGGCGCTTAACGCAGGTGGCCTCAGAAGAGGGTGTGCTGCAGGCATGTCCCTACCTTCATACAAGTGATTGCCCCCTTCCTTCCTGCAGCATGTCTTCAAGCTGGAGCAGGAGGAGTACGTAGAGGAAGGGATCCCCTGGACTTTCATTGACTTTTATGACAACCAGCCATGCATTGACCTCATTGAGGCCAAGCTCGGCATCCTGGACCTGCTGAATGAGGAGTGCAAGGCAAGTTGCAGCCCTGCCCCTCAATAAGGACCCCCTTCCTGCCCATTTTGGGGACTGCTGCAAGGGATCTGTTGCCAACTTGAGCAAAGGGCCCCTCTAGTCCTAGGCCCACAGGTGGCTTTAGGCAAAGCAGCCTGGAGCAAATGCTCCTCAGACAGGCCATGGTGCCCATGTTCTCCCCCTGTGCTGTGGGAGGGGGCCTGGAGCATGGCTCTTGGCTAACAGGGCCAACCCTGCCTTGGCTGCTAGGGTCCCTTCAGTGAGCTTGGCTCAAGTTTTAGCTGCTTATGCTGGTGCCCACTATCTTCAGTGTCCAGCTGGGCAGAACCAGAGCTGAGGGTAGTCTAGAGGCTGCCTTCAGCTTGCTAGAAGGAAGGGGAAGCTGCCCTCTTAGCTCTGCTGTGCTATGCTTCTGTTCCACCTGGGCCAGGGCCTGACCAACCTGCAACACAAGCTTCTGGTCAGCTGCCCTGGTGCAAGTCTCCATCTGCCCTGCCTCCTGGTGAGGGGTGCTACAGGGATTGGGATGGGCATCTGCTGACATAGGCAGTGGGTGGGGTGAGGGGCCAGACTGGCTGCTTTTGCAAGGGCCTTGCCCACAGGGAATTCCCAGTATTTTCTCCCCACTGGGGAGTTGTTTGATGCTTGGTGCCAGGTGGCCATACAAATAGGACCTAGACATTGTGGGGAGTGGGGTTCAGCTGGCAGAGTCCCCAGGCTGCCTGCTGTCTGACCCCTGCCCCACCACCTCTCACAGATGCCCAATGGCAGCGATGGGAGCTGGGCTCAGAAACTCTATGACCGGCACCTCCACCACAGCCTGCACTTCGAGAAGCCCAAGATGCATGCAGATGCCTTCATCATACAACACTTTGCTGGCAAGGTAGAAAGGGTTCTCGGGGCCACTGGGTGGTGGTGAAAGGCAGTGTGATGCCCTGCCACCTCTAGCCAGTGTCGCCATAAAATGTCTCGGTCGTTCCTGAAAGGTCTTACTTTTGACACAGCTGCTGTTCAGAGCAGGGCCCTATGGCTGTCTGCACAGCCAGTGCTGCCAGCCACATGGTGGTGTTGGCCCGGTTGGGTATCTGCTCTGTGTGGCAGGGCAGCAAGGAGTCCAGCTGCCCCTGGAGCACCCCTTTTTCCCCCTTTTGCTGTGTCCGAGTGGAAGTGGAGCTGCCCAAATGCCTGGAGGCTGTATCCCAGCCAGGCAGCTCAGCAGAACATGCTTTGAAGAGACGGGAGGGAAGGCATTTGGGATTCAGTGTGGCAGGACCAGGTATGACAAGTGCATGCTTCCACCTGGCATGCCTGTCCTGGGTGGTGCACACTGGGACTTGTGTCCTCTGTAGGCCAGCTTTCAGTTGAATGCCACACTTCCTTCCCAGTCGGCTGTGCTAGAGCCTAGTACTGGGGAGACCCCTTGCCACTCGGTCTCTGGTAGGGTGGTCAGACACTTCCCTCCACTGTGTATACACCTGTGCTCTCTTGAATTAATGTACCTTACAAAACCCATCTCTGCTCTTTGCAGAGACCTAGTTCCTGATACCCACCCCAGCAGAGGAACCCTGTGCATTTGGGGTTTTCAAAGCAGAACTTTTCCCTCTAGTGCAGATATAGTGCAATGCTTCTGGCAACAGACTTGCCATCCCTCTTCCCACCCTGGGCAGGCTCTGAAGGGCTCGGGGCAAGCTCCTGGTGGTCTTCCTGAGTTACGTGGAGGCTGCCCCTGCTGGTAGCAAACAGGGCCCCTCTGCACTGTTCCCCTGCAGGTGGAGTATCAGTGCAAAGGGTTTCTGGAGAAGAACAGAGATGCTGTCCATGCAGAGCTGATCGGGCTTCTTCGAGCCAGCAAGGTGCCTCCTTGGATTCCTGGGGTGGGGTAGCACAGTCCCTGCATGGAGAGATGTGGTCCAGAATGGTAACGGGTTTCATGAGGGTCACTGGAGGGCAGTGCTGGAAACAGCATGCCCTGGCAGGCTCTGCAACAACCCCCCCACCCCTTGCTGGGTAACCTTGGCTGTGGGGCATGCTACTCCAAGGCAGTGGACAGTGCCAACAGTGCTGATCCCTTCCCTGATTGCATGTGACGGGGCAGACCCAAGGGTTTTGGGGTTTGGGAGGGGCACTTGGTGGCATGCAGTGGGTCATACTCTCCAGGCAAGGGGTGCCCCCCCTCTGCTGGGGGTGGGGTTGGAGCTGAGGTGCAAATGCCAGAGGCTGAGAACTGGTCTCCGAGGGAGGCCAATTTTAATTTTTTTTTTTTGCCTCCCCGTATCCTCCATGTCCGGAGTCGCCGGCCCGCTCGGTGCTGCTGCAGGCTAGCAGGGCAGAGCTGCAGGTGCCTCTTGGACATGGAGTGAAGCTGGGCCAGGTCATGAACTGCAGGCTCTGCTCCACCAGGGGGCGCCAGGCCCCCGCTTTTCCCCCTGCATGATCCATGCTTGGCGCTACCTACAGAAACCGCCCAGCCCAAAGGCGCCAGAGCGGGTCGTGCTGCCCTTGGCTACAGCCGGAGGCTCCAGGGCTGGCAAGGATGCTGCTCTGTCCAGCCTCTGGGCTGGAAGCCATCTCGGTGCTCTCCGGATCCATCTGCCCTCTTTGGGGCAGTGGTGCTGGGGGCACTGGCAGAAGGGGCACTGCTGAGAGGTGACTGATGCTGTTCTTTACTCCCCATCCCCTCTCACCACTGGCTGGAAGCTGTGGCTTGTCAATGGTGTTGGGGGAAGGGGTTCATGTGGCCCCTTCTGGACCCAGGCCTCATGGGTTTTGGGGGTAACCCATGGTGCTTTGTATGCACTCCTACCTTCTGCTTTTTTCAGTGCCCTTGGGCTCTGAATGCCGCTGTTCCTAGTGGGGCTGGGGTTCAGTTGCTGCCTTGCTGATTCTGGTGGGGGCAGGGGGTGGTGCCTGGCCAGGACTATAGCTCTCGCCCACAACCTCCTTCCCTGCATTCCTGGGATAGCCAGCCCCTGTGGGACGGCTTGCTAGAAGCAGACTTTGGCTGTACTGGTGCTATTCCAAGGCACTTGCTAGAGTGCAGTCTGCGTCCTACTTGGGAGCCTTTCGAGCTGCTTGCTGCTCCGTGGCTGTGGCTTTGCCATGCTGTCCAGTGGGAGTCCCTGGCTGACCAGATGGGTGCCCCTGCTTGCTGGGAGGTGTCACCTGATGCTCACTGCTGGGCTTAGCCTGATCATTCTGCTAATCCCTCTGGCCCCAGTCACAGCTGCTAGCAGAGCTATTCCCTGAGGACTGTGATGGCACCATCTCCCTGCGCAGGTCGAATGGGACCCGGCTGACCGTCCGTCCCAGCAGGAAGTCCTTGCCAGGCACCAACAAGGAGCACAGGAAGCCCATCTCCATTCAGGTACAGAACAAGGAGCCCCTGAGTCTGCTTGTCCTAGAGCCAAGGCAGTCGGCCACCAATGCAGCATCAGGCTGGCATCTCTAGCATATGGAGAGATGCTGGGAGAGGGCCTTAAATACCCCAGTTATTCAGTTCCCTGCAGTCCTGCTTGCTTCTAGGAGCTGTCAGTGCCCAGCCCTTTTGGGAATCGTCAAGCTGGACTTCTAGCCCAGGTCTCTGGCTGTCTGTGCACATGGGTCCAGGCCCTTTCCCCTGGCTGTGCTGGAGATAAGACCCATTTCCAAAGCTTTGGGTTGGAGGGTCCTAGTCTTCCACGCACACTGGGTCTGAGCTGCTGTGTCTTACTGCATGGCTGGGGTACTGGTACTTGCTTCCAGCCTGGCTGGGCTGCATCGGAAACCTAACAAGATGTTTCCTCAGCATGGAGGGGCAATGGGGTGTCTGGGAGCCCAGGCTCCCTGTTGCCTGAACCAGCCTTTGGCCTGGGTCCTGGGGTATCTCTGGCCTCCATGCTGTCTGCCTGTCTATTCCTGTGTCTTGGCTTTGAGTAGAACCATGGCTCTGTCAAGATCAGTCCTCTGGAGTCAGAGCATGGTCCTTGGGGGCAGCTTCTGGGCCCCTGCCAATCTGGCTGGCGCCTCTGCAGCAGCATGTGCCTGACCTGTCTCGCTTTGCCCCCGTCCTCTGCAGTTCAAGGCTTCACTGCACAAGCTGATGGAGATGCTGGGCTGCACCACGCCACACTACATCCGCTGCATCAAGCCCAATGACCTCAAGCGACCCTTTGAGTAAGCATGCCAGTCCCCAGGCATGGTGGGAGTGTGGGGGTGGACACCCCAGGCAGGCCTTTCCCACTGGAGTTGGCTGGGTTTGTTTTAAAACTGGAGGCAACATGCTTGGTCCCCACAGCGGGGCTGACGTGACGGCACACCTGTTGTCCCCTCAGCTGAAGGCAGGGCCCCGACTCTGACCTGGCAGCTCTCCTACTCCTTTCCTGCCCCAAGAGCTAGGTGCCCAGCTCCTTCTCCAGCACCTCCTAGAGACTGCTGCAATGGGACTTGCTAATGAGCTGGGGCTGAGTGTGGCTCCTGCCTGTGCATGTCTGCAACTGGTGGATGGGCAGGGCCAGGTTTCTGGCAGGGGACTGACTCCAGTCTCTCCTAGGTTTGACTCGAAGCGAGCCATTGAGCAGCTGCGGGCCTGTGGCATCCTGGAAACCATCCAGATCAGCGCCTCAGGGTACCCATCCAGGTACGAGTGACCCAGTTCCCTGCTTCACTCCAAGCAGTGCCTCTCTTGCTTGCCAGCACTCTGATCATGGCCGTGGCTTTCCTTCCTCTGCAGGTGGACATATGAGGACTTCTTTAGCCGGTACAGGGTGCTGATGAGCCGCGTGGAGCTAACTGGGGATGATGAGAAAAAGATCTGCAGGCTAGTCCTCGAGAGACTGCTCAGAGTAAGCCCCAGGTCTTGGGATGGGAGGGGCAGGGACCTTCTCTGAGCACATGGATTTGGGAGCAGCTAGTACTTGATTCAGAGTGCTCTTCAACCCAGCCCAGCTCCTTGCCCCATGCTGTGCCAGTGGTGGTACCTTAGTGTGCCCCATATGGGCATGATGGAGGCAGCAGCTGCCTGTCCAGGAGGCTTGGTTGGAGAAGCTGCCAGCTTTTGTTCCAGCCTGAGTATAGAGTGGGCAGGGGTGGCCTGTAGACCCAGGCTTTCTACTGGCAGGGGATGCTGGATCCGCATCTCCCATTTTGTTCTGTCCATTGTTTTGGTCCCACCAAATGTGCTGAACAGCCTCCTCCGGGCTGGCTGGAAAGGCCCTCTTCCACCCCCTCCACACAAGCTACATTTCTTGCATCTCAAACTTCAGTCAACTCAAACTCTCTGGGGGTGTTGTTCAAGTGCCTCCTGTTCTTAGCAGGCTGTGGCTCCCTGGTCAGGCCATGTGTCCCACAGTTTTCCCCCTCCAAAACAAAGACTGGTCATAGTTGGGGCTCCCGTGGCGGTGCCTTAGGAAGGTGCAGTCTATCTGGTGTTTGAGGCCCCACAGCACTGCTGTACAGAAGCTGCCTGCCAGGATCCCGTGCTCTGAGGAACCCAGGGTTGCTGGGAGTTATTCAATCAAATCCATCTACTAATGGGAAGAGCCATTAGCTCCTCATTAGTGGGGGACAGCACTGAGCTTGCCCTCCATCCCTCTGGGTTTGCTTGACCTTGCTGCGGGCTGGAAGGGTGGCAGATGAAGCCTTTTTTGTCTGTCCCATGGGGCTGGTGCAGCCTGCACAGCAGGAGAAGGCTCTCTAAGCCCTGCACTAGCCAGGCCTGTTCACAGTGTGACTCTGCCTGGGTGAGTCCCAGAGGCTGTGGAGCCCATGTGCGTTGTCGTGCGAGTAGGTTGGTCCAGAGGGAGTTAAGGATGAGCTGAACCAGGCTGGGTCCAGATCCCCTGGGCCGTGCAGACCTTGCCCTGTCTGTGGAGCTAACCCTTCTCACCCCTCCGGCGACTCTTGCTTCAGGATCCCAGCAAGTACCAGTGTGGGAGGAGGAAGGTGTTCCTGCGCGCTGGCCAGGTGGCCTTCCTGGAGGAGCTGCGAGCCAAGACACTGCGTGCAGCCTGCATCGTTCTTCAGAGCAGCCTCCGGGGCTGGCTGGGCAGGAGGCGCTTCCTGCTTGTGCGTGCAGCTGCCATCCATATCCAGCGCTTTGCCCGGGGCCTTCTGGCCAGGAGGTGAGGCCTGGCCCTGCCAGCCAGCAGGGAAGGGGGGACACAGGCTGGGCCTGCCAGCAGCTGGTCTCGGCAGGGCTCTCCCTGTCCAGTTAGAGCACCAGCTTCAAATGCGAGGAGCCCTGGGAGGAGCCCGAGTGCAGGGGCAGTGGCTGGAACAGTGCCGCAGCTCCAAGCTAAGGGAGGAGGGGTGTGTAGCTTGGCCCATGGTCCTGCTTGGCAGCCCTGGATGCCTGCAGAGGCTCATGCACTGGAGAGGATCCCTGTCCTGGGGGCAGCAGGCCCTGGCAGCTGTGCCCAGCATGCTGTTCCTTCTGGGCAGGCTGGTCAGGGACCTGCGGAGGGCCAAAGCTGCTGTGATCCTGCAGAAGAACATCAAGATGGCACTAGCCAGGAGGTCTTACCTGCGCATCCATGTGGCCATCATCACCATCCAGGCCTTCACCCGTGGCATGTTTGCCAGGCACCTGTACAGAGTGGTACGAGTCCTGTCTGGACCCGGAGGGTGGGAAGTGGGATGTGGGGCTTGCTCTGTCTGGGGTAGGTGGAGAAGTCTTGTGCTTGGTGCCCAGGGGTGCTGCTCTTGGACCTGGACACAAAGGTGACCAGAGCCTGAGGTAGCAGGCGACTCGGTGGGGTGAGGCCTGGGCCTATGGTGTGCAGGGTGCTGCGATGCCCCGGGCACTCTTCTGCTCACTTCTGAGGCTGAGCAGGGAGCACGCTTGGCATCTTCTAGGGGCAGGTACCAATCCTGGGTTGTGGGCACTTGGTGAAGGAGGGGTGCACAGCTCCATGCCATGCCTGCAAATCCCTCATGGCTCATCCCTCCTGCTCAGATGGTGCTGCACCAGAAGGCCATGGTGATCCAGGCAGCTGTGAGGGGCTGGCTGGCTCGCTCCCACTATGCCCGCCTCCGCCGTGCTGCCGTCTACCTGCAGTGCTGTTTCCGGCGTTCTCGGGCCCGCAGGGAGCTGAAGCAGCTCCGCATCGAGGCGCGGTCAGTCGAACACTACAAGCAGCTCCACAAGGGCATGGAGATCAAAGTGATGCAGCTCCAGTGCAAGCTGGATGAGCAGGTGGGTGCATTGGCATCTTGCCTGGCCCTGCCCTTGCTCGGGGATGGTGCTGGAGTTGGGCAGGCTCACCTGGTCCTCTGGCGGGGTAGTGGGTCTTGGAGCAGAGTGCCTACTTGTCGACTTCCTGTGGTGCAGCTCTGGCTACCTGGGGCACTTTTTGTTCTGGCCTCTGTAAATTCGTTCCCTCCCTAACGCTAAGGTTTTGGGAGTCCGTCCCTTCCTGTCAGCACTGCTGCTTGCCCGTCACCCAGAACTACTTCGCCATCCCAGAGGTGGCTACATTCCCATCCACTTGGTGTAATCTTCCACCTGCCTCTGCTCTTGGGATATGACCTCTTGAATGTACCTGGTGGGGAGGGAGCCCCCTCCCCTTCTCCCTGCCCCACATCTGCACAGCAGGGCTAAAGAGGCTCAGCTCCTTGTCCCAGCTGTACTGCTGGTTTAGAAGCAGGGACGGAGGCTTGACCTCTTGGTAGAGGTGACATAGCCATGCAGTGTCCCATCTGCATGAGCTGGTGTCAGGAGTTTAGATCTTTTTGCAGTCAAAGTGGCTGGCAGCTGCTTTTCCTACTTAACTCTGCTTGGGTGGCTAATGAGCCCCGTACCCAATGAGGGAATTGAAGGTCTGTAGCCTGGGTAGATGGTACAACCACCCTCCTTCTCCCTGAAATAAGGGGGTTGTCTGCCTTAAGCTGGCCCCAGCAGGCAGCATGCTGCTTCTGGAACTGGCCTGGATCTGCTGGTTCCCAGGGCAGCCAAGGGCGGGATGTGTTCCTGGCTTGATTCACTCTTGCACACCACGTTCAGTCATTGAGTGTTTCCCAGAATTGCCATCTATCAGTGCCTGGCTAATGGCTTGGGGAGGGGAGAGGCTTCTGCTAAAGTTCCCCTAGTTCATTTTCTGACCTTTTTTCCAGAGGCCTTCAGGGGTACAGAAAGTCAGGATATGGGATAGTGGGGTTACTGCCCCCCCACCATGTGTTTATACTAGTGGGGCACAATCTCTATGCCCGGAATGCCACAAACTGATCCTGCCCCCTCGCTGAGTGGGCTGCACTCAAATCTGTCTGGGCTGGGACCTGATGCTGTCATGGTGTAGCCGTACCCAACAGACAGGTGCTTCCATGAAGGTCAGGGCTGGCAGGCAGGGCCCTCCAAAAAGCCCTTGGGTTAGAGGTGGTTCAGTCCCCTGGAGACCTGGTGTCTAGCAGAGCAGCTATTACATGTCTGGGTGAGGACTGGGCTGTGCCAGTCTAGCACATGGGCTCAGCAAGGTCCTGGGCAGCTTCCTGACCTTGGTGGTGAATGCTGGGTGCAGGGGAGCGCTGAGCCCTGATCTGGGCAAGATGCTTCTCTAGGGGCCCCCGGGGAAGTATTACTGTCCTCACCTGCATGGATGTGATGTGGCCGTGCTGGACTGCATGGTCCCCACAGGTCTTGTGTCTGGCAAGGGGCCAATGGTTCTGGCCTGGCATCTCATGCCTGCAGCCAGGGGAGGTTCGTGGAATGGGAGGCTTGGACCATGCACTGCAGTGTTGGGGCAAGTAGGAAACAGCAGTCAGGCTCCTGGGTCCCAGCCTTGGCTAGGACTCTGACTTGTCATGGCTGTGGCCAGTCGCATCCTTTCTGTGCCTCAGTCTTCCCAGCTGCCAAGGGTCTGTCACCACCTGGGTTGTGGCAAGGTGTTGGCGTCATGGGGCTTGGGGTTGATGTCTTGTCTGGCCCAAACTACACCTGGGCACGAGGGCACCCAAACCCTGAAATTGGTCACTGCTTTCTGCTGCCTCCCCCAAGGCCCGGGAGAACCGGAGCCTCTTGGAGCAGCTCTCGGTGCTAAGTACCTCCCATGCGGAGGAAGTGGAGCGGCTGTGTGGCGAGATGCAGCAACTGCGTGAGGACAAGGCACAGGACCAGCACATCCAGGGCCTGCAGGAACAGCTACAGTGCATGGAGCTGGAGAAGAGGAGCTCGGAGAGGAGGCTGTGCCAGGAGCTCGAGCAGCTGAAACAGGTGCCTATGGGGGACTGGCCTCTGGCTCTGGGCAGCTCTTCCTGCAGAGCCCTGTTGGGGGAAGGGGACGGGGCTCCTAAGTGCAAAGGAACCAAAGCTACCCCCACCCTGGCCCAGTGCTGCAGTGTCACCACTCCTGCTCTAGGGGAGACTGGTCTCTGGGGCACAGACTGCTACCTGCTGAGCTCATGGGCATCCCATGTCCTGGCAGCTGCAGTGAGCTGGTATGGGTTAGTGTCACAGGTGTCCCTGCCTAGCAAATGTCCAGTGCTCTGGCCAGCTTTTCCCATTTGTTCATCATCTGGCTGCTCCCATAGCATTCCTGACCCTGGCCAGGGCTGGTGGGGTGGGGTTTGGCAGCCTGTAATGTTCCTATACCTGCAGCATGGTGCTGTGCTCCCATCAGTGCCACCCTGCCGACCCTTGTCTCCCTTCCCCAGCGTATGACAGAGTTGGAAGCTGCCAAGTCCAATCTGAAGGATGAAAATGACACTCTGAACCGGCGCCTCCTGGAGCAGTCCAAGGATGTGGAAGGTCAGTTCTGCCCTAGCCCTCCCAGCCTGGTGGCTGCTGGCTGTCCTGTGGGGAGGGAGCCAGTGTCTGGGTTTGGGGCCACCTGGTAAGTAGATTTGACTCCCCTATTGTGGGGGCACAGAAGAGGCTGGTGGCTGGCAGTAACTTGCACTTCTGCACCCAGGGCAGATTTTTCCCTTCTCCCTCCTGGAAGAGCAGGGATCCCAGTGGCTGTATGATGAGCCAGCCTCCTGGTCACTTGGCCCAGACTAACCTGGTGGCAGGGAGTCCCTTGGATCTCGGGGGGGGGGGGCTCTGCTGCCTCAGTCCAAACTTGCTGCACTACTTCCTTGGGGCTCATCAGGTTCTGTTCAGGCTGTTCCCATGTAGGCCCCCCTTTGTTATTTCCCTAGTCCTACTGCCCTGGTAGTTCTGGACTTGTTCGTGTGGTTATATGAGCATGTCCAGACACATCACTTCTCAGCCTCTTGAAGGCTCAGATCAAGTGTAGTCTGTGCTTACCTGGCAAGGGAAACACTGGCCATGGAGGCGGTCTTCCTAGCTGCACCGGGGAAGACCGCTGTCCTGGCACAGGGATAGTACCTGCCTAGGTGTAATGTATAATAAGCCTTCCACTTACCTGCCCACTTTATGGAAAGGGAAGACCATTTTTTCCCTGGGGCCTTATGGCTGAGGGCAAGCAAAACTGAGGCATCTAAACCACAAGCCTCTGGGCTTGGGCCTGCACATAAGATGCCTGCCAAAGGTTTTGGAAACACCTGAAGCCTCAGATGGGGTGGAGGATGTTTGCCAGTAGTAGGGCCGCTTATGGTTCTGGACAGACTCTCGTTTTTGGAATTTGTTTTGGATAATTTGGCTTGGAATATAGAAAATCTTTAACAAAAGTCCAGACACAAGGTGAGGGGCAGGGACCGTGCGCCTGAGGCTGTGGGCCATGCCACCTGTCCTTACCTCCTCCTTTTCTTGCACCAAGACGGCCAAGTGCCTTGTTGGCACTTCACAAATACAGGCTGCCTACAATCTAGTACCCTGGGAGCTCAGCCTGGCTGACCCTAGAGACCAGCATGGTCCCTTTCCATCCAGGACAGGGAGAGGCAGGAGCCATGCCAAGCCTTCTGCCCAGACTCATCGTAGGGGTCAGACATGGGGGGTGGGGCTTACAAACCAAAGCCATAAGGACCAGCCCACACTCCTGGGCTGTCAGTGGGATCCCTACAAGAGCAGTGTGGCAGCTGTGTCCTGTGAGAACTAGTTACTGGGCTTCTGGGGTCAGCCACCACCCTGACCCCACTGGGTGGGGTGAGCAAGGCTTGGATCCCCTTGGTATGCCCACCCTGGGCTCAGTCCTGCAGATGTGCTGCCTTCTCCACTCGGCTCTTCCACCCTGCTCCAGAAAAAATGTGCCAGCGCCTGTCAGTGGAGAGCAGAGAGCTGCAGTGCGAGCTGGAGGAGGAGAGGTCTCGCTACCAAAGCCTGGTGAAGGAGTATGCCCGCCTGGAGCAAGGCTATGAGAACCTGCGGGAGGAGGTGGCCTTCCACAAGGTGAGAGCATGAGCATGGTGCTGCCTGGGGGGGACCATGGAGAGGGGCTTAGAACAAGGTGCAGGACGAAAGGATGCAGCTAAATGTAGGTGAAGCAGGCAGGTTGTGGGGGACATGGGGCAGCTGCCCACCCACAAGTGGTGCTTGCCTCAGTGGAAGAGCTGTGCCCTCATGGCTGGGGCTCTGGCAGCAGCAGTCTCCAGGCCCCTTTTGGAGGATGGCTCTGTGCACACACCAGATGGTTTTTCTAAGGTGGTGAGGGAGGTGCCCCAAACCCTGTTCCCCTGAATGGGGCCAGGTGCCAAATGGCCTTGGACTATGACTTTGGGCCAAGGCTTCTAGGAGTTGCAAGGTGACTGGCTTTAGCCATGCTCTCTAAAAAGGTAAGAGGCAAGTGTCTCTCTGGCCCTATGGGAAGATGTCCAGCCCATATGCAGGGGTGGGTATCCTGCCTCATGTACTTAGCCATGGCTACAGCTGGGTGGGACTGTCCAGGCCACAATTGCACAAGTGTGTTCAGAGTCCTCTGCTCTGCCCTGTTTCCCCCGGCCTGTTGCACTCCTGATGTGATGCTGACTGGGCTCCTGACCTTGTTGTAATGCAGCCCCATACCCTTTTTTCTTCCAAATCCAGCACACCACAGGCTTCAGGAGGTCCCCATCTTCTGACAGTATTCTGGACTCGGAGAGCAGCTACCAGTCTGGGTCCACAGCCCTATCCCGGGATGAACCCATCCAGCAGATAGAGGTGAGATGGTGCTCTTTTCCTGCCCACTTTTTCCCTAAGGAGCAGGGCTGGCTTGGCCCCTGGATATAGACCATGGCCGACCCCATTCTCTTGGCTGGCTGCAAGCAGGAGAGCAGATGATGCGCAGCTAGGATCCTGGCTGCCAGACTGTCGCATCCTCCCCTTCCATCCTGTCCCATCACATGCACAGGTGTCTGGGGTGGGGAATGGGGCCTGGTCTCAGTCCCTGTTGGCTAGAAATGACCATCTGTATGTACAACCTTCCCTTGTCTGCACTGGCAGAGCACAGACTGCTTTCCAGCCCCTGCTCTCAGGAGTGGTGATGGGGCTGGCATTGGGCTCACCTGAAACTGAGTCCAAAACGTGCTGCACAAGGTACTCGGTGCTCTGCAGACACTGGGAACTACGTCTCCCAATGCCAAAGGCCTCTCACAAACAGGAAAATCCGTGCTGAAGGACACGGGTGATGGAGACAGGCTTGCTCCATTTGGACAATCCTCGTGCTAGCCTATGGTGCCCCTCCATCAAGCTTACAAGCCTCTGGCCCACGTGGCCCCTTGTGCTTCAGAGCTGTCCATCAACATCCCCAGCAGAGTTGGGGTGTCTTGGGCTCTCATTGAGTGGGTGGCTACAGATACCGAGGGGTTTGAGTAAAAACATCCTCCCCAAGCCACACTCTTCCTCCTGCCCAGTCTCCATCCCAGCCTCTGAACCAGGAGAAGGATCCCTGGAGGCTGATACCTGAGCAGTACAGGGCCAGGTCGGACAGCACCACATCCTCCTTGAGCAGCGATGGTGAGCAGGACCCCTTGAAGGCTTACATCCTCCTGGGGCAGCTCAATGCTGTCAGAAAAGAGCTGGCCAGGACCCAGGAGGAGCTACACAAGACAAAGACACAGCTGGCTCACGAGGACAAGAAGCTCCTCAGGCCCTGGGTAAGGCACCTGCCTCCACCCCCTTCCCCTGGCTCAGGCATCAGGTCTTGGGACATGCGCTTCCACCTGAAGGCCTGACTCTCAGTAGCTGCCTTCTCCCCGTCAGTACATTGCTGAGCTCTTTGGACTGAACAGGAGCCCTGAGAAAATGATGGAGGAGGACTTGAAGCATGCGTATGATGCTGTCCAGGTTACCAACAGGTGAGTGTCCACATGCTGCTCCTTCCCCCCTCGGCAGGTCTGGAGCATGGTGGGGTGTTCATAACCTCTGCCCCACCAGGGTAGCAGGAGGTGGGGCAGAGGTATGGTGCAGAGCCGGGTCAGAGTTGTCTGCATAGGGCCCCGATCAAATGTTACAATTCGGTGTTTGACACTCGGCTGTGTGAAGATGCAAATGCCAATTGAGCTTCCAGCTGTCACCGAACAGCCAATGTGTACAGTGATCCTGGCTCAGACTCCAGCTCCTGTCCATTCAGGTGCACACACAGATGCTCTGGGACAGCTGAACTGGCTACTTGGAAAAATGGCTTTTTCCCCCACAGAAAAGTCTTCAGATATTCAAAAAAGCTCCAAACACCTCACTAGGATGCCATTGCCCTTTGCCACTGAAGTGCTGTGGTGCCATGTACACGTTTGTGCTTCCACTGATCCTCCTGGGCTTGGCAGCCTCGCCTCTTGGTGAAAGAACCATGTGTTGTGGGAGACTAGGGGGAAGCGAAGCCCACAGAGGAGAGGGGATGTGAAGCTCCTGGGAGGCCCCAGCACTCCCAGCTTGCTTGGGAGTTCTTTTGCTTTGTGGGTGGGGGGCAGCTGCCATAATCCTGTGTTGCAACAGCTGAGGATGCCAGGCTTCAGTCTTGCCCAGTGTGCCTCCCCTCGAATCCCTTTAAGCAGGAAGCGGAATGCCTGCTTTTGTGCAAGGTACAGGTGCCAAATCTTACTGATTTTATTTTATTTTTTTTAAACAAGCCTTCTGAAAGCAGGGGTTCACTTCTATCTACTGACCTCAGGTTTAAACTAGAGTGAGCCTTCAACTGCATGAAAACAAAGGGCATTTGAGCAAAGCATTGGCACATAAGACGTGATAGTGGCATTTCCTCCCTGGCTGCATGCACAGCCCCCTTTCTCAGCGGGTTGGGATCTCGTGCCGTGTTTCCAGCATAGGTAGGTGATGCCTCTTGGATACAGCAGTCTTCCTGGAGTTGGCAGAACTTGAAGTGGCAGCTTTCAGGGGCTAGAGTTCAAGCTGAGTCTGTCCCTTGCTCTGTATGAACTAGCTGGCAGCTTTGACTGCTCAGCTTCCCCAAGAATTAGAGAAGTCTGAATCTGTTCTCTCAATAGAGTATCTGTGGAGCCCAGTGCAGTCTGCACTGGCACTGGGGGGGTGTTGCTGTGATAGTGTAGCATCTCCCACCCCAGCAGGCTCACTAGTGGACCAAGGTAGAGCCTGGCTGTGCCTGGCCGGGGCAGAATCCCTATCATGGCATGCTCAGCTGCTGCCCAGCATCTAGCAGCTAGGGAAGCCCTTCTGCTTCAGCACTTAAAACAAACCACTTGGAAGATAGTGTGCAGCAGCCAGCTGGTACCTAGTGAGCCTGTCCCAGAAGTGAGGTTCTTGGAGCTGAGGGCTAGAAACCAGGACTTCTGGGTTTTAGACCAGCCTCTGCCTTGGGGTTTAAAGAAGCCCAGAGAGGCTAAGAGACTCTT
>NW_005842226.1:1178547-1180415 GCF_000455745.1 Alligator sinensis
ATGGGGTTCACTGCTTATTTCCCCCTTGGAGGGGCAAAGGGAGTGCTTCATGAAGCTTCATCCACCTTCTGGCTGCCTTTTTGTCTAAAAGGTTGGTAGGGGTTTTTCAGCCATGTAGTCCAACCCCTGCACAGGTGCAGGCTCCCCTAGTCCTAAGCCACCCCAGGCAAATACCTTTCAGCCTCCTCTGGAAAGCCTCGAAGAGGAGATTTGCACTTCCTGGTGGCTTGCTCCAGTGCCTCCTTTGACGCTGTCCTCTTCCACAGGCTGCTGGAGGAGCAGCTGCAGGAGCAGCAGCAGCAGCACAAGCAGGAACGGGAAGGCCTCCACCAGGACATCCGCTCACTGAAGCGGCTCACCTGGCAGCAGCAGAGCCTGATCCAGGACCTGCAGCACCAGCAGAGTGGAGATGGGCTTCAGCGCCAGATCGTGCAGCTGAAGGAGGAGAACTTGGTAAAGGAGCCTGGGCTTTGGGGTTGTTGCCCACTGCCCAGCTGTACATGCTGTGGGGCCAGCTCGGGCCTTGCGCACTGGCCAGTTGGCATGCAGGGCAATAGCATCCCTCCTGCCCTGGGAGCACTGCATGCTGAGACACCCTCCCTATTCTGTTCTGCTCACCTGGCCAGTCTCTGAGCACATCTCAGAGTGGTGGCACCTGAGAGCAGGGAGCTCCTGTCCCAGTGCTGGGGTGGCTGAAAAGAGCTCTCTGATCCTTGGCCCTTGTGGCCCCTCAGGAGCTGTCGGAGCAGCTGCAGAGGCAGGAAAGGAGCAAGCTCAAGCTCCAGAAGCAGCTGAAGAACTACATGAAGCAGATCCAGGAGCCTGCAGGCAAGTGTCTTTGTAGCAATGAAGCAGTAGAGGCTGGTCCTCCCCCTAGCAGGCCCAAAGGGCTCTACCCTGTCTCCCCACCCCCAAGTAGAAAGTGCAGGGCTTAAGCACTGCAGGAGCCATGGGGGCTGGTGGGTGTCTGGGCTGCAGCTTGGATCATGGGAAGCCTCAGGAAGGTTTTGCAGCCCTCCTGGTAGCGACTGTGCTGGGCCTCTGTCCAACCCCCTCCTAGGGCCCCTGCAAATGGCTACCACCTGTTGGGGGTGACAGTGACCCTTCTCCCAGCATCCTCACGTGCTGTGCCAGATGCTCGGTGGCAGCCATGTCCCTTCTTCCCTTCTGCATCCCTTGAGCAGCAGAGGGCCTTGGTGCCAGTGCTGCCCATCTGCTCAGACCTCTGCAGATGGGCAATGAAGTTTCTCATTAACAGATCTGCTCCCAGGAAACATCCCTCTGTAGCTGCTATTCTGGGCTTGCCTTCTGCTTCTTGTTGTCCCCTAATGGGGAAGCACCCACGCAGCCTTCATGTAAACCTAGAATGCAGCACCTGGGGTGGGGCAGGGCTGGGCTGGCCTAGGAGCCCTGTCCTGAGCACTACAGACTTCCCCGGAGCAGCAGGGAGACATGGGGACTGCATGGCTTAGTGGTGGTCTTGCTTCTGAGGCACCACGTGCTTCTCTGTATGCAGAAGCCTGGATCTGCCCTGCAAGAGCCCTAGATTTCCCTTAGTGGAAGGCCCAGGGTACCTTCGCTGCTCTTTCTGGCTGGTGCTCAGGGCGGTAGGGGAGTTGCTGGCTGAGTTTGCAGCAACTGGCTAGTTGGGGATCTACGTGGGAGTGAGAATGGGGAACTCGCAACCTGCCTGGTGCTGCCTGGCAGTGGCTGCTCTGCAGGGCAATCTGGCAGCCTCCAGTCCAGCACGTGTCATGCAGAAGCATCTGGCAATTGCTGTCTGTCCCATGGTGCTGTTTAACTCAGCTTGGCTGATCTCCCAAAGAAGCCCAGCTCTACCTCACCCTGAGCAGCATCTGGCTGTGCCT
>NW_005842226.1:1180489-1193113 GCF_000455745.1 Alligator sinensis
TTTTAACACTCTTCCCCTCAGCAGCAACCAGAGAGGCCACCAGGGGAGAGAGGGCAACACCTGCAGAGCAGGAGAGGCCTCTGGAGGTCCCGTCCCCAAGTGGGCCCTTCCAGGGCATGCTGAGATGCAGAGGAGAGGATGAAGAGCGCTTGGTCAGGACCATCATCACTGGTAAGGGGTTGTGCCCTGCTGTGGGGGCTGGGCAGCTCCCTCTGCTCCAGGGCAGTGCAAGGATGAAGCATTGTCCAAGTCCCTTGGAGCAGATCCTGCACTAGAGCAGGAGGCCTGGGGAGTTCATAGCAGCATGAGGCATCATCCATGCTCCAGGGAACACCCAGGACAACGCTCACTCTCACTGGAAGGTGCTTTGAGCAGTGGCAGGGCTCCTTGCAGGCTGCCAGGCCTGATGAGGGGATGGGACCTGGACAATCTAGGATGACAGCTCTGGGGGTGGGAAGCTGTATGAAGAGCATCTGTGCTCTGGCTGAGCATGGGGATGAGCTGAATAGTGCTGGAGCTGGGAAAGGAGCAGAAGTGGCAAACATCCCCCTTCCTGACTTGCTGCAGGTGATATGTCCAAACCCAGGGTTTCCCTGTGCTGTGAGCTTCCCTTGGGAGCCAGGCCTCTGCCCAGGACTTGTGCTTGATGGGTTTTTTGAGGTTCCTCTGTCGCTTCAAAACTTTGGGGATTGTCTCTGGAAGGGAAGCCAGAGGGGACAGCAAAGCAGCAGTGTAAAGTCCCATTTGTGCCCCTCTCCTCATGCTGGGCAGGGGCAAGATGCTTTGTGGGGCACCTCCTCAGCCCAGTGAAATGCCAGATAAGCTGCCTACAGCAGGCTGTGAGCTGGGCGCTGGCCAGGATGCTGGGGCAGATGCATTGCTTTTTGTGCTGGGTTGGGGGGTCTGCCATGGCTGTGTGTGGGGACCCTGGTGACCAGCTTCCCCTCAGAGCTAGCAATGCTGCCCACCCCTCCTCTTGAGGAAGCAGAAAGCCTGGGGCTGAGCCTGTCAGGAGCTTGGACACTGCACAGATGTTGCAGGAGGCCCTGACAGTGCCCATGTGGGCACTAAAGTGGTGGTCAGGGCTGCCTCAACCCTGCTGAAGCAAAGCACCATCCTTGCCATAAAACTATCGGCTCAGGAAGAGGTGCCAGGATGGGCTCTAATGATGCCCTGGGCATGGAGACCAGCCCTTTGCCAGCAGTATGTCTGCTGAAGAAGAGGGAGTCTGAGCACCTTGTTCTTCTGAGGCAGCAGCTAGGGCTGGCCCTTGAGAGGCTGGCAGCCTGGGCGTCATGCAGCTTGGCCTCCTAGGTTCTCCTAGCAGGGACCAAGCCCAGCTACTGCCTTGGCAAGGGCAAGTCATTGAAGGCAGCTCGAGGCTTTCTTCCCAAATACCATAAAGAATTAAGATGCCAGCAGGTAAGCGCAGCAGCTGCCAGGAGGGGCAGATGGGCACATCCTGGCTAGTGGGGCAAGGGAGAGATGTGCCCCATGTGGCTTCAGCCAGCTGTGTATAGCAGCACTGCCCAGCACCAAGTGCTGCTCATCTAGGGCTGGGCTAAACCCAAAGCTGCCCTGGTTAAACTTTTCAAGCCAGCCCAGCCCATCTATATGGATGGGGACTTGGGGTGTGAGAACTCATGGAAGCCCACAGGAGTAGCACTATGGTGAGTGGGGAGGAGCACTATGGCAGGTACATTTTTGTTGTTCCTCCTGCCCAAGCTTTTTTTACACCCAGGGACTTCTTCCCAATATACCCTGTATGCAGGGAGGTGATGTTGTGGGCTCACTGTCCCAAAGGGCCAGGTGAGACGCAGCCTGACTTCAGGAAGGAGCAACTTGGTGCCACGACATGTTACGCCCTTCCATCTAGGGAAGAGCCTGTTGCAGACTGAGTTCTGTTCCTCCCCTTCCAGACTTCCAGCCTCAGCACATCCCTGGTACCCTTCCAACACTGCCAGGCTACATCCTCTTCATGTGCCTGCGGCATGCGGACTACTGCCAGGATGAGCACAGGATCCGCTCACTCCTTACTGCTGCCATCAATGGCATCAAGAGAGTCATGAAGGTACAGAGAGCTGCAAGACATGGGCTGCCCAGCTTGGGAAGGCTAAAAGCATGGCTGTGGCCCTGCTATGCCTCCCCACCAGTGCTTCTTCATGTGTGGCTTTCTTCCTGGCTGCCCAGAAGCTCCTCGCTAGACCTGAGATCTGCCCTTCCTCCTGCCTGGGGTGGAGAGGGTGCTGGCCCCTATGTACTCCGACTGATCCCGTGTCCATGAAGCTGCTCCATCTTCAGGCTCAGCTGCTCATGGTGTTGGAGCAGTCTCCCCTGTCAGGAACATGGTTCTCTAGCTGGTCTCTGCCAGCAATAGCCCAGTGGTGCTTTGCCGGCTGAGGGTCTTCTGGGAACTTTTGCAGCTTTCCTGGGGCAATGAATGCCACTGGACCCCAGCCCCAGGCACTGGGAGCCAGGACTCCTGGCTCAAGGCACCAGGATGCCCCTACTCCTGCTGTAGCACTGAGCAGTGAATGCTCAGGTCCAGACTGGGCAGCAGTTGGCTTGAACTGGCCAGCTCGCAGCTTTTTGCACTTGCTACAGTGAGGTGACCTGTATTCCCAGTCTGCCATAGGTGGGCATGGGAGGGCTGAGGCAAAAGCTGTCCCTCCACACCACCCTGCTCTACCGGGCCCTGGCTGGAAGAGGCCTGATCAGGCTGCGTTCTTCAGAGCTGGAGCGCACACCCAGGCTGCTTCAAGTGCATGCAGCCCCATGGTGGTCATGGCACTGCTAGAGCCAGTCCTGGGGACATAGGATGGATCCCTTCCTCCTGGGTAACCAGAGGGCTGTAGTGCAGTGCCAAGGGCAGCGCTGAGCCAGGACACCCAACTTCTCTTGGCTGTGCTGTAGGCTTCCTCTGTGTGTGTGTGTTTTGGGGTGTGATAATTCTCTGCCTTGCTTTCCTCTTTTTTTTTTTTGTGGAGCTGATTTTTGGCCTGTGATGGGTTGCATGGATGGTCTGCAGTGACTTGGGGGTGGAGAGGGGGTGTTGGTGTGGCAGGAGACTTGTCTTCTGCTTCCATGCCAATCTGTCTCAAACATTGCTGGCTGCAACCCCCTTAGAGCTGATGTGGGGAGGGTTGGGCATGTACATGCCCATATGTGGGCAGACTCCAAGCACTAGACCAGGCTGTGGCTGCAAGGGGAAGGACTACTGCTACTCCAATAGCCCTGAAGGAAAGGAGGAACAGAAAATCGTATTGAGACAGGGTGGGGAGGGCCCTGGGGGCCAGTCTTTGGGGCTGAACAGGGAGGGAGGTTGAGCTGAGGGGGAAGAATTTGACCACCAGGTGCTATTTCTGGGGCATTGAACTGGAGTGTCCTCCCAGATGCCCCTGGCACAGCTGCAGGCTCCCTAAGCCTCGGTCTGTGCTGGTGAAGGAGGGCAGGCTGGCTTGGTGCTATCTGAACAGGCTGCCAGCAGAGACCCAGTGCTTAGGAGCACCCCAGTCCAGACAGTGCCAGCTACTCTTCTCTAAAGGTAGCCCAAGGCCCCTGGCTAAGGTTTCCCTGGTGCTTTTTTCCTAGAGGATTCCAGGTTAGATGCACCCTTTTCCCCTTCCCTTCTTGTCCTCTGCCGCCTGTGGGCTCTGCCTCCTACCTCGTGCAGTCCCAGCACGTGAGGTGCTTGGTGCTGGGGTCTAGCACATGTCTGAATCCCCTGCCCCTGGGGGCATTCGCCTGCCTTGAACTGAGGGAGGTGCTGTGCTCCTTGCTTCAGGCTCTCTACTTCTGGGCTGGGAGCAGCACTCCCTTCTGGCCCCGGGGCTGAAGGAGGGCTGGGCTGGGAGCTGTCGTCATGTCCTCTAACAGAGCTGTCCCACCACCAAGTGCCTGAGGATCCCTTGCACCTGCTCTGACCCCTCTCTTCCTTCCCTCCTGCCTCTAGAAGCACAGCGAGGACTTCGACATGGTGACGTTCTGGCTTGCCAACACCTGCTGCCTCCTCAACTGCCTGAGGCAGTATGGCAGGGACGAGGTGAGCAGGCCTGGCCCAGCCTAGGCAGCACAGACCTGGCCTGTGGGAGGGTTCAGGTGCATTGTAGTGGAAGCAGAGCCAGAGCTCTCAAGGGCTGCAAGTTCTCTTATCTCATCCCTGTGATGGGTCCCCAGTGCTGGCTGCCATCAGATGCATGCACCCTGAGCTGCAGCAGAGCTGTGGGCAGCCCTTGCACAGCACAGGGCACCAGCCTCTCCTGAAAGGGCCTGTTGGAGCAGCTCTGGATACAGCAGCCTACCTGAAGGTGAGCTGCATCTCACCAAGGCCAGAGAAGGGGACCCTATGCTTAGCAGTAGTTTTGGGGAAAGGCTCCTAACCCCAAAACTTCCACCACCTCCCGCACTGTGCAGACATTGGGAGCTGCTGGGTGCCTTGGAGCGAGTCAAGATCATAAGGTGTCACTGGTCTGGAAGAATAGACTCCCAGCTGTCGGGGCCAAGGGTGGCAGCTGGGGCAGGTTTTGGGCCTTTTAGGGGGGGGTGGGCATTGCTCTGGAGAGCAGGGGCTGGCTCGGTGTGGCCCGGCACCTCTTGGCATATGTCTGTAGGTCTCCAGCCTCTCTTGCCGTCTCTGCAGAGCTACCGGCAGGTGAACACCCCCAAGCAGAACCTGCACTGCCTGCAGCACTGCAACCCTGTCAGCCACTGCCAGAGCCTGGGTGACTTGGCCATCCAGATCTACCAGCAGCTCATCGGCACAGCAGAGAAGAAACTGAAGCCCATGATTGGTATGTTCTGTGTTCCCTGTGGAGATAGGACCTAGCATGGGCTGCAGGGCAGCACTAGGGCATCGGCACCACAGCATGGCCATCCTGGGGAAGGGAGATCTGAGGAGATCCCAGCAGATCTGAGGGGCCTTCCTGCCATGGCTAGCAGCTGCTCCCCAGGGCTCTTCCCTGCTACCTAATATCAGGGGCTGGGACTTCCGCCCCACATCCCTGCTGGGCTGGGCACAGACTCCAACCCTGTCCCCTCTCTGCCCTGCTAGTTGCTGCCATGCTGGAGAGCGAAACCATCCCGGGCTTGTCCTCGACCAGGCCATCGGGCAGCCGCAGGCCACAGGGGGCCCCTGCCTACACGCTGGACTCCCTGCTCCTGCAGCTCAGTGCCTTCCACAAGGTGCTCAAGAGCCATGACCTGGAGCCTGCGATAGTGCAGCAGGCTGTACGGCAGCTCCTCTTTCTCATCAGTGGCACAGCCCTCAACTACCTGCTTCTGCGGAGGGACGCGTGCTCGTGGAGCCAGGGTGTCCAGCTCAGGTCAGTCCTGGTGAACTCTAGATCTGTGGCTGTCATGCCTGGGGTGGAGGGAAGCCCTAGTCCTGCCCAACCTATCCTTCACCACCATGGCTCCACCTGACCCAGGAGAACCACAGCTGTGTCCCACCTAGGAGTCCCCCACCCCAGGCAAAGTGCAAAGGCAGGTTTGGTACATCCAAGTTGAGCCAAGGGCTTGTATGTCCCTTGTAGCTAAAGTGGTGACCAGGGCACTGTTAGGATCTTGGAAATCTGATGGGCTGTGACTCTCACCTGGCTTTGCCACAGGTACTTAAGCAGCACCCCCAGTGGGTTATTAATTTAGTGTGGAGGGGAGGGCTCTGAGCAGGAACCTGGTCAAGGCCCTAGCTCCTTGAGCATCATGGGTTAGGCACTGACTGCCAAGCATCCGCAGGCCAGACATGCTGGCATCACCCCTGCTGCTGCCCACCGTGTGGGGCTGGGTCGGGGGCTGCAGCGCCGCCTTCTCCCAGCATTGTGGCCCCTTTCCAGGTACAATGTGAGCCAGCTGGAGGAGTGGCTGCGGGCAGGCGGCCTCCAGCAGAGCGGGGCCACAACTATCCTGGAGCCCCTCATCCAGGCTGCCCAGCTGCTGCAGGTGAAGAAGACGAGCGAGGAGGATGCTGAAGCCATCTGCTGCCTGTGCACGACACTGTCTCCCCAGCAGGTACAGCGGGCCACCCTGTGTCTGGCAGGTAGATCTGGCAGGGAAGTCCTAGGGGCTCTGCCCGCTGCAGAGCTCCAGCCTGCCCTGGTGAGGGGGCTCCATGCTGATAAAGCCCTGGCGGGGAGGGCGTCACTAGTGATAGTGCATCAGGCATTGGACATGCCACAGGGAACGTTCCTCTGAGCTCCCAGGCTAGCCTCTGCCTGGCAGAGATGCTGGCTAGTAGCTGGACCCTCTTCTGCCTGGGAGAGCACTGCTCATCCCTCTGACCTTTTGCTGTTCTTCCTGCACTGGCTCGTGCTGTGGCGGGCTGCAGCTTGGTTTTGTCCCCAGAACGCTTCGTGTGTCTTGCCTTGAAGCAGGACCCTCAGTGCAGCCATCACTCTGAGACATGCCAAGAGATTTGGGAGAAGCTGGAGTAGAGCAAGCTGCAGCTGCTGCCTCCTGAGCCCAGCATCTGGGCTTGAGATGGAGAGAAGGGTCCATAGACTTGCTCTGGCCTGGCTCTAGGGCCTCACCCCCTGGGGCTGCTTTGTGGTGGAGATGGATGGGCAGCAGCTGCAGTCATAGTCCATCTCCTCATGCAGGTAGTGAAGCTTCTGCGGGCTTATACCCCTGCCCCCGGGCTGGAGGAACGCGTGAGCCCCCACTTCATCAGTAGTGTGGAGGTGAGTAACCAGCTGTGCCTGCAGCAAGCCCCAGCAGGGAGTACATGGGGAAAGCTGGGGGTGCCCAGCAGTCTGACTCATGGGAGGGTTGTCTCCGCAGAAACGCCTGGCAGAGCAAAACCCGAGTGGCCCCTGCCAGCTGCTGGTGGACACGGCTCAGCTCTTCCCTGTACCGCTGCCGTTCTCCCACTCTCCTGTGCACCTGGATGAGATCTGTCTTCCCGATGGCCTCAACCTGACATTCCTGTCACACATGTGAGCCACGCTGCCAGGGAGGGATCAGTCGCACAACAGCCGACTGTGTGGAAAGGCCAAGCCTTGTGGAGAGGAAGGAGCTGGCTGCTCTGGGACTCATGGGACTGACAACTGAGGCACTGGAAGGCAGGGTCTGGGCACTGCACCTTTCCAAAAGCAGGTCTGTGGGCTCCCAGATGCCCTTATTTTCATGCACTGAGTGCACGCAGCCCCTCTGTCCTAATGCTAGGTGGGCACTGGAATAACAAGAGGTGCATCTACAGCCTAATGGCCATGGATGCATCGTGGGTAGCTTTGGTTTTAGCAATGGGACTGGGAAAATGCTGTGCACAAAGGGGGAAGGAAGCCCCTCTCTCTGGCACCCTGTCCGAGCCATGCTGGACTCGGAGGAGAGCCTGTGGGCCCAGGCTTACTCTGGACCAAGTACAAGTGGCATCACAGCGCTGCTTCCCAGTGGGCTGGGCTGGGCCGGGGGTGTGAGCAGAGGGGCCAGGGCTGCAGTGAGCAGCAACTGAGCACAGATGACTCATTTTAGTCAGTTATTTATTTAAAAACCGGTCTGAAATGGTAGGGAGGGCTGGTCCTGGGCACAATGGTGCTGCCTGGCTGGGAGGAGTAGGGAGTCCTTGCTGCTCCCAAGGGAGGGAAGCAGGTGTACCCTTGCAGATGACTCCCAGGGCACTGTGGTCTCCCAGGCTCCAGCAGCTGGTGCCTGCATGAGAGCTGGGACCTCATCCAGTCCCACACATGTTTGGTGAAACACCTGTGTTTTTTAGAACTGGTCTGAAGTTGTTTATTAATAAAGTCTGATGCTGTGGAGTCTGCCCACCCGTCGGTGCATCACGGCACTTGGGGGCTGAGGTTGGGCACAGGAGCAAGCTGCCTGGCCTCTGGTCTCTGCACTAGTGTGGGGCTGGGGGTGACCAACATGGGGTGGGGGGCCTGTCTACTGCCTAAGCTGGGAGGCCCCTCACTGGGAACACAGCTCATTGGGGGCTACGAGGTTATGAAGGCCTTGATGCAGAATGCTTGGCCCTCTCTGTGCCCTGACCTCAACCCAGCACCCCTTGGCAGGCAGATGTCCTGCTCTCACTTCTGCATGGGGTAGAACAGAGGTGGCAGAGCTGGGAACAAACCCAGGTGTCCTGACTCCTCTTGAAGGATTTAGGACCGCATGAGACTTAGGATGATCACCTGGGAGACCTCGGTTTGGGAGAAGTGTGCAGGACTCTGGCCCAGGGCTGTCTGCCCTCCAGGGCCACATCTGCCCCTCTAGGGATATGCTGCTAAAAGTGTGTGTGTGGGGGGGGGGGGGGGGGTAGGTATTGGCATAAATCTGCTTGCAGAGTGTGTGCCTCTAGGAGGGGCTGGGGCACCGAACCGGCTGTGACTAGAATGGGATTCCAGCAGGGATAGTATTGGCCTTTTTTAAAGGAAGCCCTGAGCTTGAGGCAGGTGGTCCGGACTGGACAATCCAGCCCTGCTCTTCAGCCCTGAAGAAAGCTGCAGCCCTAAAGTTGTGTGGTGTTGTGCATTCCTCCCCCCAACACCAACTTCCTTGAGCACCTAAAAGTTCAGGTCTCGGCTGCAGCTAGAGCCAGGGCTGACCACGGGGTCTGGGTGTATGGGGCTGTACCTAATTCCCAGCGCCTGTCTGGGCAGAGTGCTGTTTCCCGAGGCAGGCTGGGGAAGGGCGCACTCCCTTCGTTGTTCGTTGGTTTGTTGTTGTTGTTTTTTTAATGTCAGTTATAATAATAAAATATTTTTACAGAGCCCAAAAAAGTCAAAATAGTGCAAAACATCTCACTGTCATGCATCCAGGTGTGTCACCACAGTTTGCTCCAGGTCAGGTATGTACAGACACGGGGCGTGATGGAGGTGCTACGCGAGCAGAAGTGACTCAGTCTGGTTGGTTTCACTCGCATGCCGAACAGTTCTTGGGGGAGCCACGGGCTGGTCGTTCCCGGGGCTGCCTGCCTCGCCGGAGGGCTGAGCTCGTGGCATGGCGTGGCTTGCTGCATTTGGTTGAGGTCAGTCTGTGCGTGGCAGATTGGCTCGTGCTGCAGCCCTCTGCATTTGGGGAGGGGAGGGGGTCTGCACGGTGCGGATCAGTGCCCTCAGTGTAAACATTGAACTGAAACAGGTGTGAGCAGCAAACACTTTTGGTCCCAGGCAACTACTATAGAAAAAGGAATGGGGGCTGGTGGGGTTCGGTTCCAGTGTCTTGGAGGGAAGGTGATGCCAGGATGGAGATGGCTTCTGTATGGAAGGGCTTAAGGGGGGTGCTCCTGCAGGGGCACAGAAGTGTACATCAAGCAGGGTCACTCCCTCTTGCCCTGCCTTGTGGCACGAGATCATGGGCCCGTCAGGACTGGAGAGCAGCAATGGCCTTGCCACCTGGGGCACCATGACCCAGCAAGCCTCGCGGCCACTAGGTCCTACCTGTGAAGCCATGTGCTGTGCCTGGATTCCTACCCTGGAGGTGCTCGTGGATGGGAACAGCCACAGTTGTGGGAGATGGGGATATCGCAACAGCTGGGAGGAAGCTGAGCTGAGCCTCCACCCTGGGCCAGCCTCCCTCAGTGCTGAGCACCAATGCTTCCCCTCCCTTGGCTGCAGGGATTTGTGAGATTGGCCTGGCCCAAGCATGGCAATTTTTGGGTCCTGCTTGTACTGGCATGGGCCTAGTGCAGGGCTTCTCACTTCTTTTTTTTTTTCCTTGAGCCAAATCAAATCCCCCTCATCCTCTTCCCCTCCATCCCTGCAGAGGCTGCACAAGCTCTGCTCTGTCCAGTGCATGTCTCCTTCCAACCTTCCTCTGGTTGGGGCTTGGCCCATTACCCCCCCCACCCCACCTCCCCCACTTCTCTCTTGGTGGGGCTTGCGCTTGCTTCCCCAGCAGCCCTGGGCAGGCTCCCACCCTTGCATTTCATTTTGCAGCTGACTTGGATGTAGCTGCAGCTGTTAGAAAGGAGTGCCAGAAGCACGGAGATGACCTCTGGCTTAGCCAGCAGGACCCAGATGCAGGAGCTGGCACTGCACCCCAGGCGTGTCGGGGTGGAGATCTGCTGGAGAAATGAGCTGTGAGAAATCTCTTGCAGTTTGGCTGCAGACTGGTGTGTTCTGGCTCCACCTCTGAGCTGTCCAGCCCTGTCTGGAAAGGGCAGTGCAGGTGTCTGCATTTGGCCAGCACTGCAGCCTGCCCAAGCCTATGGCCATGTGCCCCAGCTGCTGGCAGGGCCCTATTCACTGAAATGCCCTCTGCTTGACAGTAAATAGCCCTATCCCTCCAGCCCGGAGGGCATCTGGCAGGTGTGCTCATAGGCTTTTGAGGTGTGCGTGCTGAAGTGCTGGGCAGGGCCTGTTGAGGAAGACCTTGTCCTTCTGGGGGGCTGAAGCCAATTTCCTGCAGGCCTGGGGACAGATTAGGTGCTACAGGACCAGGTCCTTCAATTTGCCAAGGCACCGGCTCCTGCGCCTCTGTCCTCTGGGGCACCCTGCCTAGGAAGGGTACAGGCTGGCACTGGGCAAAAGCCTGACTTCCTCTAGAGTGGGTTGAACAGGGTGGGAGTAGGGGTGGAGGGTCTCTGCCAGGCAGGGTAGAGTGCTGGGCCCAGGCTGTCCATGGGCAGAGGGGAGGTCATGCCCTGTCTGGGCACTGGATTGTGCAGAAGTGCCCTAAGATCCTGTGCGGACTACCGGCCTGTTGTGCAGGAGCATGCTGCAGGGCTGGGAGCAGGTGCCCCTGGCTGAAAGTGCCATGCCTCGGTCATGCGCGGCACCAGTGGTCTGGCGCTGACCCAATAGCCCTTCGGTGCGAGAACGTGTCACACGATCTATGTACATGTATTTACATATGTATAGAGCTGGCTGGGGCAGATGGCCTGGTACCAGGCTGTGCTGAAGCAACTTCCTGTGATACCAGTCTTACAGCTGGCGATTTTGGAGGGGTGGGGGGGGGTTTCTCCCTTCCCTCTGCCTGCTCAGAAGTACAGCGCTACGTGGGGATGGGAGGCTGGCTGTGGACATGGCACTCAGGGCTGTGGATGGGGGATTCCCCTGTCCCCCTCACCCTAGTGTCCAGATGCTGCTATGGCTACAATGCATGGTCTGAAGTGGACCACAAGGCTCTAACACCCACCAGAGCCAGAGCAGCGGCTGAGCTCTCCCTGCTCCTGGGTCAGCTGCTGGTGGGACCATGGCTACCTACCCATGGGGTGGTGGGGAGGGCAAGGGGAGCGCTGGGCTGTCATTGAAGTAGAGATACTGCTGGGCCCTGGCTTGCTCCCCAGGGCTCTGAGCAGCGGCACACTGCCTGGATGCTGCTGTGGAAGGGGAGAGGGTCTGGCTCCTGCACCCTGCCCTGCTCAGACCATTACTCCTGCCTCCCTCCAGGGCTAGGCAGGGTCTTGGGTGATGGTGTAGTGTGGAGGCTATAGCAGCTGGCCAGGGTCCAAGGCTTCCAGACACTGCTCAGCAGGCTGGGCCTGTACATCCTGCACACTGGTGCTGGGTTTCTAAGTGCTGTTCAGGCAGCCCTATCCCCACAGCAACAGCCCCCACTGCTCCTAGCCTCAGATCAAGGCAATGGCAGTGGTACCGGGGCAGGACACTAGGAGATGAGCTTAGTTTTCCCCACTGAAAAAATCCTCTTGACTGAGTGGTGGGGAAAGGGGAGTGGGTAGTGAGGACCCAGTCCTCTTCTAGGTACCTCACCCAGCTGGATGTGGCAATGGGAAGGGTAGGGGATTGATCCCCCCTGGAAGCCCAGTAATCATCACTGTCCTTTGAAGCAGGGACCATCTTTACAAGCAGCCTGGGCTGGTTGTGGCAGGTGCCAGACTGCAGCTGCAGGGTGGGTGTCCTCTCCCCTGGTGTGGCAGCAGTTTCTTACTTGCTCTTTCCTAAAAGGAGACCTCAGCCTCCTCTCCCCTCCACTTGGCAATGGGGCTGCAAGCAGTGCTGTGCCCCCTGCTAGCCTGGGGACTGAGCCCCCTTGGGCCATGCCTGAGAGCACAAGTGGCCAAGTCCTGGTATCCCCCTCTCCCAACAGGTCTCTGCTCCAGGACCACAGCAATGGCTTAATGCTGCTGCCATGAGGATTAATAGGCATCTTGGCACAGGGGCTGCCAGCAGCACTCCCCACCCTCATTGTAGGGACTGGCTGGAAGGAAGCTGGCCCTAGAGTCAGCCAGAATCATTCTCCCTGGCCCAGTGCTCATGTGTGCCTTGCAGTGGAGGATGCTCAGACAGCCCTTGCCTCTTCTGTCTGTCTGTGCTGCCACTGCCTGAGCCCATCTCCCTGCCCCCCTCCTTCTCTGCTGCTGTCCCTTCAGCCACAGCTGGTGCCAGCACTCTTGCCCTGCCCTCTTATCTGGCCTTAGTCTAAGCTGCTCTGAGCCTCATGCACAGCAGCTTGCTGAGCTTCCCAGGCAGGGGTTGCAGCCTGAGCCTATGGCTTGAGTGTGCCTCATGGGCTCTTTTCAGCAGCTGCTAAGGAGGCCCCAGAGCCCTTGCACAGCTTGTCCCTTCCTGGCTCCTCCCCAGTGCTAGGGAAGGAGCTTCCACCTGTGCAGAGGCTTGGACAAGTGTTGCTGCACCCCTGCTGCTTGTGCCAGAACCCCTTTACTGCTGCTGCCAAGGGAGTCTCGTTTGGCTCACTCCCTGGCAGGTGTGGGATCTTTCCTTGCTTTCC
>NW_005842226.1:1193155-1210821 GCF_000455745.1 Alligator sinensis
TGCTGAGTTGGCCAGCCTGCTACAAGGCCACAGCACCCTCTGACTTTACTGCTGGGTACCCCATGTTCCTGGTGTCTTTTGCAGTTGAAACAGGCTGGGGAGAGGCACTCCCCACAGGCTAATATGCCCTCCAGCAGGGAAGTGTCCCCCTTACCCTACCCCTACTCTGGATCAGCCAGTGCCCTATCACTGCAGCCTGTGGGCAGGTGGGGGGCACTGGAGTGTGTCTGGATCCTTGGTTCTGGGCAATGACTGTCCTGGGTAGGGCTCTGTTCCCTAACCTGGGGACAGGGGCAGTTGGTCAGACGATCTGTATGGCTTTTACATGGCTGGAGCATGCTGTATAAGGGACATGGAGGTGGGGGGAGGTTCTACTACGGGGAGGGGGCCTTAACTGCTGCCTTCTTCTGCTGAGCGCGTGTCTGACTTGAGCTTGACGAACTCCTTGGCCACCTCGTCGTTGTTGCGCTGCGAGAGGATACGCAGGACGGTGAGGCCCGTGTCGTCCATGTGGATGCGCCGGCCCAGGGGCAGCCAGCAGGCACAGCTGCCACGCTGCATGATGTCCTTGAGCTGCATCACGGCAATGCCCACGGTGCGGTCCTCACGGGCGAAGCAGTAGTCCTTCACGCACACCTGCAGCTCGTAGCACTCGGGGCCTGTCTCGCTGCCTAGGGTGCTGCATTGGGAGAAGAGCGCAGGCACTGTGACTGCCCTGTGGCACCCTGTTAACCCCCTACTGCCCAGGGACCTCCTGTTTACTCTGCCTGTGGCAGAAGGGAGTGTAGTTGGCCAGTAGCCCCAGGCCAGTGCCTGAGTCCGTGAACCTCCCTTTTCCTGCTTGAAACGGAGAACTGTCAGCCTCTGCCAAATTGTCCTGCCTCCTTCCCTGTAGCTGAGTGAAGGGGGGTGCTTTCTACATTGGGTGAGTGTATGGCCACCATACAGACTGGATCCCAGAAGTGCTAACTACTGTCCTTGCCTCAGCTGACTTTCATAAGCTCAGGAGGCTTGTTTTTGAGGCCCTGAGAGGGCATGATTTCACAGGGAGGGGAGTTCAGGATGAGTGGTTGCTCCTTAAGGAAGCAATCCTAGAAGCACAAGGAGAGGGAAAGGTGGTTAAAAAAGCTTAACAACCCCCTTGGCTCAAGAAGGAACTCATGGACCTGCTATGTCTAAAAAGAGAGGCTTATAAAGGATGGAAGATGGAAAACACCACTAAGGAGGAGTATTCTGCAGTAGGGAGCAAACTAGGAAAGCCAAGGTTGCAACTCCGCTCCAACTGGCTACATGAATCGAGGACAATAAGTCCTTCAGATACATGGGGAGTTGAAAGAAAAACAAGGGCAACATTGGACCCCTGCTAAACCAGCTGGGACACCCAATTACCGACACCCAGGAAAAAGCCAATCTGCTTAATGATTACTTTGCATTGGTTTTTCACCAGCCCAAAGGGACAATCCTGCCTGACCGTGATGCAGGATGACCAGGGTGAGGATGAATATATGCCCACCATTGGCATGGACCTTGTGAGGGAGCATCTCGAGAGGCTGGACCCCACAAATCAGCTGGTCTGGATAGACTGCACCCAAGAGTGCTAAAGTAACTGGCAGACATCATAGCACAGCCACTGGCAAGGATATTTGAGAACTTGTGGTATGTGGGGGAAGTACCCGAAGATTGGAAGGCACCACATTGGCCTTCTATCTTCAAGAAAGGGAGGAAAGAAGACCTGGGAGACTACAGGCCAATCAGTTTGACCTCAATCCCTAGGAAGATTTTGGAGAAAATGTATCAAAGACACCATTCTTGACAGAGTAACAGAAGGCAATATTCTGCGGGGTAGCCAGGATGGGTTTGTTGTGGGTAGGTCTTGCCTGATCAACCTCATTTCCTTCTATGACCAGGTGACGTATCACCTGAACAAAAGGGAAGAGGTTGATGTCATATATTTGGACTTTAAAAAAGCCTTTGAGCTGGTGTCCCATGATGTCCTTATGGAAAAATTGGGCAACTGAGGCCTCAACTACTCCACAGTCCAATGGCTGGGGAATTAGCTCTGAGGTCGGACCCAGAGAGCGGTAGTTGTCAGAACCGAATCAACACGGCACTCGGTGCCTAGCGGTGCCCCCCAAGGCTCTGTTCTCAGACCTGTACTCTCTTTAATGTAGTCTGACACCGGTGTTCAGGTCATTTAAGAAGTGGACTGGCTAAAGTTGCTGATGACACCAAACTTTGGGGAAGAGTGTCCACACTTGAGGATAGGCTGGTGATCCAGGCCAACCTCGATCGGCTTGCAAGCTGGGCGGATGAAAACCTGGTGGCATTCAATATGGAGAAATGCAAGATGCTCCACCGTGGGTGGGGGTGGGAGGGGAATCCGGGAAAGCCACATCACACTTATAGGCTTGGCAATGCTACACTCACTAGCACCATAACCAGAAGAGACTTGGGGGTCATGGTTGACCACAAGATGAACATGAGGCACCAATGTGACACCGCAGCTGGCAAAGCAAACGAAATTCTGGCTTGTATCTTCCGATACATCTCGAGCAAGGTCCAGGATGTCATCCTCCCACTGTACTCAGCCTTGGTGAGGCCACAGCTGGAGTCCTGCATCCAATTCTGGGCTCCACAATTCAGGAAGGATGTGGAGAAGCTTGAAAGAGTCCAGAGGAGAGCCACATGCACGATCAGAGGGGAAGAGAACCGGTCTTATGAAGACTGGCTATGAGCCATGGGAGAAGCGCAGGCTCAGGGGAGACAGGCTGCCACCAAAAGTATATAAGAGGTGTGCATCAGGACCTGGGGGAACACCTGTTCACCAGAGCACCCCAAGGGATGACGAGATCCAATGGTCACAAACTCCTGCAAGACTGTTTTAGGATAGACCTAAGGAAAAACTACTTTACTGTCTGAGCCCCCAAGGCCTGGAACAGACTGCCCCCCCAGAGGTGGTGCAAGCACCTACTCTGGACACTTTTTAAAGAAACATTTGAATACTGACCTGGCTGGGATCCTCTGCCCTTAGCTGACTTCCCCCTTGGGCAGGGGGCTGGACCTGATGATCTTACAAGGTCCCTTCCAGCCCTAATGTCTATGAAATCTATGAAACCAGAGGCTCTGCTCCATCAGTGCTCCCCCTATGTAATGCCACCTCCTGGCAGGCAGGCTGCAATGCCCCCTCTATCCCCCCCCCAGTGAGGAAAGGCAGCTGCAGATAGGCAGTCAGATGGCTTGAGTGGTTTGCCTGATGTGGGGCCAGGGAGCTTGTGGGAGGGGGGCAGGGCATTATCCAACTCAGATTCCAGGTCTTATAGTCATCTTATTCAGTCTGTGCCCATCCTAAAAACCTAGTTCTGTGAGCTCTTCAGCTGAGGTGGGGACAGATTGAATAATTACTTATGAGCAACAATTTACTAGGGAGGGGGTGTCAATCAAAGGCTTTTTCATGAGCATCAGTCTGCACCATCATATTTGCTCTAATGATGGCTGAGGAACTCGAGGAGATGGTTGTTGGTGTGAACTGCAAAACTAAAGTACCAGCTGCAGACAGACTGTTTCTGTTGGCCCTGAGCTGGGCTCTGCCAGGGACCAGAGCCTGGGGCTTAAGGCCTAGCCAGAAGCTGGCACTTGAAAGGTGGCAGCAGACAGAAAAATGAAGAAGTTGGTTGCTGCTACATTTTTATCCTGGAAAAATTCAAGCTGGCCAAAGTCTCAAGGCTGAGGCTTGAAAAGAAGCTGTGTGACAGACAGATGGCCTTGTCGCATGGAAACTGTCTTAAGGCTGTTGTGGTTCAGCTGCTTTGTGCTCCTAGTCTCCTCCGTAAACCCAGTTTGGTGCTTGGATTGCATCTCCCACAATGTACCTGGTATCCTTGCTGATGAGCAGCCCATGGTGCATTGGGGGAGATGCTTTCCAGCCCTTTGCTCTGGGAAGCAGCTGGGCACCTTTTGCAGAATACAAGTGCTTCAGTCCTCAGGGAAAACTAGTTCTAGATGGAACGAGGCAAAGGGGAAATGGGCCAATTCTGTGTCCTGGGTGGTGGCAGCACAGGGGTGCAAAAGCAGCAGCTGGAAGTTCACCACTGGGCTGATGGTGGGAGACTTGCACGTCAGTGCCAAAAGCAGAGGAGCCAGTCGAGTGGCTGTTTAAACACTGCTATTTCACAGTCTAAAGGGGTGACGTCTGCTCCCTGCAGCAACAAACTTCCAGCCACTGCTCCTGCACCATGGGCTGCCCCTGAGGGCTCTGCTTGTACCTACTGCTGGAGCTGCAGCTGCTCAGCTCTGTGCCACCCACCCTCCCCTTGACAGAGGTCCTGGGGCTTGTGCCCTCTTGCCCACCTGCCATGGCACTACTGGAAAAACATGTGAGCAGTCCTAGCAGGCACCCTGAGGGGCATTGCACCTCCCTAGGTGAGCTCTAGCATCAGCTAACTAGCAGGGAAGGGAGGCAGTGGTGGCCTTACTGCCTCCAGCCCACTTGCAACTCTTGGCCCTGCCCAGCTCAGCTGTTGGAGGCAGGGAAGTTGGGGAGAGGAAGGAAACATGCATCAGCATCACTCACAACTGGAAGCTCTCGTTGTATTTGGGTGCCCAGCTGTTGTTCTTGGACTTGGTGGCGAATTTCCTCTTCTTGTCGCTGAGACTAGGCCCAATGATGTTGACCTCAATGAAGGGCCGGAAGATGCCGGATGTCTGCCACTTCAGGTCGTTAGCAGCCACCACTGCCAGAAAGAGAGCCATGTCAGAGCAGCATGGGAGTAGGCAGTCCTGTGCTGTCTGCGGGGTCTGTCTGGCTGCTCTTAGCTTTTTCCAGCTCAATTGCTGAAGGTTTCAACTCCCTGCAAGTGCTTGCACTAGCCCTTCTGCAAGGGTGTGGCCATGGGCTGCCAAGGGGGCACAGGCAGAGTTGAGGGTGGGGGCTCTCTGTTTCCCTGGCACATGCTCCATGTGTTGCACTGGGTTAAGTACAAGCACTAGTCCCACTTTCAGGTGCTGCAGCTCAGTCCCAGAGCCAGAGGGAGAAGCCTGCCATCCACTGCCAGCCTTGTGCTGGGCTCTTGGCCCTGCCTTCACATGGGACGTACCTTTGACGGTGACCTTGTGCTCCCCAGTGCCAGGGTGTGTGAAGAGCTCCACATGGATGGACACCTCCCCAACTGGGTCATCCACGCCGGATCCTGCTCCACAAGGGGAAGGGAAGGAGTGAGTGCCCGGCCCTGGAATGAGGACCTTGGGCAAAGCTGTGCCCTGGCCCTGCCCGGCTGGAGGACTCAGATCACCTGCTTGCTCCAAGCAGCTCAGATGCACTACATTTCCAGAATTTTTCTACCCCCACCCCCTGCTTTCCAAAGCAGCTGTGTGAGATGGATGTGGGGTGAAGGGCAGCCCCAGCCTTCCCCATGCTTGAGCAAAGCCTAGGTGAAAGGTGCACGGTGCTGCTAGTCCAATCTCCTATTACCCTTCCCTTGGGGCTGACAATCATTGTGGCAATCTTCAACGTGCAGCCCTGGAGCAACTCTATGGGAGGCAGCAGAGTGACCCTGGTTCGTCACCAGCTTCACAAGACAAGGACCTGAGCCACACTCCTCTGGGCCCTAAACTCCCTGCTTTGTAATGACGTAACCGAGTTGCAGATGCAGCATTGCCCAATGGAGAGCATGATGGACCCAGAGCCCCCGACTTCTAGTTTATTTCCAGTTCTACCACTGACCTTGAGCAAGATGTTCTCCCTTCCTCGTGCCTCTTGGCACCTCTCCCTTTTATGCATCTTTTCCTTTTGCTCCAGGAGCTCTGCAGTTGCAGTTTTTGGTGCTACAGCCATGCATGTGTCATGACCAAGGCCCACTTGCATAGTCTGTGGCAGAGCCAAGAACCCGGGAGTCTGGACTCCTGGCTCTCCTAACCTCACTTCTAGAAGCTTGTGCTGAGCCCTGGGGCTCTTGCAACAGCATTTCTGCTTGCTGCACGGTATCCCCTTTGTCATGCACTAGAAATTAAATACGGGCATGAGATGCTGAGGAGGTACTGGACGCAGGCCTCATCTTTTCATAGCAAAGGGGGAAGTGCAGGGCCAAGGCTAATTGCAGCAATGAGCTTCCTCTGTTATTGGGCCATAACTCACAGGCAGTGGCTGTGACAGGACCTGGTCACAGAGGCTCTGTAACTCATTTGGGTGCTGAGCCTGTTCGAACATGCAGGATGCAGGGGGCTTGGTGGAGGAAGGGTGCAGCCGAGGATATTTATGATCCTTTCTATTCGTGCTTTGGAAGAGAGAGGCTTCCACTGCTCCTGTGCCCATGCCTGCATACTGTGAGCTGGGGGGCAAGGGGGTGCTGGCAGTCCTGCTCGGGCACCACAACAAGCTCCCTCCTCACCCCTCACTACCGCTCCCTGGGCAGCCGCTGACCACTCCAATTGGTGGGGCTGGGAGCCAGAACAGAGCATCCCCTAATGGGCTCAGCGGGGTCTACCATGTGTCACGGCTCAGACGCCACATCCCTCCGATCCATCCTGACAGGTGCGGGCAGTGTCTAACCTGACCCCCCCGCCTCCACGAGCCCAGAATCCCACAGTCCCAGGCTGCCGGTGAGCAAGCGCTTGTGACCTGAGACCACCAGCCGTGCCCCTCCCTCCCTGCCCCAAGGTCTCCCCACCCCCCACTCCTGGCCAACGCGCCTTGCAGTTTCCCCAAAGGCAAATCTCAATCCGCTGGCTGGTTCAGCTTTCCAAACAGGCTGGCTCGGGACACCGCATGCAGCATGAGGCGGAGGGCAGGGAGTGAGGGGGCCACGCGCACGGCACGTTGGACAGGATTGCAACAATTCCATCCAACCGAGGGGGTCCAAAAGTCTAGTGAGGGTGCGGGAGACTCTTCCAAACCATCGTGGGGGAAACAGGGCTGAGAGAGGCAGGCTGGCGCCTGCAGGGAGCCATCCTGTTCTGCAAGGCTCAGAGACTATGGATCCTGAAGCAGGAATTCGGGGTGGGAAAGTGCCCCAGGGGTGGGGTTAGCTGGTCCCTGCTGCATGGACAGACCCTCTTCCATGTGCAGCTCTCAAGCCCACCCCGGTCCCAGGACAAACTCCTTGCTGCAGAGCAAAGGACATTGCCTTGCATTAGCTTTGTGGGGCTGGAGGCATTGGTGGGGGGGTGGGACACTGAGTCATATAGGGTCTGTCCAGACAGGGCCTGCAAGAGCTGTGCAGTGGTGGTATAACCCACTGGGCCTAGCCCTAGGCCCCCTGGGGCTGTTTGTGCAAAGCAGAGCAGTGGTGCAGCTCTCTCCCTTTATGCCAGGGGCTTTGGGACTGGGTTCCTCTAGGAGCTATGCTACCAGCAGTGCCATGTTATCACTGTGCAGCACACCAGCACAGTGGGAATCCAGCTGGGGGCCTGCCCCCGCCCCAGACAGGAGAGAAGGGAGCTACTGAGCACTGATCTGCACTGGCCTACTCTGGCTGTGGTTTGGGGGTTCCAGGCAGAGCACAGCAGTAAGAATCCCCTTGGAGGCAGAGTGGGATCCTGTAGGAAACCCCTACAGGGAGATGGTAGAAGCATCTTGGCTTGTCTCTGGTCTGATCACCTTACTCATATGCACAGCACAGGCCTTGTGCCTGTGTGACCTTATGGCAAAAGGGTGTGCAGTGATGGCAGATAACAGCCTACTGTTGCTGGCAGCTAATGGAGCTACTCTCTCAGCTCAAACAGCTGAGACTGGGGCTGCAGTAGTGCAATCTCGTGACCCATGGGGTCAGGGGGTGGTTTCTGCACACACTGACTCCAGCTGCATCTGAAAAGTGGAGGTGAGGGGAGCAGCAGATGCTCTGGTAGGCGGGGAGGGTGGAATAAATACTCCGGATCCATAGTCTTTGGCCCCCACCTGCAGAACAGATGCACCCACGGATATTTTTCTTGTCCTTCCAGATCTGCGCTGAACCAAAGCGATACCCACCCATCCCCATCCCCATCCCCGAGTCGCATGCTGAGACTCATTCAATCCAAAGATCAAGGGCAGGAGGAGAGATCATCTCAGTGCTCAACGCAAGCATGGAACAAACAAACCACCGTGCCGCTCCGCAGGCCAACATGGAGCTGACACCGGCAGCTGGAAGGTGAGTGGCAGTGCCAAGCTGTGTGCGGGGGTGGCAGCCCCCCGCCCCCATCCTGATGCAGTCATTCCACTTGCTTAAGGGGGGTGGGGTGGGGGGGCAGGGCTTGGTGTGTGCACCTGGAGCAAGGCTAGTAAGAGTCTCCCCCGCAGTGAGGGCCCTGAGTCTGGTGAGCTGCTGGCCACAGCTTGGCTATTCTAGGACCCCCTGGGCTCTTCAAGGCTGAGGCCGGGTGGGCATCACAGCACATCCCATGCCATGCTTTCACAGCAAAGCTCTGGGAGACTTGGTGATGACAGGCTGCCTGTGCCTGGCTCAGCAGAGCAGAGGTTCGGGCCCTCTCAGCTGCCTGGACCTTGCTCCCAGTTGGGCTCTGGAGCCCAGCAACGCCTCCACATCCCACCCGCTGCAGAGCACATTAAACCAAGGTGCTTGGGGTACTGAGGCTAAGAGATTTTTAAGGCCAGAATGGACCAATCTGATCCTCTGCTCCTACCCTCATGCAGCAAAGCCCTTGGCATGACATGCAGCGATGCCTGCACCTACCATCTCGAAAGGAGGAAGAAGACGGCCTCTTTCAGACAGATGCCCAGTCTGGATGGACAGACATCTGTGTGACACCGTCCCAACCCACCCGCTGCCGGGACCATTTCCTGTAAAATTTGCCTGGAGGGGCCTGACTCAGAGAAGCAGAGCCATGGACACAGCCCAGGCATGGACGGAGGCAAGTCCTCTGACATCTCAACCAGCCCCGAATGAAGAGGCCCTGAAGAACCCTCCCTGCAGGGGTGCGAGCAGCCTGCTCTGGGTGCTGGGACTGTTACTAGCCCTGACCGGCGGGTGGGGTGGGGTGCTCGGGACAGGTGCATCAGGGGTTGAGAATGGCAGACGTACCCTTCTCTGGATAAATTTCTTCACTAAGGGTAAACCTAATACCTTTTCCACCATGGACTAGTAAAGAGGCAAAAGGGAGAGAGAGAGACAGGGAAGAGACGGAGAGGAGAGAAAGAGCAAGAGAAAGAGAATGTGTGTCAGGGAGGGAAACAGGGGAAAACGTTAAAAGGTAGGGAAGAAAAAAACAGAGAGAGAGATCAGATAGAGCCGGCTGAGAATCCAAAACAAGACATCACAGCAACACAGAGTCAAAAGGCCTGGGCGCGGGGTGTGCTGGGGGTGGGACTCCTGCGGGCCTGAAGAGGGATAGCACCGGGGAGGGGGTTTCCTGCATCGCTGGGGCGGTTTCTTTCCAGTGCTTTCACTCTGCTGGGGGTGCAGGTGGTTCCTGCCAGCCCAGGGCCAGCTGGCACGTGGGCCTGGTGACGTAGCACCGGTTCCCCTGTGAGGCGAAGGCACCAGCAGTGAGCAGCCCCCCGACCCCTCGTGGGTGTAGGTGGGGAACAAGGGTGGAGTTAAGTCTCCCAGCACAGCCCGTCCGTAGGCCTGGCTCCCCATGCACAATGTAGCCTGCAGCCACCAGACAAAAGGCACAGACAGGACAGGTTCCCCACTCAGAGACACAGAGAGAAGTCAAAGACTCCCACCCCTGCTGGGTCCTCCTACGTCCTGCAGCGCCTGGGGCTGACACCCACCTGGATGGAGCCCTGCCCATGCAGACGTGCCTGCCTGCACCTGTCTCCTTGGCACGCTCATTCCTTCTGCCCGTGGCGCACTGTCTGCACACACAGCCACCCCTCCCCTTGGCTAGGGCATGGGCTGCACTTTATGGTGACATGAGGAAGATGGTGCTGGGGGCCTGATGGCGAGGTTAATAGTGGCCTGAACACCCTGAGGCGACCTGTGTGCCGTTCATAGTGACAGCAGGGCTGGAGACTCGCCCACTGTCCCCATGCTGGGCTCATACCCCTCCCCTAAGTGCCCCTGGGGACTCAGCTGGAGCCCCCTGGGGCCAGACTGCCAAGGATGCTGACTGCCCCTGACCTGCTGGGGGTTGCGAGTGCTCCATGCCTCTGCCAGTCACGTCCCCAGTGTCAGTCTGGGCTCCCCAGAGCTACAGCAGCCACAACCAGTCACCTTGGCATAGGCTGAGGGCCAACTTCTGCCTCAAGTGTAGCCACTCCCCAGCCACAGCCTTCTTGGGGTGTGTGGAGTGCAGGCTGCATGGCCCCCATCCTGGAGTCAAGCAGGATGCCATGGGAGTCAGGGCATTACCCCCTGCACGGGGTGGGAGAAGGGGGCAGGCTGCTCGAGGCTTCTTCTTGCCCAACAGGTGGCACAGGCAGTATCAGGGGCAAATGCCCCAGTCCCTGACCACCAGGATTCCTGCCCCACGACATCTGAAACCCCCACCCATGGGAAAGTGTGTTGGGGGGGGGGGGGGGCACAGCCTTTTTATCCCTTTGCACGCTGGTCCCTCACTGTGGCTCTAGTCATATGTCACTGTACCCTGAGAAGTGGGACAGGCCAGAGAGCACCCCGGGCGCCCTCCCCACAGATAGGCCGTGTGCACTGGGTGGCACTGCTGTGCCCGGCGGCAGGGGCAGACACACCTGGTGCACTAAGCCCCAGGTAAGAGCAGGGTGCCGCAGCTGTGGCAGCACAGGCCAGCAGCTGCAGGTGGGTGGGGGGCAGGTGATAACAGTGCTTACCCTGAGACGACTGTGTCTGCACAAAGGTTTTGATGAGCAGATCAGTGGCCTGTGTGTACAGGGAGAGGGCGTAGCGCAGGGACTGCAGGTCGGGGCTCTTCTCCAGGAAGGTTTTCTTCAGCCCAACTCCTCCTGCATGGAAATATTGCTGTGGGGGAAAGAGGAGTTAGGATGGAAGTGGAGGCAGGTGGGAGTCCCTGGGCAGGGTGGGCATGGCCAGACAGCTACAAGACAAAGCAGCATGGCAGCCAGTGTGCCAGGAAGGTGTCATGGTGCCTCCTGCACAGCCCGGCTGTACCGGACAAGGCCCCAGCAAGGAGGTCGCAGCACCACCCTATGCCCCAGTGCTGTCACACCAACTCACACTTCCCCTGCTGCATCTTTGGGTAGGTGGCTCCCCAGTGCAGCCCTTGCAGTCCCTAGCACCTCCATTGCCAGCCACCGCTCGCCCCACCAACCTGCCAAGCCTGGGATGCTGCTGGGGAAGGGCAGCAGGCAGACAGGGATGCGGTGGCTCCTGTCACTCAGTACCATCTCACTGGTCCCCCACTTGTCTGTATCCATCCCCAGCCTTTTGTCTCAGAGTCTTAAGTTCCCCGAGGCAGAGATGTGCCTGTCCCAGGGCTCTCAGGCACTACAGCAACGGGCAGAGCAATGGATGGAGACTTACCTTGATGGTGTCCAGCGCCAGCTCCACCACCGCACACTGCTTGGGGGTCAGGCTTTTGGCCTCCTCACGCACCATGTGGTCCTGAAAGGGTGAGCCCATCTGTGAGACCCAGTTCTGCACCACCCACTTCCCCAAGCCCTGGGGCACAGAGTCCGAACTTGGTGCCTGGCTCCTTTCCCCTACTCCCCAACTATGCACTGAGGCACCATACCTGGGCACAGCATGTGCAACGGTGCATTAGGAATGACGCTCGCAAGGACGTTTTAGTGATGTCTCACTAGCCAGCTTCCCATGTCCCATTAACAACCACTGGTAATCCAAGCAGATTTCCAGGTACAGACGGTTGCCTGTGCCACATGCATCCACTGAATAACAGCCTGGTGGTTTGGTAGCCCCTGCCTTGAATGCAAACCCGATGCAAACAGTCCCTCGCCTGAGCTGAAGCCCTTCAGTTTTGACAGCTGTCCCAGCTCCTTGGCTGCATTGAAGATCATCTGGGTGCCCTGCAGTGCACAAGAGAGACAACAAAAAATGAAAGGCCATGTGAGCAGGATGCTACACTGGCTGGTCTCAGCCCTTGACATGGTGCTGGAAGTTCCCCCAAGCGGGGACGTGGATCACAGGACAGAGCAGAGAGGGCTGGCATCAGTATACGTGTGTGTGTCCATCTGGAATGCAATGCCCTACCTGTCCCCCGATGTGTCTGCCCACCACCCATGCACAGTTGTTTGCATCTTTAGCAGCAGTGAGCTGTATTTTTGGGCAGGCTGGGGACATATCGTGCCTGGGACCAGGAGCACTGCCACGGGGACATTTGGGAAGCAAAAAGGACAAGAGTGAGTGATCCAAACAAATGTTCCTCCCCTCCCTTGTGCCTGCAGGACCCCTGGGCTGGGACAGTGGACCTTGTAGGAGACTAAGGGCTGTAGGGGCTACTCCCTGTTTTGCTGGACACCTGCAGTGATGTCATGCCTGGAGGACTGTGGAGCTGACATGTTTGAACTGCAGCCAGTGCTGTGCCCATGCCCTATGCTGTGTCAAGCTCTCTGCCTCAAGTGACAAGCCAGCCATCAAATTTGGCCCTTCCTGGAGTCCCTCTGGGCCAGGCGTGAAGCTTGCCCTCTGGCATAAGGCCCTTCTCCAGGAGGGAGAGGTCAATATTCAGGAAATGAGGGGCTCCCTGCCAATCCCCTGCCCTAGAGCTTGGCCCAGGATGTGAGGAATGGGCTTTGCAGCTACAGGCACGGGCCTCCAAGGTGTAAATCTGCGATCATACTGGAGCCAGGCTGCTCACTCTCCCTCTGAGCCAGACAACTCCAGCAAGCAGCCTATGCTGAAGGTGCTTTCAGCTTCCCCTTCCAGACCTAAGGTCCTGCCACCTCTTGCCCTGGCCCCCCCATCCTGGCAGGGGGCTCAGCTGAGGACAGGGGCTAGGAGATCAGAAACAGAGCCTAAAACCCAGCTATGCTCCCCCTCCCGCCACCGATCACAGCCAAACAAGAACCAAACAAGCCAGGGAGCGTAAAAGAAAAGAGAAGGCTAAACAGGGTGAGAGAGAGGGCTCGAGTGCAACAGGCCACAGAGAGGAACAGGAGGATACAGAGGAGCCGGGGGTGACACGGAGACAGCAGCCCTGGACCCGAGGCGGAGAGTCCAGCTCGCTCTCTGATCCCTCAGCAACCACCCTGCAGCCATGGGGACCCGCAGGGCTGGGTGAACTTGCCCGTGGTGACGATTCTGCATGTGCTGGATGCTGCCCCCTCGTGTGCTTTCTTCCTCCCCTCCCCATCTCTCTGCTCTGTACCAGGGTTGCCTGAGCTCCCCAGCCACCCTCTCCCACTCCTGAAGGAAGGGCTTTGAGCCCAGCCCTGCTATCCCCCATCAGAGGCTGGGAGAGGCCGTTGCCGCACAGGGGCTCTTAGCCCCTGGACAGGGAGGCAGTGGCAACAGGGCAAGGCTGGTGGCTGTCCTGGTGTTGGCTAGAAGGGGGCACAGGGGGATGGACTTGTGCAAGCTGCCACCCCTGCGGGTCTCTCCTCTTGGGACCGGATGCGTCTCCCTCCAATGCCCATTTACAAAGGCTGCACTCTATGCCCCTCGGCCCTGGCCAAGCTGCTGCCACAGAGAGGGAAAGGACTCAGCCAGGCACACCTCAGGCTAATCAGGCCCTAACCCAAGGGTCAGCAACATTTTTGGACAGAGTGCCAAAAACACCTGCACCCTTGACTTGTAAGATGTTGGCGAGCGGGGAAGCCGCAAGGGGACCAATCCTTGTTGGAGCAGCACAGCCCTAGCCCCTTCCCTGCCATCCACCCCAAGGCATGCATGCCAAGTGACATGCCTTCATGTGCTACGCTCTGGCACCCATGCTGGAGGTTGCCTACCCCTGCCCTAACCTCTAAGTGTCAGGGCTGAGGGGTGGGAATGAGCTGTGTCACCCGGGTCAGGCCCAGTCCCAGCCCCTGAATCAGCTCCTCCAGCCCTGCACCATCCTTCAACACAATGGCAGGGCACCTCAGCTGCCCCTGCTGCTTGTGGGGGGACTGTCCCCCTTGCTGGCTGGGGTGTGGGGGGAAGTGCTCCCCAGTGAGGCTGAGCCAGGAGTGACTCCTGATTCCCAGACTCTGGCACTAGCCACTAGGCATAGCTCCTCCCAAAGCCAGGAGGGAACCCAAGTGCCCTGACTCCCCCCACTAATCACTAGCCCTTGCTCCCTTCTGCAGGGCTGGGACTGCCAGCAGGACAGGACCAGTCCCTACACACCTTCATGTCTCCTGGCGGCAGCTCCATTATCTCTGCTATGACATGACCTCCCCTCAGTCCTTCTCCGGCTGGCCCCGAGTCCCCACCCCCCGGCTGCCCCCTGCATGCAAGCAGGTAAGCAAGAAGAGACACAGTCAGGAAGAAAGGCTTTCAGTACAACAGCGACCAGCGAGACAAGTGACAGGCCTGCCCCCAAACCACCCCCAAATGCACAGGACGACAACTCAGGGAACAAAGGCAAGAGGCACAGAGGAAGGAGGGGCACCAAGCAAGGTTAGAAATAAACACAGCATCCTTACATCTGTGTGACTGGGCAGCTTCACCCTGCTCTGGAAAGAGAACAGCATTGGATATGGTTATTGGCTTCAGCAGCAGCGAACACACAAGCCCTCCAGTGCCCGCACCCCCTCCCTGTGCCGAGGACAGATGTGCACCAGCCCCGGATGCTGCGGAGGCAGGGCCGTGAATGCTCTCTCCTCTGGCCAGTGGTGGTGAGGCCTGGACTTTCTGGGCCTGGGTCCTTGATAGTGTAAGCCGGCACATCTCTCTTGGCACCTGTCTATACCAGGGGAGGATCTGCCCCATTGCCTCAGAATAGTGCCTGTGATGAGTCTGTCAGGTCTCGCCCTTATTTCACAAGTTGCTCACCTTGCTAGATGGCAATCTGCATGGCCAGCCACTTCCTTTTCCATTTCCCTGCCCTTATAGGATCTCAGGGTCTGCTACAAGCTCCTGCTGATTGACCCCAAGCTCCCTGGGAGCAGGTCACTTCTCTTTTAGAGTGATTTTTGGAAACTCAGGCGTGCCGGGAGAAGGTGGGTGGTGCATGCTCAAAAAGCAAATCAGTGGCCAAACAGAGAGCCCAGGAGCCGGGGCTCCCAGCCCCACACTTCAGCTCTCACGTGCACACTTCCCTCTTCAGCCTGGCTGAGTGTTTTCAGATGATAAACTGGACAGCTGCTCTGGCTCTTGGTGTATTGCCTTGGGCTCTGGGGCTACTCTTTAACTGCCCCACATCCAGTGCCATTTGAACCCAAAATGTTAAAAAAGACCATTTCAGATGGACATGATGACCAGGCCGGACTACCAGCCAAGTCTGCCAGGTACTGCCTCACCCCTGGGCTGTGAGAAGGCAGAAGCCTAGTAAGAGTTTTGTTTGGCAGGGGGAGCGAGTGGCGTGCCCCTCCGGCACGCGCTGACCCCCAAGAGTCACTCCTCCCTCACCCTCACTGCCCAGACTGCTTCTCTCAATATTCCTGCCAGGAGCAGCTCCTGGCTAACCATTTCCAGGAGACATGGCTTCCTACCCACCTCCATACAGCTCACACCTTGTGTACGTGCACACACGTATGCACGCGCGCACACACAGAAGTACATACACACCTAATGTCTCCCAAACCAATACACACTGCTATGCTCTGGGCCAGCTGGCAGCTCACTCTGCTACCTCCTTGTCCCCAGCCCTGCAGCAAATCTGCCTGCTGTGTTTCCCACTGGGCACTTTCCTGGGGATATGCCTGGCACTCTGCAGTGGGCTGGGGAGGGTATTGTGCTCCTGCTTCCCTCTGCAAGGTGCCAGGCTGCTGCCCGGTATCAGGGCTCCTTTTGGCGCAGATCTGTTCCCTTGCACCACAGGAACCAGAACATTAACCCCATGGAAAGGCAGGGCTAGGTGATGACAGGCCAGCTGGGTGTCCCCCTGCTCCTCCGGGAAACCAACCCTGTGGCCCTGCCTTTGCTATAGCTGGGAGCTCCTTCCTGCACCCATCTGATCTGCAGCCACAGCCAGGGATCTCTAAGGATAGCTGGCTCACCCCCTACAGCAGGTGTGCCCCTGGTCTCTCGCACGTCTACCCAACTATGCCCGCTAACAAGGTAACACACGCCCAGCCTGTGTGGCACATGCATTGATACCCACCACACACATGGACCCCAGACCACACACCACGATCACAGCACGAGAGGCACCGACACACCTGAAACACAACACGACACGCTGCACCGGGCAACACACACACATACACGTGTCACTGCACCCCCAGCTGGCACATCCCTCCCCCAGGAATACATAGTCAAACAGCACAACACAGCACACACCCAGACAACACAACACAGGAGTCACGACACCCAAAGTCCACCTGCCCAGAGGTGCTCAGCAGAGCCAGTGAGTGATTTGACCTGGGCTGGTTGTACATTGCTATCACAGACAGTCAAAGAAGCCAGAGGGCTGATTACCTTCTCTGTCCCCTTGCCATGTTTTCTCAAGAGCGTTCCCTGTAGAAACAATGTCAGAATTGATCAATGGTCCAGAGAGGGGGCGAGTGGATGAGGGCAAGCATACAAGTGACTGTGCATGTTTGCTGGAGGGAAAGGAGACGGCAGCAGATGTCCCCCCTGCCTCCCCATCCTCCTGTCCTTGGGGTCACAGGACTCCAGCGGCTGAGGATGGTGAATGAAGTCAGGATTGCAAAGGGCAATGGGCACCTGCACTCTTATACCTTCCTTTGGTGGGAGACGATGTTAGGGAGGTATGTGCGTGGGGGTGTATTTGTTGGCAGATGGGGGAGGCTAAGAGCAGAGAAACCACATTGTTGTTAGCAAAGAATAATCCAAACAGAGGGAAAGGGATTGCAGAGTCACAGCAAATAAGGCTGGAAAGGGCCTCGGGACGCCAGCTGGTTCATCCATCCCCCACCCCAAGGCAAACTCTGCATGGGAGCCCAAGCCCCGATATGAATAATCCCGGGCGCACATGTGCTGCAGGGCACTGGCTACACACAAGCACATGAGTATCACATGTGCTCCCTGCCCTGGGAGTCCTGCTGGTCTGGGACCAACAAGGCTGTCTCCCATTGGGATAATGCCCTGCCTCTCCCCTGAAGGTCTCAGCCAAACGCCAATGCCCCGTATGCCATGCTTTGCCCCAGTGCACGGGGGACCCACAGGGTATTGAGGCAGGGGTGTTGTTAGCTAATGGGGGGGCTCTGCCCCAACTGCAACCCACAGCACCCTGATCCAAGACAAATCCCTTGCACAACCAGATCCCGTGACAGGGAAAACTGCATTGAGATGGCATCAAATGCCTTTCCCAGCACCCAACACTGGGGGTCCCTGAAGGATCAGCCCATACTGGCCTTGACACTGCCTGAGGAGGTGAGCAACAGGGGCCATGGGACACAGCCTGTCCACGAGGAGGGGCCATTCCTGTTCTTGTGGCAAGTGGGAGCTGCCGGACTCTGCTCAATGGGGACGCACCCTCTGCAAGAGACTGGCAGCAAGACCAGGGCCATGCAAGGCACCAGGCTGAGCTAGGGGAGCAGGAGAAAGGAAACTTGAACTGGCAGACAACCTGAGGAAGGGATGGGACACCAGGACCCCATCAGTGCAGAGACAGCGGGGGAAGCTAAGCAGCAGAGGCAGCATTGTCCTCCCCAAAGGTCCCCCAGGAGCACAGTCTTATAGGGGACAAGCCCAGAAGATGGGAACACAAGCTTAGGGCTGCTGGTCCTA
>NW_005842226.1:1210861-1225104 GCF_000455745.1 Alligator sinensis
AGAGGAGCTGTTTTCATGTCATGGCTGGGCATCACTGGCCTAGTTTCTGCTAGCAATTAGCCTCCCCATGCTACCCATCTCCTTGGAGAAAGCTTGCCATTTATTCCTAATGAAGACAAGCTCATGATGGGTGACACCAAGTCCTTTGGGCCCATGATATGCCACCTAGAGTGCTGCCTGTCACCAGGACTTAATCCCCTAAATACAGGTTGGGAGGATCCACCACTGCATAAAAGCAACCCCCTTCCTGGGCCCTAAGCGGCACCCCGGCTGGCTGTGCATGCAATGGGCTGCCTCTGCCGAGAAAGATCGAGCTCTTTCCAAAGCTGGGTTGCACCACATACAGCTGGGACAAAACCCAAGAAAAATAGTTATGCTCCAGTAGAAGCAAAGGGTGGGAAGGGACCAAAATAGTTTAACCTGAGGCTCTCCACGGGCCCTGAAGGAAGTTCAAATGCCCAGTACTTAGCAAATAAGATGCTGCCTTGCCTTCTGTAGCAGGATGTTTGGGGACAGAATGATCTTGGCACACTTGCTCCTATTATCATGATACCTCCCTATTGTTTCCATTTTACAGATCTGGGGAAACTGAGGCAGTAGCTTCACCATAGCCAGGCAATGAGCCAGTGGCAGAGCTGGGAAGGGAACCCAGGAATCCAGGTTCATAGTTCCCCACTACATCCATGAGAAGGGACTCGGCCTTTCTAAAGAAGGAGCTGACGCTGTCCTTTGAGCACTCAATGACTGGAAAAAAACAACCCACTCAAACCCACAACCCAAAGGAATTTGGCCTTGTGACACTGTCCTGACAGTCCAGATGTGTCTGGGATTCTCCCTACTAGGGAAATGTCCCCATCATCACACTCACGACCGGGTCTGGCCTTTCTAAAACACTGCATTAGCACTGCCAAGTCTTAACACCATTTGTACCAGAAAGCTGCACAGAGAGAGGCAGTGACTCTACCAAGGTACCAGAGCTGGTAGCAAAAGCCCAGAGGCCCTGGGTTGCAAGGTAGCTAATGTGACTGAGCAAAGCTGGCCTGCTAAGTCAAGGCATCGGCTCCTTCTCTGCCTTGTCACTTCCCGCAGCAGCTTACATTCGCCCGCTTCTTCCAATGGAGCAAACCGATCCAGCCTGTGATTTCAGACAGGCTGCTCCTCCCTCCAACCCCACCATGCGGTGCGGCTCCACGCACCACCTAGGTTTCAGCGGGGGATTGCCCCAGTCTAGGCTTGGCCTCGGATCTGCCTTGTGCCAGCGGGCTCCCCAATCTCATCTTGCCTGCAAAAGCTAAGGGAAGGAACAGACAGTTCTCTGTGGTGGCAGGTGACAGCACAAGGAGCAATGGTCTCAAGTTGCAGCAAGGGAAGTTTAGGTTAGACATTAGGAAAAACTCTCTCACTAGGAGGGTGGTAAAACACTGGAACAGGTTACCCAGAGAGGTCGTGGACTCTCCATCCTTGGAGGTTTTGAAGACCCAGGTAAACAAAGCCCTGGCTGGGAAGATCCAGTTGGGGATGGGTCTTGCTTTGAGCCGGGGGGTGGAGTAGATGTGACCTCCTGAGGTCCCTTCTGCGCTCATTTTCTATGCTTCTATGACAGACAGAGGGTGTGAGAAGAGAGGGTTGGCTCCTGGGGTGTCAGCAGAGGGGCAGGATGGCGCAAACTAGAAGAGAAGGCTGTTGCACTTGGCCAGGGCAGGGTGCAGGACACTCCCTTAAATAGATGGGCCAGCACTGCCAGGTGAGCCGGGGCGGGGAATGGAAAGTAACCTCCCCACACACAGCACATGGCAAGCCCTCTGCGGCAGCTCTGCCCACACCTCACAGCCTGGGGTGCCAGGGCAATGTGATGTGATGCCAGTCTGCTGTCTTTAGGGCACCTGGAGCTGGCAGTATGTCCCATTTCCCAGCCTGCCAGCCCTTGCCCCCTCAGTCCATCCCTGTACATGTGTTCAGCACTGTCCAGCGTGCCCCACAGCACTGTCCAGCACCACCGGGAAGCCCCATCACTGCCCAGATCTGAGCCCAGAAGCCTGACAAGGGAGAAGGCTCTTCACTAAAAGTCATAGTCGGTGCCAAGCAGCTCAGCGACAGGGGGTAACAGAGGTGAAGGCACTTGGGGGAGGGAAGGAAAGGGGATGGGACAGGGCGCGGGCAGCCACACAAGACAATAACCGGCTGAGATTGAAACCAACACACAGCGGACAGACAGACAGACAGACAGGGAGCTGCCGTACTTACAATCATCTGCCATTGTGAAGGGAGCAGAACAATTGGAGAGAACAACCGTCACATGAGCATGTCACACCCACCTGTGTGCCTCCCCCAAACCACATAGCCAGGCCTCCCCACAGCCAAACGCCAGCCCCCTCCACCCAGCCCCATGCCAGCATCACCGACTGCCCAGGGAGCTCCACCCCAGGCCCACTACACGCTATGGGCTTCTCTCTGAGGGTGCTGGGATCCAGAGCACTGTGGGCCACAGCACAGCCTTTGCCTCCCCTGCCCCAAGCCACCGCAGGAGCCCGGGAGCTTCCAGCTGGTCCTAGGAGCTCGGGGCTGCTCGCTCCCTGCCTGTGCTTGGGTGATCAGGATCCGCCTGCTCCCTCTGAGTGCAGCGGGGGCCTTGCAAATGAGGGTTGTGTCTGGGGGGAAGCAGGATGGTTTGGGCCCCTATAGGAAGGCTGCACTGCCAAGGTGTTTGCAGCTCTAGAGAAAGGCATGTCAGTGAAGGTGACTGGATGTCCTTATAATAAACCCTGGCGTGTTTTGCTCAAGTAAAGACTGTGTCTCTAGCAGTGCCAATGGCAGAACGCACCTCTCCTGGAGATTAACCTGCACTGTTTAGTCTTCCTGAGCTAAGCAACTCGGTGCTTCAACCCTGCCTTCTGTCCTGACAACAACCTACCACATCCTAGCAGGCCTTGTCTCCCCTCACTGCAGGAGTGCAGCTGGGTCTGGAGTGTAGCACAGCAGCTGTTAACAGCGCATAGGGGGTGGGGGTCAGGAAGCAGGAGGTTTCAGACCCATATGGAAGTGCATCAGGGAATTACCCCCAAGGAAATGAAGCTAATGCCCCTTCCCTTCCCAGGTGTGCCAGAGGGATCATCAGAGAAGGCAGCACATCCCTAGCTCCCCGCTGGAGCACTGGCTCGGTCCTGGCATGGAGATAACACCCACCAGCACTACTCCCAGCAGACGCTGGGGTTTGCCCGAGAGGTCTCCCAGTCACAAGCCAGGCTCTTGTGCCCAGGGACAGAGCTTGTGAAATGCAAGCAGGTAACAGTTGAGCTGTGAAAGCAGCAGCCTGCCCATGTCCAGGGGATGGAGGCAAATGCCTCTGATAGGAGTGACAGCCTGAAATAAATGCATGAGGGGATGACTCACGGCTGGGCCAGTGTCATCTGAATGCCCTCAACTGCTGTGTGAAGGAAGGTCCCAGGGAATTCTGCACCAGGACATCAGATCCCTCAAAATACTGTAGCCCGAGCTGCTGTCTGAGTGGCTCCTGGCAGGGGGTGCTGGCAGTTGGGTCCTAGTAAGAGCCACTGCAGTGCCAGAGCATGGTGATGGGGGTGGAGGGGAGGGTTTGCTAACAGGACAGGGCCTGCATGTCTTTGCTCGTGCAGGTGCTTGCTTCTGGGTAGAAGGTGTGAACGGGCCTCCTTAGCTGGCCATGGCTGCTTGACTGGGAAAAATGCTAGGAGGGTCCCATGCAAGAACCCTTGTCCACGGTGGACGGACAGGCCGGTTGCCTTGGGGCAGCCAAAGGGAAGGCAGGCTTCATTCAAGGGAATCCCCCTGGAAAGTCAAAGGGAAAGAAGAACAGTCTCCTGAGAGAGCATGCCCAGGCCGAGAGTGGGCTGGGTCTGGGGTTTGGGGCAGCCTTATCTCTGGAGTCTATTGACCTTGTTCTCAGTGCCTGCCCTTGGAGAGGGCATTCAGGGGACTAAGCCATTGTCCTGTGTTTGGGGGCCATCCAGGGGCCAGCTGAGCCCCTGGAGTATATAAAAGCAGGCTTCACGTTGCTCTTACTAACACTGCTTCCCACGCATGCCATGTGGGGTCTGGTGAGGCGAGAGGAGCTGGAGGGCAATGCCCCGGCTGGGGACTTACCAGTGTGCCCATTTGAGGCCCCATGTCCAATGAGTGGAGAACCTCAGCGCTCCCAAATGTCCCCCCACCATCCCCACCCGTATAACATGGTTACCCCAGAGAAGCAATGGAGCCCAGCTCAGCCCACACAATGCCTTTCCCACATGGAGCCATGACCCAGGAGCCAGAATGGGTTTGGAGATAAGCCTCATCTTTCTTCAGCCACGTGAGGATGGATAAAGCCCTGCCCTAGGCAGGGAGTTATGCTTTGGCTTTGCACCGAAGCTGGAGTAAGGGGGCTGCTGCCAGGGACCTCATACTCAAAGGGAGGGGATGCCATAAGCCATGCTCCAGGCTTTGTCCCCAGAGGGCAAGGGGTCAGGTCCCTCTAGCCAGGCTGTTATACCAGGAGGCTGTTTGGTTACATGGGGAATCACCTGCCAGGGTGAGTTGGAAATGCCCTGGAAGCTACAGTCTGAGGTGGGGAGGGCTGGGAGGTGGGACTAGCTCCTCCTCATCTTGTTGGCTTCCGGCACGAGCAACCTCCTGCATGCTCTGGGTGAAGCATCGCCCTCTGACTGCAGCAGGGGCTCAGCCGCATGCACCTGGCACTGCAGTGCAAGAGTCTGCACCAGCCTTCTCCATCTGGAGCTTCCACCAGGTGGACAGCCCTATGCCAAGCTCACCCCAGAGCCAAGCGCCTGGGCCTGAGCTCCCAGAACAGGGTGCCACCTGGCCCTTCCCCTCCTGCCCTTCGTGTCCTGGCTTCCAGCCCTGTGGAGCTCACCGTCTGGTCTGTGAGCGGTGGGAGGACAATGGTCTTCTCCATAGTGTTCATCACCAGCTTCCACAGCTCCTTCAGCACCCGCTTCAGGACTGTCTTCTCACAGATCTTGGCGAAGAGGGTCAGGCTGAAGAAAGATGCAGAGAGAGGATGGAGGTGGGCTGTGGAGTGGAGGTGCTGCCCCCCATGCTCCCCAGGGCTCCAGGGAAGAGGCTACACTCATGTGGGCCTGTCCTGGCCTCAAAGGAAGCAGCTAATTCACATCAGCAGGTCCCTTGGGGCAGGCAGGGCTGGGCTCACTCTGAGGCACCAGCCCCACCCCAGCTGAGGTCCTGAGCTCTGCATCCTAGCAGCAAGACTGGCAGTTGCAGGGCTGCATGTCCAGGGCCGGAGTAGCCCATGAGGTGGGCACAGATTCTCATGGTTTCAGGCTGTGGGGGTCCAAGCAAGGCCACGCTTAGACCCGGCCATCTGCAAGGGTCCCGCTGTTCAGATAGGAGGATGGGAAGACTATTGGACCATGGATGGGGCAGGCTGAGAATCCCAGGGGGCACAGGTACATTCTGGGGATGAGCAGGAGGCAGGGTGGGTGGGGTGTATTCAGTCTGTGCATGCAGGGGCAGGTGGGGGGCAGGCAGAGGTCTCCCCAGGGCCTGCAAGAGGAGCTCCTTTGTCACTGAGCACAATCATCTCTGGGCTCAGCAGAGCATCCAGGGCTGGGAGAGCCATGGTGCTCTGGGCCCGCAGTGGCATACTTGCATTCCCTGACCAGGTTCCCTCCCATCCCTGTGGAGGTCTTGCAGCCCTGTCCTCCCCCATTCAGAGGGCTCTTCCTGCCCCTCTCCCATCCCCATGCCCCTTGCACCCCTACACTCACTTGCTGTCCAGAAGGTCCATGATGGGCTGAAGGACGTTGTCGGCGTCCTGTGCAACGCTGCTGCAGGCGCTGGCAGGGACATTCCCGGTGCCCTTCACCTGGCTCAGGATGTCCCCCATCTGCTTCACGCAGTCCTCGATGTGGGGCTGGAAGCTGCCGGCCATGAGATGCAGGCAGCTCGGTGACTGCAGGGACACTAACCCCATGCCCCCAGCATGCACTGGCAGCAGACTGATGCCTTGACCCTCTGCACTCACTGCCAGCATCACCACATGTGGGGCCTTCCCCTGGAGAGCAGCAGAGCCACCCTTCCACCCCTGCCATGCTTTCAGTGAGAGGGACCTCCTGCCTGCCTGCCCCAGCATGCCTGCCAGGGGCTCCCATCCTCTCAGCCACGCTTACCTTGTTGCAAAAACTCTGCTCAGTTCATCCAGGACATTATTGAGCTTCACTTGCAGCTCCTTGAGGATGTCACTGGCTTCTGCATCCAGCTGGAGGATGGACATGTGTGGTTAGGTGAGTGCAGTCATAGCCCAGCAGGTGATACCAAAGCAAGGGTGCCAGCACTGGCTCAGGCTAAGCATGGAAGTCTCTGGGCCTCCATGACAGCCCATGCCCTACAGATGCATGCAAGCATGGGGCCAAGTACATCCCTAGGGCAAGCCACCAGCACTGGTAGCACCCTGCTGGTCTATAAGCAGGGGGCAGAAGACTCAGGCCATGCATTGCCTTCAGTGGGCTGGGTCCCTCACTGAGAGCAATGAGATGATGTTCCTACTAAGGGCCACGAGGGTGCCCCAAGATATGGCCCTGGACTGGGCTCTGGCTGCATGACAATGAGGCAGGTGAACCACATGGATGCACCGTCCGACTGGGACAGGCTCCTGTGGAGCTTCATCTGTGGCTGTGATCACAGAAGCATTGCTTTCATGTGGGGAAAGGAGAAAGCCTCCCCCGTGATGCCAGCTGGGAGAGCAGGGAGCCCCGATACTCACCTCCTTTCCCCCCATGGCCTCAAACATCTTCTCCAGCTGGACACGAAGCTGCTGGATGTTGTTCATTAGGATGCAGGGCTGGAGGAGGACACGACAGAGAGGGGGTGAGCATGAGCACAGGCAGGCAGGAGCAGACCTGAGGCCCAGGATCCTGTCGCTGGCAGTGGCCAGCACCGGACGCTGCAGAGGAGGTGCAGGACCCCCACAGTGGGGGGCGGCGGGAGGACCTGGCACCACATGGGACTTCTGGTACTCAGTGGGTGGATGATGCCTCAAATGGGAGCCTTTTACTTCATTAAAGTCTGCCCTAGGAGCCAAACCTGCATGGTGAATCCAGGCACCCTCGCAGCTCGAGCAGGGAGGGCTTTCCCCAGGCCAGGCTCTCACAGCATTGACCAGCAATGTGGGATCGCATCTACCCACAGGCCAGGGAGGTGGGTGCCCCTATCCCATGTCACAGACAGGGAAGCCAAGGGGCTGCCTGCCCTGCCCGTGGTGCTGCAGTGCAGAGATACCCAGGTGAACCCTACGTGAGCTGGAAGCAGCCCAGACACAGCAGCCCCAAGTTTCATGTGAGATAATTACCCTGCTGCTGTGCTGAGTCCCGAGCTGCTATGTCACAGCTCAGAGCTCACTCCAGTACCCTGGCAGCATGCTGCATACACACACGCCTGCACAGAGGTCAAGGCCAAGGCCAAGACCCAGCCCCCCACCAGGCCCCTTGAAGTGTTCAAGGTTCTCACTGATTCATGAGTGCTTGCAGGGTGGGGGACACCAGCACCTCTGGGATCCAGGACACAGCATGTTAGGATCTAGGTCCCAGCAGCAAGACTGGCTGGGCTGAGACCCTGGGGCTCCTCAAATCAGTGGCAGGGAAGGGGGAGACTGGCATCTCTTGCCACCCAGTGCCGCAGTTCTGCTTCTGTTTCTAGTCCTGGATTCCTGGAAATGAGCCAACTGTGCACCCTCGTTGCGAGGAAGGCTAACGGTATATTGAGCTGCATTAGTAGTAGTGTTGCTAGCAGATCGAGGGAAGTGATTATTCCTCTCTATTCAGCACTGAAACACTGTGTCCAGTTTTGGGCCCCCCACTACAGAAAGGATGTAGACAAATTGGACAGAGTCCAGTAGAGGGCAACAAAAATGGTTCAGGGGCTGGGACACGTGACTTGTGAATAGATGCTGAGGGAACTGGGCTTATTTAGTCTGCAGAAGACTGAGGGGAGGATTTAATAGCAGCGTTCAACTACCTGAAGAGGATGGAGCTGGACTGTTCTCAGTGGGGGCAGATGACAGAACAAGGAGCAATGGGCTCCAGTTGCAGCAAGGAAAGTTTAGGTTAGATATTAGGAAAAACTTTCTCACTAGGAGGGTGGTAAAACACTGGAACAGGTTACCCAGAGAGGTCGTGGACTCTCCATCCTTGGAGGTTTTGAAGACCCAGGTAGACAAAGCTTTGGCTGGGATGATCTAGTTGGGGATGGGTCCTGCTTTAAGCAGGAGGTTGGACTTTTTTTTTTTTTAGGAATATTTTTCATGTTCCAAGTCAGATCAGCCAAATCAATTCCAAATCTGTGAGTCATTCAAGAACCAAATGTGGCCCTACTACCGGCAAACATCCTCCACCCCCACCTGGGGCTTCAGATGCTTCCAAATCCTTTGGCAGGCATCCTACATACAGGCCTAAGCTCAAAAGCTTGGCGTTCAGATGCCCCCGAGTTTGGCTTGCCCTAGCCCCGACGGCCACAGGAGTCTCCCATTTCCATAAAGTCAGCCTGCAGGGATCTCCGCAGTGGGACGTAGGCAGCTCTGGGTCCAGCGAGCTGCTTCATTCATGGGGACCTGGTGCAACTTGGCACGCATTCTCCAGGAGTTCCTGAACTGTGCGCCTGGCCTCCATCCTGCTCCCCTGCCTCACTGTGTGGTGTGGGGTGTAGCCTGGGTGTGACAGACAGGAAGGGGCCAGGCACTGCCTGTTCTCAGAGCAGGGCACCAGGGGCTGGCTCTTCCAGGCAGCCAGGTGTGTTGGGAGCTGAGTACTTTAGGGCACTTAGCTCCACCTGTGGGTACTGAACACTTGACAGCCTGGCCCTTGGAGGGCAGCTGGTCAGGTGTCAGCTGAACAAAGAGCTTGTCATTTTAAACAGTGGGCTAAATCTATCGCTGACATAAAGCATCAGGAGGCCAATGGTGAAGTCCATACATATCATAGTGGGTCTAACAGGAGAGCTGTCACTGCTGAATGGCCTGGTGTCAAGGAAAGGGAGGCCTGCTAGTCATATCCAAGTCTATGGGCTGACTCCAGATTTCTACCAGTGCAGTTTACACCAGACCTTGGCCCAGAGACATCCTGCAGTTCAAGGGACTCTGCTCTCCATTAGCCCAGCTTTGAACCACCATCACTCCATGGACCTTGGCGGGGTTACTCCTGACTGACACTTGCTTCAATAAGAACATCAGGCCGCTTCTGCAGCAGGAAAAGGAGAGTCTCACTGGTCCATATCCTGCCTAGGCCTTACACAACTATGCACAGGAGTGAGTGCATGACTTGTGTGGCATGGTGTATATACCTGGGCAAGCCAGGCTGTTTCTAAAGGATGGGGCTGGTGCCCAGGAATGAATGTCAATGGATGTGTGCATATTCCAGGGGCAATGTACACCATCTCCCTGGCTGGTTGCCGCCAAGTGGGAGCCCAGGCCTGGTGCAGATCCAAAGCTCCTTGAAGTCTTGGGGTGACTAAATGTGGGAACTGAAGTTCAGCCCCCTGGAAAGAGAGGGGACCAGCTGCCAAGTCCAGAACCCAGCACACATCCAAGGGCCCCTGCATCTCAGCCGTTTGGTCCAGGTCTGGAGCTGGATCCTGTTCTAAGGCAAGGAGCACTGCAGGGATTTGCAGTGGGGTGAGGTGCCCTAGAGTCCCAGAGGACCTGGGAGCAGCTCCCCAGTGGCAGAGATTTATCTTGCTCTCAAGAAACAGAGAGAAACTAGAGCAGGGGGTGTTGGCAGGGCCTGAGGCACTGCAGAAAGGGGCTCTCCTCGATTCCTGGAGGGATCTAATGGTGGTGCTGGCTAGCAGTGTGGGAACAGCAAGCCAGGAGCTGGCCCCACCAGTCAGGGCCAGTCGGAAGGTAAGAGAGAAGGGAGAAGCAGCAGAAGGAGGAGGATACATCACCACTTTCTCTTTCTCCTTGGAGCAGTGTAAGGCGAAATCTTTAGAGATGATCTCGGCGTACTGCAGCAACACGTTGCTGATGGTCTGTAGGCAGGCGGCATGGGCAGAGAGGAACGAAGGAGCAGCGAGAGCAGGAAGAGGAGACAGGACAGGACAGCAAGGGAAGAGAAGCAGAAAGAAGCAAGGCTGTGACAGCTGGATTCGCTTAGTCTGAAATCCTGTCTCCATGTCAGCCTGGGCCCAGGCAGCCTCAGGCAGAATCACGTGGGACAGAGGTCCTGGAGCAGAGCAAATCTGTCTCTGTTCATGATGTTTATGATGTGATGCTCCAGAACATCTGGAGGATACGTCATCCCCCACTTCCCACTCATGGTCCCCCACAACTCTGGTAGACATGACATGGATCTCCCCTTCTGCACCTCCCGTGCTGCTGCAGAGGCAGAGCTGAGACCCTGGGCAGGAGGCCCTCTCTGGCACAGCCACCCCCAGCTAGCCCGGGACACTCTGGTTGTCCTAATTGGCACCTTCTGCTGCCCACTCCTCCTCTCCTCCCTGCCACCCCAGCATGCTGGGCTCACTCCACAGCTGCTTAGCCCTGGCTGAGACACAGGCAGCTGAGTTGGCTTCACTAGACCATACAAGCAAGGCTCGACCTTCCACACTGGGGTGAGTCCATGGAAGGCAGTGGAGGGACTCCCGATGTAGGAGTCACCTAGGAGCTAGACAGCTGAGAGAAGCCCCCGGGCCTGTCTGGGCTCAGCAGCCTCAGCTAAATGTCATCTTTGCAGACGTTACAGCTCAGTCCTCTCTCTTCTCTACACGGGGACACTGCCATCCCAAGTGCCCTGCACTTGGAGCAGAGAGGTTAAGGTGAGGGCCACCTACAACCATGCAGCCACAGAGCATGGGTGGTTGAGTGGGAAGCTGGTCTAACCAAGGCCTTTGCTCCTGTTGTTCTATAAGATTGGGGATCTCTGCTCCTCTGGACACAAAGATGGTCACAACAAGGACTGCACCAGACCAGGACTAACCTACCCCACCCCTTCCCTTGCTGGACTCCCTACCTTGGCAAACCTCCGCATGTAATGCCCCACAATCTGCGGGTCAGGGCACTCCAGCTTCTTGATGATCTCAAAGCTCTGGTTCAGCTGGGAGAAGACGTCCACCACGGAGCAGGAGAAGAGCGCGTGCTCAGACGTTTGCTGGAACTGAGGCGGGGCGTTTTGGGGTGGCAAACAGAGAAGCAGAACATAAAAGACGGGATACTTTCCAGGCACATCCCTATGTCCCAGGGAGTGGACAGCTTTGGAACCTGCCCCAGCTGCTTTGCCCAGACATCTTGCCTCCATCCCAGGTACCTGACAGAGTCCAGGCTCCCGATTCTGTTCCCTGCTCCCCCTGAGATGCCACAGGGCTCCTCTCTCAGCCTTGCCCAGTTCACTGGGACTATAAGCCACATCTCCAAGCCCCTGGCTGGCTCTTACCAGCCTCCTGCTGCTTTCTCATTGGAGTGGATGATTGGAAATAACACTCTGAGGCTCCCTCTCACCATATGGCCCTGCCAGACCCCATTAGCACCGGCCTCAAACAGGGAAGAACAAGCTCTGACGTCTGGGGCATGGGGTTTGCTCCTGTCCCGGGGCCCAGGCTGTGTCAGATTTTGTCCCCATCTATCACTGCTTTCACTAAAGTGCCTATTACCTGGCACCAAAGCCCCTTCGCCTTTCCAAGGCAGGGCAGGCAGGGAGGATTGATGGCTTCTAATACCTGTGGATACAGTTACTAGTGGAATAGCTATGCTGTCTGCAAAGCTGGTGGTGGTTTTGGCATGTCAGGATTTGGCCAAATCCAGCCCATTTGTAAGAAAAGAGAGCTTGAGTGCTGTATATGGATCTCAGGGTTGCATATAAAACACAGGGCAGGAATCCTATGGTCCACTCTCATGCCCCACTAGCATGAGGGGGGAGTCAGGCTTGGAGGGTATGTGTGGGGGGGGTAATGTGTGAAGTGCCACTTGTCAGCTCTGTCCCTACCCCGTCCTTCTTGTCCCTCTCCAGTGCTCCGTGCAGGAAATCGCGGGACACCTCCTCATTCTCATCCAGCCACTGGATAACAAAAGGCTCAAACCACCTGGAAGAGAAAGACAGGGAAGGTGCAGGCAGGGGAGCAGAGAGGTCTCCTTGGGGGCACGGCATGCTCCAACAACCCAAAGCCAGAGAAGGGAAACTGAGCCGGTTGAATGTGATGGGCAATCCCCCCACAGGGCATCCTCCCCGTCCTCCCAGCCGGACCGCACAGAGGGAGAGGCAAGGTTCTGCGCCAGAGATGCTCTTGGGGATCCAGCGCCGGGTCTGGCTTGATGCCACTGCCTCCAAACCTGTTGGACCACTCTTCTTCAGCCGCCTGCCTCCCCCAGTCCCACCAAGCCTGCTTCTGTCTTCACTTGGATAACTCGGGGCAGCTGCACTGAAGCTCAATGGGAGCAGAATGAGAATCGAGCCCAGCAGTGTGTGTGGAGCTATTTCTGACTGACACCAGGTGGAAAAAGAGGGGAACCAGGCCTCTGTGCCTAGGTTCATTCAGTTTTGGCCTTCAGCCTCAATTCAGCCTGACCTGGAAGGACGATCTGCTGTGTTTCCAGGTGCCTGCCTAAGGTGCTGAGCACTCACCAGAAGAAGACTTGAGAGCATGGGTGACTGGTGCCGCCTTAGTCAGGGGGGTGCCCCCTTGGCCAATCTCGCTGATGGTGGGAGGGGGGAGAAGTCCCCCATGGCTGATCCTGCTGACCTGGGTTGGGGGGGTCCCCCTGCAGCCGATCGTGAGATGGCCGATTGCTGCGGCCAATCACTGCGGCCACTTCCGGGAGCGCAATGGCGCTCCACTCCCTGGCCAGTGCTTGCAGTGGTGGCACCAGCACTCCCGCCTGCCCCCCATGCCCATCACCTAAGCGGTGAGTGCAGCCAATCAGGGGGTGCACCGGCACTCTCAGGGGGTGCATGTGCACCCCCATGCACTCCCTCTGTGTTGCCACTGCTTGAGAGCTCAGCACCAGTGACAATCAGGCCCCAATGGCATTTGCACTGGTCTCCTTTACAAGGCTAGTTTAGAAGGCTCCAGGGTCAGCCTAGCTGGTGAAAGAAGTTGGCTGGTACTTCCTATTGAAGGGCTACAACAGGCCCCAGTTCCTTGCTCCACCTGGCTCTTAGCATCTGCACACTTGGCCCTGAACTCTTCTGCCTCTGTTCCCTCCCACAGCACCCTGCAAGCCTGCCCTCTGCCCAGACTGCACAGCTCAGGGGCACAGGCTGCTGGGACCTCAGTGGTGTGGCCCCTACCTGAGCCCTCTGCTCCCGGCCTTTGAAGAGAGTTTTGACCCCTCTCCCAAGAAGCCCCAGCTATGAGAGGGGAGCACATGTGCGACTGCTGTCAGCCAGAAAGGGGCAAACCCTGGGTGCCATGAATTTGGGAGGTGCCTGGCTCTGCTCTTGACTGCCCAGGGCCCCGGGACTCCAATACCCATGTGCTGGTGACACACATCCTTTAGTGGCTGGACTAAAGCAAGCACTGACTTCTAGGGAAATCAATCAGAGCAAGACAGCACAATGACTCCCTCAGGATCCTGGCTGAGACGGGGGCATCTCACATGGTGCTTTCTCAAGTAGATAAGCAACAGGAGGGGATTCAGGGCTGTGTGGGAAGCCAACTCCCAGAGACCCAGAGCAGACTGCTATTGATTTTCCACCTCCTAGAGAGCCATCTCCACCTTCCACTACCCTGGCTGAGTTTGCTCCACACATCCAATATGCCGCGGCACGGGGGAGGATCAATGTGGCAGCTGGGAGGCAGGCCCAGCTCTTTCAGCCCCTGCCATTTAATTACCTATAAAGAGCTATTGATCCCGTTGCCCCTCTGCTGCCTCTCAATGCGAAGGAGAATGCTTCATATGATCAGTGCGGTCTTAAAGGCACCGTGCTCCCCTGCTGCCCATAGGAGGCCAGGAGCCCAAAAGGATGGGGCTTGCTGGCTCCTGCCATACCTCTCATGGGGAAGGAAAGCAGGGGAGGGCAGGGAATGGGATGAAAGGGGCTGAAGTAGAAAACAGAGGAGGAGGTGCCTCTTTTGACGACTCAGGAGTGTAAGAAATATGAACAGCCCCCTTGGCTCCTCCATTCATTTCTATCTTATCCTCCTCCCTCTCCAGGGCCTGAGAGTGAAATCCAAGTCCTAGATCGTGTCTTGCACAATGCTTCAGTCCAGCAGCAGATGGTTTAAACTGGTCTCACACGTACTAATTAGCATGCTGTGTGCCCCTCCAC
>NW_005842226.1:1225145-1290335 GCF_000455745.1 Alligator sinensis
CCCCCCCGCCCACTCCTCACCTTCAACATGGGTGTGCAAACAGCCACGCAGCATGGCTGGGATGAATGCAGAGGCCAGGCAACGGCAATCACCCCAGGGCAGCGCCCTCCTGCTGGGACCTCACTAGCACTCTAGCAATGGAGGCAGCCCCTCTTTGCAATGACCTGCTGCCCCACCAGGACTTACGCAGGGTACTCAGGCACCCGGCTCTTGAAGGAAGGCAGCTCAGTCACATACTCATTGTAGAGCCACTTCACCTTGAAGTGCAGGTTCATGTAGTCAGCGCTCTTGCACAGGCGGTGCTTGTCGTGCTCTGGGAGGGGGGCAGAGAGCAGGACTGTCAGGTGCTCCTGCCCGCATCAACAGAAAGGCTTATTCCCCCTCCCTCCAGCCCTCTGCTCTGCCCTCAAGCCTAGTGTCCGATGCTGCTTCTTCAGCACCCCTTTTGATACCATCAGGACTGGAGTGAGCTGCCTTACTGTGTATGCTCACTACCACCCCGTGCTGGGTGGCATCAGAGTTGTGCAGCTGCGTGGCCTGGGGCCTGTACTGCTAGCAGAGATTCTCCTTTACCTTATCAGCCGGGATATGACTTTTGGAGCAGGAGGCACTGTGCTCCAGCTCCACTGCCAATGCAAGGAGGCTCAGGACTAGCTGTGAGTGGTCATGGCTTTTTGTTATCATTAGGTGGCACATTTTCCCCACCCTGGCTTGAGCTGAGCTGGTGCCCCCCTGCCAAGAGGCAAATGCAGCCAAGGGGAAACTCACCTTCCATTGCATACTTCATGTCCTGAGCAAAGAGGTTCCACATCACTTCAGCACTGATCTTGCCCACGTTCAGCTCCTGGGGGAACCTGGCAGTGATTAAAGGAAAGGAGGAAAACTAAATGAATACAGCAGGTAGAGAAGAAAACTCCAACCCAGCTGCTTCAAGGGGAGAGAAAGCTGGTCTCCCTGGTGTCACTATGCCCCAAGGAGAGCACAGAGACTGCTGTACAGATGTGGGGCACCTGGGGCTTTTCTGTGCTCATCCAGTCAGCACCAAACAGGTAGGGCACAGGGAAGGTGACTTATAACCTGGGCATGGCACAAGCCAGAGGTGTAGCAGCAGAGCTGTGCCCATGGCAGCACCAATTATGGCTGTGACAACGGCTGTTTTTATTTCCCCCTGCTACTGGGACAGGCATGGAGCTGGGCAGATCGGAAGGGAGAAGCTCCCTAAAGGCAGGCGGAGGGGCGTTACCATCTTCCCAGCCTGACATGGTATGGACAGCACCAGATCCACACCCACACATGGAGAATCAGTGTGCTCAGCACGACTGGGAGTCAGGACTCCTGGGTAATTTTCCCAGCAACTTCCTAACTTGCTGTGTAGCCTAGCCTAGGGACAAGTCATCTCACCTCTCGGGGCTTCCTATAAAACAGGCATTTTTTTCCAGTGGCAAGGCTCATTTCTAACAAATAGCGGCTCCTGGCTCTTTGTACTGTCTGTCCCACCCAGCCCTCGTCTCTGGCATTTTCTAAAGAGGAATCATTCCATGAAGTACGAATGGCAGCCAGCTGCCCTCCCTTCTCCAGCTCCTGACTCAGATGCCCCATGCTGGAAGTATCTTCCTTCCCAGGCACTGCATCAATGCCAAGCCGCAGGGCCTGGCACGGAGCATTCCCTTTCTGGAGGAGCCAGCTGGGATAGCTCTGACTAAGCAATTCTTTGGTCAGAAACTACAGTTTTGCCAGAAAGATGTGTCAGTTTTGATGCAGCTTCCAGCCAGGAGCTCTCATGGGTCAAGGGGTTATTTTCTGAGCAAGTACCAGAGAGAGATGAGAAAACCTGGTGATTTTGATTGGACAATGTTCGCTTCAGCCCAGTCTGGGTGCATGACAGCCAAAAGGGTTTGGGTTTGTTCCATGGCACTAAGAACATTTTCTAATCCTGAAGCTGGTCCCCTGCCAGTGCTTGCAGGGGCATGTGGAAGTGACTGTGAATTCTGTCTTTCTCAGGGGATTCAGTGCAAGTGGAAAGAAGGAAACCCCACAGAGATGTCTTCCCCCATGTTCTGGCTTCTTGGGGCTCCTATGTTGGAGCTCCCAGTGTGGCATCCTCCAGCCACCTCAGCTCTCAGCTTTGCCTGGTTAAGGCGAGAGGCTCTGTGACTCTCTCAATTCTCCCACATGCTTTATGGGGAGCAGAGGAGATGTTGCCCTCCCCATGCAGGTACTTACTGGTTCAGACAGGGCGTGTAGGAGTTCTTATCCTCTTCAATAATTGAGACAATCAGCGTGATGAGTTTGGACCAGAAATCCAGGTTCTTGATGCTGGGCCCCTGCTCCTCAGGGGGCACCTCACCCTTCTTTGTCTAAGAAAAGCCCAAATAAAAGGAAGGGGAAATCTGTGGTCAAAGACAGGTGTGAAAACAGCCCAGCTGCTCTCAGGGACTGTTATCACAATGTGGCCTCCAGACTCAGATTCCCTTCTGCTTGGGCATTAGACATAGACCCAAACCTACTTGTTCCTTCCCAGCTCATTCCCTGATGGCCAAGGCAGGACTGCTTCTGACAGACACAGGTCTGGATCCGGTCTAGGTTCAGGCCCATGTCCCTGTACACATTTCTGAGTCCTGCCCCAGACAGGAATCCTCGAGTCTTGCTCCATATAGGAAACCTGGAGAGACTGGCCCCAAACTGCAAGGAGTGGAGTTGCTCTCACCTCCCGGTTGCATCACTTGATTTCCTGCAGAATTGCATCTTTTCTGGGTTCCCTTACCAGAAGTCCACATACCAGGAGTCCCAGCTTGCTACTGAGCCTCACCTGAGCACTGGAAAGGAACCAGATCCTTAAAGTGGGTGTGTAGCAAAGGAGGACAGTGTTTTCCAGGGCCAGGACACCAACACCTGAATTGTGCTTTGGATCTGAAGTCATAGCAAAGGTAGCTGCTAATCTAAAAGGAGCGTGGCCACTAAGACTGGGTGGGGGGCAGGAATTCAGTGTAAGGGAGGGAGGAAGGAAGGAAAGTGAGAAGTCAGCATCATAAATGCCACATGCAGCAGGTCACGGCAAAGGCCTGGTGCTGCTACCCTCTTCCTGCTGCATGAGCAGAGCTCTTCATGGCAGCTCTGCACAGAGGCTCCAGGACCAGCTCTCCCACCCACCCTGCTTACGGGATCTGTCTGGTACTCCCGGCTGTACAGCTCGTGACAGTTGTTGAAGATGTATTCATAGGTGGAGTTGAGGCAGGCTTTCACGCAGTCCTTCACTACTTGGCTGGCACGGGGAGGGCTCTGTAGCTCCTGGACCTGCAGAACCGGGAAGAGAAACAAGGAAATGCTTTGCACAGGCCATTTCTTAAGATAGATGCCTGCCCCCTCAAACGTCCATTGCCCGGGAGTTGGGACAGTGATAGGTTTAGCTCCCTTGTGAAGGGCTGCTGGACTGGGGTGTCACTAGTGCTCCACCAAGAAGGAGGCTGTCTTCACACGCCCTGGAGATACATGAGGCCAGCTCACATCCCTGTTGCCCATCCTAAGCAGGGCTCCCTACTGGGTGAGAAATCCTGCTAGGCCAGGAATCTCCCTGACTTTATTCAACCCAGAGCCCTGGGGCCAGGGGTATCCACATACAGTTCAACAAAAGCCCCTTAATAACAGCAAAATCCCACAGGAGTGCAGCTTGGGCCCTAGGAGAAATGGTGAGCAATTAATTAAGCAAATCAACTTGCATATCAGCCCCTGGCATGGCCCACCCACAGCTCTCCAGCAGGGAAGCAGAGGGTCAAGGCTGAGTTGCTTTCCTCTGTGAGCTATGGAGGTCTTTCTTCATCCCACGTGGGCAGGGAACCAGAGACCTGGGCACTGGCCATTACCTTCATTCGGAAGAAGGTGATGCTGGTTAACAGATCCACTGTTGACTTGAGGTCCTGTAGCCTTTCAGGGCTGCTGGCAGGGAAGTTATTCTGTCAAATAGGAAAGAAAAGCAGAGGGCCCCACGATGAATACAAAAGCAAGAAGGTCTCAATGGGCAGGAAGCACCCAGCTGGGCATGGCCACAGAGCTTACGGCTAGGCTGATAGTGCTCTCTCCCTTGGCATGGAGTCTGCCGGACCCCACATCTCCTGACCCCAATCCACATGTTATCTACTGGGCCATTCTGACCCCTTGGCAGGATCTGGACACTTGGAAGGTGTTTCCTCACACAAAAGGCCACAGGAGATGGGGGAACAGCTGGGAGGCTTGCTAGAAGCATGAGGAGACATGTTGTGGTGGGTACCTAGCATAGAGCAGGTGTAGGCAGTGTGAACTGGGCAACTGCATGGGTCCTTGAGCTATCAGCGGTCCCCACCGCATCATGGTGATGTTTTAGTCTGGTGAAGAACGGGGACTTGAGACCGAACTTTTGCATGATGACTCCCAAGACACAAACCGGAAAGTAGACCTGCTTTGAGCCTGTGGTTCAAGACTTATTCCACCACCCCCCTGACTGAGAAAGGCTGGGATGACCACACTACTCCCATGAAGGATAGATTTCCCCAAGCATTCACTGCCCCACATGGGTTTTGCTTCCCTTACCCGGTACATGGACAGGTCAATCCGGAGCGAATTGTGCAGCTGGTCCAGCAGCTTGACGAAGCGCTCTTTCTGTGGAGACACACCCCGGGGCCAGGTAAATGGGGGAAAGGCATCCAAGGTGGCTTTCCCACCTCCCCCCATCACCCCATCCTCAGAGCAAGGCTAACAGGACTGACAGTACTGATCCCTCTTCCCAATTGTAGCTCCCCCCTACATGAACAGTGCCTATGGTTGGGCTGGGTCTCAGCAGGACTGTGATGGGAGGAAGATGTGGAAGAGAGGCCAACATCTTCCTGGATCTCTCTGGTACAGTCAACCGAAAGGTTTAGAAATGAGCATAAGGTCTGGAGCAAACTGCAGCCCAGTTAGCAGGCCACTCCCTGTTGGCTTAGCCCTAGCCAGGATGCAGTGAGACCTGCCTTGCAATGGGAGGCAATGTAGGCTGGGAGCTAGAGTCCGAGAGAACCGCAGGGGCTGTCTGAATCCAGTAGCCTCCGCAGAGGATCCTCTTCCTACTGCAGCTGAGTCCATCCCTCCTCTCCCTCAGGGATGCTAACTGCAGACCAGATGGCGTCTCTTCAAGGACGGGGGCCAGGCCACCTCACACAGCTCAGGAGCTTTTCCTGAAGTGAGGCTGATGGCTGCACATTGTCAGTGGATTCATTAAATCCATGCTACTCTGAGCGTATCTGCACAGGGCCACGTGGGAAAGGGACTCTGAATGAACTAGAGCTGCACATCCACAGTGGTTTAGTTCAATTGCACGTGGGGACGTCCTAACTGAGCAGTCGTTCAATTCGTTCCCAAAGTGATTTAACCGACGTGGAATTTAAGGCCATTTTGTAAGGGGTGTAATGCAGTTTAGTTAATCCACTTCAGGAGTGAATCTGGATTAGCGCTCATAAGGGTCCCCTTGGGTAGCTGACTCCATAGGAGCCACTCTCAATGTATGCCCCAGGGAGGGGGCTCTCAGCGAGAGTGTTCAGGGTTAGCCCTGGGCTTCGCAGCTCCCCACGTGCCAGCCACACTCAATAGAAAGGAAGCAAAGGGTGGGGAAAGGCTTGACGCAGGCTCCCCATTTATGGCTGCCAGAGCTTGCCTAGCTCTTTCCCGCTGAGGAGCTATGCTGCCCTCCTCCAGCATGACCCTGGACCTGCACACAAGGACCAGCAGTCACCGGAGACATCTGCCTGTCACACAATGGGACCTGCTAATGGGAATCCCACTATATTCCCTGCAAACGGCTTTCCCAGGGACCCAAGTCTCTGTGGCTACCCACCCTGGCATAAAAGGGCATATAGATGCTACAGGTCACAGTAGGTGCTGTGGCCCTGCTTCACCTGTGGCAGCCCTTGGTGCAGGCCCGAATCTCCCCCAGCTCTGCAGGTTGATTAAGAGAAGGAACTGCTCCGGTTTTGCCTATCAGTACTGGCAGCTTTTCCAGGCCCAGTATAACAAAGGGCCAGCTTCTGTGAGGTACTGAGCACCTGCTGGAAAATGCCAGCTGCCCTGAGTGCTCTCAGCTCCTCAAGGCAGAACTGGGCATAGGTCAAGGATACGTTCATCCTGGCAGGAGGGGATGACCTTCAGTCCCCTCTGGCCCTAATTTCTGCTCCATGTGTGACTAATGACACATCAGTGCAAGGAAGCCAGAAAGTCTTCCTTAGGCGCACACCTTGGGTGTAGGCTCACAGGAGTGAGAGGGTGACATTGTCCCCCTGAAGAGGCAAGAAAGCAATGAGCCCCTTATACAGTGGGACATTCACTGGGTCACAGCATGCCAAAGGAGGCTGGAGCAGGAGGGACATGGCAATTCCCTTGCTGCAGGGGTGAAGGCATGGGGGCTACATCAGAAAGTCAGGGGTTGGGCACAGACTGACGCCCAGAGCGGTGCAGCTAACACACCCCCTCCTCTCGGTGTGAGCTCAGGCTAGCCCACAGCCTGCATTTGCTACCGTGAACCTTCATATCATTTGCCTGCAAGAGACAGTAAGACCAGTTTTTGCAGAGACCGTGCAGAGTGCACAGATGCACGTCCCCGAAACAGAGCAGTTGCAGCACGCCTTAAAACTGGTCATGACAGGCACGCTGGGTAACACAGTGGGGTAAAGCGACACTGTCGGGTACTTTAGGGCCCAAATTTAGGCTCTCTAAAAAAAGAGAAAGAAAAAAAAGTTTTTACAAACCCTAAAGATCAAGAGAAAAACTTTTCACGACTCAGAAATACAGTTTACTTGGCTCTAGGCATCCCCCTGCTGTGTCGGTAACCCAAACCCTCCAGCACAGGGACAGACAGACAACGCATGGGCAACAGGAAACGAAGGCACCTAGACGCTGACTAGAAACACACGTGCAACTGGCTACTTGGTTTTCACTGTCCAAGCTGGGAAGAAACGAAGCAAAGAAAAGTTAAGAATTGGCCTCCAAGATTAGCACGGTCTAGGTTTAATAAGCCAGAGTGTTTTTCGGACAGCTATAGGGCTGGGTTCTCAGCTCAGTTACACCAGTGTAAATCCAGAGAAAACCCACGGACTTCGGTGTGGTTACTCCAGAATTACGCTGGTGAATCCAAGACTGAGAAAAGGCCGGTCACTTTAACTCAACAATACCCCGTGACGGCATTAACCTGTCACCTGTGGAAACTTTCCTGGTTTTGCTTCTGGCCTTAGGTCCCATTCCTACTGACACTTACACACGCACTTCATTTTACACATGCGAGTGTTCTCCCAGACATCAAGAGGGCCTCTCAGCATGTGTAAAGTGAAGCTGGTGCAATAGTCTCAGTAGGACTGGGGCCATAAGGCAAAAGTCCCCCAGTAAGTGTCCAAACTGGCTATGTGACGGGGAGTTTGGGGATCCATCCAGACCCACAAAACCAGACAAGTTTGCTCTGGCTTCAGGTTCCATCCAGAACTACCAGGGCCGTGCAAAATTCCCAAGGGATTTTGGCAAAAGTGTTGCTGATTGTCTGCAGGTGACAACGGTGACATTTTTTGCTCCATGAGTGGCTTAAAAAAAAAAAATTTTGGCTTCAAATGTGTGAATTTCAACATATTTTTTCCTGGTGACTGCCACCCGCAGGTCACAAATGGGTCTAATTTCACAAATGTCACACTTGGCTTTTTTTTTTTCTTTTTAAGCAAAATTGTGTGCATTCAAGCCAAATTGCTGCCAATTTTCCAAGGAAGATAGCCTGTTGTTTTTAATGGGATGGTCCAATTGGAAGTATCCGCCTTCTGGTGGCGGTGTCTTTGCACGGCTCTATCTACCATGCACCCCCGCCCCAAAGAGAAGAGAGAAATAGGAAAGAGAGTTTTACGCACCATAGGACTTACCCCGAAATTGGAAGCAGCAAAGCGGTCGGAGGCAGACACGTTGGTGGAGGCAGTGGTATGTGCATAGTAAGCGTTGATGTTGGCGAGCAGGGTGCTCATCACCGCCGGCACTCCGGGACACATGTATTTAGAGGACAGGCAGGCAAAGTGGCTGAAAGGGAACGGATGAGAGGCTGAAATACATCCTGCAGAGTGAGTGCACTGAGGCCGCGTAGGGTCCAGGCTGCTGGAGCTGTTTCACAAATGGTCTGGTGAGGTTTGTACGTGTGAGAGGGGTCTAGGGTGAGGTGTACACGGGGCATGGTGTAGAGGCAGTATGTGGTGTGGATGTGTCAGAGAAGTGTAGGGAGGGTGTATATATGCATGCAGTGTATGCTGGGGGATGTTGGAAGGGGTTATATGGGGTAAATGGGTGTACAGTGTATACAATGATGTATTACGGTACGCTTTGTACAGCATGTACAACGGACATGGCTATTGAGCCTGGGATTTAGGGATACAGCTTCCGAATTAGAACTTCCTAGATCTTAAATACTAGAGGCTGCAAGGGAGAGAGGAACAGTGGAAAAAACCCCGGTCATAGCTAATTCACTCTCCCTTTCAGCATCCACCCTCTGCCACTGACACAGGATATGGCACAAGATGGACCTGTGGTCTGACCCAGTCAATGGCAGTATTATGGAAGCGGGGTGGTATGGAGTGTATGTGTGCACAGTATCGAAGGGGTGTGTGTGGGTAGGCTGTGGGCCATGAGGTTCACTTTGCAGTGTGTATGTGTGTGTCAGTGGTGGTGGCAGTCCCTCGATACGTGGACGAGTCTTCCAATTCACAGGGGAGTCATTGGTCGGTCTGAGCAACACTGAGGAGGCCAATCCAAGATCTGTGTGTTAACTTTAAGAGCTGCATGTATCAGGGTAGAAGCTAAGGCATGTGGTGCATGGGTCTATGGGGTGGGGTCTGTGTGTGCAGGGCATAGGTTGTGGGTTTTAGAGGGCCTGTGCGGTGCAGACTGAACCCTGTACCATCACATCAGCACGACCCTTCCCAGAGTACCCGAGTGACTCACCAACCACTTAAGGAAGCAGAAGGGAAGGGGGATCTCTGTAGGTCCCACGTGTCTGCCTGATATAAAACTGTGTCACTCACTATTTTCAATGGAGCTGCCCCCCACCAGCCGCAGCTGAGGATCCGGCCCACCAGCTGTGCCATTTACCCACCCTTCCCTAATCACCCTCAGATAGACAGGGGGCAAAAGGGCAGAGACTCACGTCATGGCCTGGTAGATGGACTCCACCCCGTACCGCATGGCAAACTCATCCACGATCTCCTGGGCCGTCTCGTCGAAGTACACCTTCCAGGCATCGTCCCCCTTGGCGTCGGGGATCTTCACCACCCCGTTGTTTTGTAAGTCCGTCACGAAATGGAAGAGGTTCTGAGGCAGGGGACAGAGCAGATCCCTTAGGGGTGCAGTGGAGGGGGCTTAAACTAGGGGCTGGTGTGAGTGGTGGGGATTCCTGACCCCCCCACATATATCAGAGGCCCTGTATTACTCTGTTGCACGCAGGCACTCAGACCTGAAGACTGTAAGGGGAAGGGATGCTCTGGTGATGGGGACAAGGTATACTAGCCCTCGGTGCCTTTATATCCAGGCTTTTGGGCTACAGCAGAGGCACAGACATGAGGCAGGGCACGGCAGAAGCATCCTCAGCTATTGCCATGCTGGGTTGGCCATTGTAGGATGTCATTCTCCAAGCTCACCAACCTGCCCCTCCGGGCACCTGGGACAGGCCCCCCCCACTCACCTCATGTAGGCACGTGTACTGCACATGGTACGGAGCCACCTTCTCCTCCCCCTTTATTTCCACGCTGATGTGAAGCCGGATGGCTCCAGACACGGCCGACTTGTCCGTTCGCTTGTCTGAGAGAAGGGAGGGAAACGGACAAACATGAGGTTCTTTATGGGCCTCCCCAGAGGAGAGAAAAGCACCGTGGAGAACAGGCGTGGGGGTAAAGGAGAGGTCTGGGACTTCCCTGCCTTGCTCTGTGCCTCAGTTTCCCCATCCATAATGCAGGATAATACTACTTCCTTTGTCTGCCTGATCTATTTAGAGTGCGAGCTCTCTGGCTCAGGACTCTCTCACTCTGTATATGTACAGCACCGAGCACAACAAAGCTTCTAGGTGCTACTGTCATACACGTATGGGGAAGAAATTTTACCTAGTGGCTAGAATGCTGGATGGGAACTCAGGAGACACAAATTCATCCGAAACCTGAATCACTGCCCTGCCCCATGCCTCCGTTTCCCTGTCTGTGAAACCAGGGATCATGCCATTGACCTCCTTTGTAAAGTGCTTGGACATCAAATGACATGAGAAGTGCCACAGGCGAGCTGAGTATTATCATTAACTAACCATTAGGAATCGTTGACCCACTCGATAGTACAGTGATGTGCTAATAAATACATAAGGTAATAAATCACATCTACACGGTGAATAATAAGTGGCAATAATCAGCCCTACAGTGTTTAATTCTGAAACACAGGCATTGAGTATGTGGGGGTCCTGGCCCCCCTTTGGGAAGAGGGTAGGGTGACCACCCATCCCTAATTGCGTGGGACAGTCCCAAAATGGGAACGTCCAGTCCCGGTCCTGGGCTGCATGACTGCGGGACAGAATTTGTCCCAGATTCCCAATATTGTGCAGCAATCCAGGTTTTCCATTCACCCTGGAAAAATGCAGGACATGGCGGGTTTCCCCTTGCAGGCTGGCCGAGTTCCAGCTTGCAAGGGGCTCAGGGCAGTGGGATGCAGGGGCACCACGTACACATGTGCACACGGCCAGGGATACAGCCTCAGGCAATGGTGGAGAGCGACTCCCCCAGCTGCCTGCAGGTAAGTCTACGGAGGGGGTGCAGACTGAGGCCCCTGTGGTGAGGGAGGGAGTGAGACGGGGGCTGGGCTGGGGGTGCTGCCCGGCCAGGGCGGTACGTGGGACCTGGGACCAGGGCAGGGAGCGGGACAGAGCCACAGGCAGCTTGTCCGAGGCGGGATGGGATGGCTCCCCACTGCTGCATACACTCCCACAGAGGGAGGTGTGGGGGGGCACATGCCCCCCAGATTTGTGCACAGGGTGGAGGTGGGTGCAGGCTATCTACTGTAGCCTTGGGGCTCCCTGCCCTGCTGCTTTGCCCCTGGGAGCCCCACGCTTGCTGCACCGCCATGGCAAGGTATCCCTGCCCATCTGGCAGCAGCAGAGGCAGTGGCATGAAGTTGTGCACCCTGCTGCTGCCAGCTGGGTAGGCGGTACCTCACCATGGTGGCACAGGGCTCCCAAGAGGATGGCAGCAGGGAGGGAGCCCTGAGCCCACAGCAGGCAGCCTGCATCTGCCCCTGCCCCCCCGCCACGGGCTCCGCTTGGCTCTGCTCTGGGTGTACCACGGCGGGGCACATCTTAGCCCGACCCCCAGCAAAAATAAAAGTTGGCACCTATGCTCTGAAAGGCTCTTCAAGGTATGATTTGCAGCCCAGCAGAAGCAGATCCCCAGGGGGAGGCTGGGGTGGGCTGGGGATCTGGGGAGGGCATTTACCTAGGTTGTACCAGACATCCATCTCGCCACTCAGTGTTCGGACCTCTATGATCGTCTGTCCCAGGAAGTCATCGGACTCTCTCTTAAAGCGTTGCTTGACACGAGACTTGATGTCATCGTCTTCATCCCAGACCCGGACCTTGATCCGATCAGAGGAGTTATGGCATTCACTGCAGGTTGCAAGGGAGAAAGATTCCCAGAGCAGTGAGCAAAGACCCTTCTTGCTCCTCCCTGCTACCTACCCAGAGCAGCCCTACTCCATCCAGCCCAGGACTTCCGAGACTTGGGTTCCAGTCCTATCTCTGCCACTGGGTAACTTTTAGCAAGTCCTTGCTCTCTGCCGCAGTTGTCCCAAGTATAAAATGGGGCTATGAGGAGTACTTTGAGAGCTGCAGCTGAGGGGCACTAGATAAGAACTGAGTATTTCTATAGTTTCCTCAAATCATTTCAGTCCTGTTCCATAAGGCTCCCTTAAGTGTTGGGGTTGGATGAGTGGGTCCGGGGAAGCAGCTGTGGTGCAATCCTGTGCCCACTGCAATTCTGACCCAGAGGCTCTTCCTCTAGGAGAAGAGGGGACTTCAACGTTCACGGTCCTTCCGGCATGAGCAGGCCATCACAGATGCCAAGATAAGGTAAGATGAGGCCTCCTGTAGGAGATCGTAGCTCCAGGGGGTGTGAGGATGGAGATTTAATGTGGCATAAAGCCCCAGAACTAAAACCACAGGTTTTCTGACACACTGAGGGTAAGATTAATATCACAGCAAGGCCTGGGGCATCCCTTCCCAATCCACCACCCAAATCTTCTGTAGGCTTGACTGAGAGCCATGAATGACAGTGCTTCTGGTTCTTTTATGCCACAACTAAAGAAGGTCTCACTAAACACAGGCAGAGCAGTCAAAGGGGCCTGCTTCATACCCCAGCACCACCATGGACCTCAGTAGAATTACTCTGTGCTTAAGATGCATTGGGACCTACAGAGCTTCTGCTCCAGTTCCTCTACTCTCACTTAGCACCGGGTCACCGTGGGCACTGGCAATCTCCAGGACAGACAGAGAGATGACTCAGGGCTAGGCCAGGTGACCAAAACCATGCGACTGAGATGAGGAAACCCAAGGCTATGCTGGCAGCAGGGAGTTAGGGCTGAGAGCAGGGTAAGAAATAACTTACAAATGGAAATTCTCCTCCCAGACGGGGTTTAGATTTCCGTAGATAGTTTTAGTCCTTTTTTTCGTCTTTCCAACCTGGACAGTAACATACGGGTCACTGGAGCCTGTCTTATCCTTTGCCTGCAGGCCCTGGGCACAAACAACTATAACACCACACATACACACGGTCCATACACACAAAGGCACAATATTTATATGGACACACATGGCAGCACACATCATTCAGGCACAACACATACCCACACAATGGAGAGAACAAATAAAAACAGGAATCAATTGTGGATACAGAACAATCAAGCAACATGAGATTTTTCAAATCAGCAGATGCTGCACAGAGGAGCCTGACTCCGACTCTGCTTTCTGGTCCATGTCATCCAGCTGGGGCTGTCCAGGTGCTGATGGGAATTCACTTCCTTTTGTCAAAGGCAGCTGCTGGCTCCCAGAGGGAGGACCATCCCCAGCCCCAGACCTCTGGGAGACACACACATGGCACAGTTTTTGCTGACAGCAGATCACAGATACCTACCCCGTTGATGGATACAGCCCATCTGGAGCAAGACATACCTGAACTGGCCATAGAAGCAGACAAACCTGGCTTGTACAGATCTACAGGCACAGCCCCAGGGGTAAAGAGCCTCTGTGACAGGGACCTGCTGCCCTGGCTTATGCAGGTGCCAGCATGCAACCCTCTATCTTAACCCAATTTCAACTGGCTCAGGATGGGATACTGTGTGCTGGGAGCTGGAACCCCTGCAGTCACCCATTACTGTGGCCAAGATCTGGGATCTAAGATGTTCTAGCACATGGTGCTGTGTCCCTGTCCTGGAAAGCTAGAGCAGTGCTCAATAGCTCCAGCTCCAACCTTACTATGGTAAAATGACATCAGCAGACCTCCAGGAGAGCACTGAGGATTGGACTCTAAGCCCATCGCCCTCTTTATCAGTGGCACCCATGTATTCGCTGGGGAACATGTCCGTGCATCACTCCAACATGTCAGGCTGTGCTCATGCCTACCCGTGATGCTGATCTTGGCCGACCACTTGGAGGTGCCATCCAGCACGCTCTGCTTCACCGCCTTCATCTGCTGTGTGTGGGTGGCTTTGGAGACACCAAAGACTTCCTGGATCAGCTCGAAGATCTCAGGCTTGTTTCGCTCCCGAATCTTCATGCGGTCCTTGAGCACCATGATGATGTTCTGGGTCCGGTCCTCTGCCCCGTGCTTGGAACTCTTCTCAGCCGCTCCTGGGGTGATGGAAAGTGGCAGGGGGCAGAAACAATGAATGGATACAATCCTGGGCCAGACCTTCTGAAAAGGGCTGACCTAGGCTTAGCCTCTTCCCAAGCATTCGTGTCCCAGGGGTTAAAGACTTAAGGGTGGTCTGTGCATGGGGGAGGGCATATGATAGTATCCCATACACATGGCCCAAGACCTGTGCCCCTAAGTCACCTTGGCCCCTTAAAAAAAAAACCCACTTCCCACCCCACGATATTCTCCAGAAGAGGGAAAGCCACAGCATCGCTCCCTTACTCTGTAGGCAGTCTGCATTGAGCAGGTCTTGGCACTTCTCGTGGCATTTCACCCCACACTCTGTACAGCGCATGCCCTGCCGAGCAATGCCCCACAGCAAGCCCTCGCACTCGTAGCAGTAGGTGGGTGTGGTTGCGGTCCACACCTCGAAGTTGTGGGGGGTTGTGCAAGAGATGGGGTAGATTAAGGCTTGAAGGGTCTTCTTGTAAACATGGTTTTTCTAGAGGGGAAGAGAAGAGAGAACAGAAGTGCAGCCACCTCTGGGGTGCGAGCGGCAGCTTTCAACAGGGCAAGAATTGAAGCCCCCAGCAGGAAGAAGGAACCAACCCAAAGTGGGAATGGTCCCCTGACTCCCAGACTGTTACCAGCCACAAGCAGCCAGGCTGGCTTGGCCCCCTCTAAGAGAGGCCACCTCTCACCGCAGAGCCCGTCAGAGCCCCCTGTGCTGCCTTGGGAACACGGAGGGACCAACACCTCTTCCCCACAGCACACGGCCCCTGCTTTGCAGGCCCCTATCTCCTAGAAGACCCAGCCTGACCTTGCATAGCTTTCAAGCTTTGACAAGACCACAGTCCAAGGCAGAGCATTTGAAGGCCACAAGAGTATCGTGGTAGGTGTGCAGGGACAGTACTTACTAGCTCTTCATTGTTTAAGGTGCTTGATGCTAATGCTGACGTGATACCAGCTTTCCTGGACTGGACCAAGGACTGTTGGAAGGACACAAAATGAACAGGTGTATGAGCCGGGAAGAAGCACAGGCAGTCTGTAGCCCCTGCCCTCCCCCTGCCTGGAGGCTTTTGAAGGCCAAGGGATGAGGGTGAGCTGCCCAGCTCTTCCTTCCAGGGCACAAAACAGCCTCTCCAAAGGCATGGAGCCTCTCCCCAGCCTGCTCCCAGCAGTGCTGTGCTTGCACTGCAGGATCCTCAGCCCCAGGTGATGTTCATAGCTGACCCCAACTCCAGGCCTGTCTCACAACACAGGGTAAGATAAGAGCCAATTCACTGCTCTTTGTTGGACCCACTTTTCCTTACCACCCCAGGGTGGTGTCAGAGGGGAAGAGGCCCTCCCCCTAGAATATGCGTCTTGGTCTCAGTCTAACTCAGCCCACCTGGGCACATCATGCTGGACCTGCTCAGTGCTCACAACTGTGGCAGACTCAGTTTAAAGCTCTATATCTTCCCTGCAAGAAACACACGGAAGGTGTGACAGCTATGCAGTACTTACCATGGCCTGCATGCAGTGAAGAGCCACAGGGATGGGAAAGAAACAGCAAGGTGAGCATTTCAAACAGGCAAGTCATGCCCTCCCCCCTACCACACACCATGAAGAGATGGTGGGAAAAGAGACTGATCCCCTGCTGGGTAACTCTCTGGTCTTTGTCCCAGAGCTGGCCTCCTCTCCGTCCTGTACCCTGGCTCTCAGCCACCAGTGACTTCTCCCTCCCCGCCCAGGGGCTCAGGGTGGCAGCTCCGCTGAACAGAAGCTTTCCAAAATTCAGACCTGGATCGGAGGCAGCCAGCTTGAGACTCAGAGGTGGGCATGACCCAGAGATGGAGGTTGGGTCCTCTCTGCCAACTCCTCCCAGCTGCCAGCGGCAAATAGCACATGCTTCCCTCTGGGAGGAAAGAGGCCTGTCCCAGCTTTACTCATTGGGCATGGCTGCCTGGGAGGACCAGCTTGCTTCCTAGGTAACTGGAGCCAGCCCAGCCATTGGGAATCCTTCCAAGGGACAGGGCTGTAGGGAGCTCTCAAGAAAGGGAGTCTGGGTGCTAAAGGCAAAGCGGCCTAAGGATGGGAAGATAAAATGCATCCCCATGCAGAAAGCCATTTCCATTAGCAGCGTGCTAGCCCAACTGGCCACCCCCCACCATTGGACATGCCCCTCTGCTTACTGCACAGTCCAGTCCAGACACAGCATAGTATATGACCCATTAGGGAACCTCCCACTCACCACCCTCCTCCCAACCCAGCATCCTTCCATCACCCACATGGAGAGACAAACACAACACGCAGCACGGAGGCATCAGCCATGGCTTGCCCTCCCGAGCCAAGGCGAGAGCAGCAAGCAGGGACACAGACAAGCAGCACAGGAACGAGGCAAGGCAACGTGAGGGAATAGGACCAAACCCCTGGGAACGTGTGTGTAAAGCACAGGAAAACCCAGTGGATCCATGGGGAGGAGAGGAAAAGAGGGAGCTCAGGTCTGAGTGGAACAAGGGGCTGGTTTCCAATTTTGTCTTCCTTTGTCACCAGTGAGAGTGATGGCAAGCAGACTGTGTACTCCCACGATAGGGGCTGTCAGCAGTGCTGGGGCTTGCACTGGTCTGGGGATTGGCTTTGGAGCTGCAGTGTACTGTGAATGCTAGTAAGATATGCAGCAGTGTATAATCTGGGAATTAGAGGAGTGTCAGGTAGCGCCACATGTCCCATGGATGATTGGTTACTGTGGTGCACAGTAAAGTCAATATAGGCCAGGAATTACAGTTCAGGTCTATGTACACAGTATATGATTTGCAAACTACAGGAGCGTGCCACAGGTAGCAGGGCCTATTTATGGATTACAGAGGAGCATTCACTATAACAGCATAAAAGATCAGGGTGCGCTGTGAGTAAGAGCAACACCCTGCAGCTTGGACTGTATAGGCTCTAAGTTATGGGAACGTTGGTTAGAGAAGCAGGCACGTTTTTAATTACAGGAGCCCACTGGCTGTAACGATATGCAGCTGTGCCTGCCTGCGTGTTGTGGTGCGTATGCTTTAGATTACAAAAGCACGCTGACTCTAGTGGGATCCGTGGTTTGAATTATGGTGGCGTGACCCAGAAGGCAGCATATACGCTGCACACTACAGGAGTACGCTGGATGATGCAGGCTCTGTGCTGTGCAATGGGGAGCACGCCGGGGGCACAGCTTACGTGGGGGGAGGATTTTCCAGTGTGCTTGTGAAGTTGTGAGGAACCAAGTAACAAAATCCAAAACCAGTTGCCATCACAGAAGGACTCAGACTGATGTCCCTTACGGGACAAGGTCCTGACAACTTCTGTTAAAGAGAAAGCGCCCTTTAGAAACAATTACATGAAGACAAACCCTCCTCCATGGGCTCAGAGCAGGCTCTCCCCTCTCCCAGGGCCCCAGGGCTGGTGTGAAGTGCACCATTGAAAAGGCCATGCCAACTTCCTTTCAGGACGCTGTCTGCTTTGGAGAGTAGCCTAATTTATAAAGTGCACTGGTTAACAGAGGGAGCCCCAAACTAGGCCATCTGGTTCAGAGTGGTTTCAGGTCCTATGAGGCTCAGATCTAGACCTAAACCTCTCCACTCAGGCCCACTTCAGAGCTAAGCCATCTCATTTACCAATCTCAGTGGGCACATCTACGCGTTCATTAATGCACAGTAGTTACTGTGCATTTAGTTTAGTACTTCCTTAATGAAGTCCTAAACTAAATGCACAGTAACTACAGTTACTGTGCAATAGCACTAGCGCACATTTTTTTTTGCGACGGTTACTGCACAATCACCTAATAACACTGAGCAGTAGCATATTAGCACAGTTTCTGACCAGCACGCTACTGCACAGTTATTAGGCTACCACTTAGTAAGCGTCTCATGTAGATGTGTCTAATGATTTTCACGCTCACCTTCTCGCTACACATTTTAGGGCTTCCCCAACCACCCCCAATCAATCAAGACTGTTTCCGGCAGCACTGGGATGTGAACGGTCCTCAGATGTGCCCTAAGGTCCCCGGTCTACACTTTGGGGGTAGGGTTGCCAACTCTGTTTGAATCTATTTCAGGTTTCTGGAGCACCAACGTGCCCACAACACACAATGCCAATGTGCCCATGTGCTTACATATATCAGGTACAGATTATGGTGCATAGACTTTGCATTAGGAAGGCACATTACTATTACATTTTTAAAAACCTACTGGACTACTGTATAAATTGGATTCCACAGTTAATATATAATTTTAATAAATGCTCTATCATTTATCTCCCGGGTGACTCTCGGTTGTCTCCTGGAGATATACATCTAATTCCTGGAGACTTGGAGGGTTGGCAACCCTACAATAGGGGGAGCTTTTTATACCTATCCTCCACAGTATAGCCCCCACAACAGATATGAGCTGGTGCTCTTTGCTGGTGAAGCTGCAGCAGAGAGGCTTGTATTTGAATGGACAGGGGGCATCTCCACTGAAGCCAGCTGGGGACTGACACACAGGGAGATGTGGCTCTAATGCTGCTCTTGCCTCACTGCTTGGTGCTGGCCAGACCCATCCCCAAATGCCACCTGTCATGAAGCAGCAGCCCCACTCCCTCCCCACTGCTAGCCTGCCGGGGCCCAGAGGAGGGTTTTGGCAGGGCTGGGGGAGGTGAGGAGAAGGGAGATGATATGCTGGGTGCTTTCTCTTTAACCCAAAGGACCACACGCTCACCAGATCGCTGACTAGCGGCAGGGACTTGCGTCCGGGCCTAATGTCGGGCATGCTATCAATGCAACGCAGAAACTTTACTGCCGCTCCCCTGTGGCATAAATGCAGCCAGACCATACCCAAGAAAAGAGAACAGAAATAAAGCCACGTTATACAAAGCGAGCGAGGCCACAGGGCAAAGAGCGCCAGAGCTGGGCTAAGGGAGGGCTGGGGCCAGAGAACAAGGACTCCGCTACACAGACTCGCATCCCGGCAGCCCCGGAGTTAAGTGAGCTCAGGCAACATCCACGATGGACTCCAGCCGCCCGGAGCAGATCAGCCATAGAAGCCAGCGGCTGCTGGGGAGAAGATATTAGGAGGAACCTCACCAAATCACTAACTAGGGGGATGGGCTTTCTCCTGCGTATGTCGGGCATGCTGTCAATAATGATTAGCCCACCGCCAGGCCTGGAAGAGAGACAACAAGAGTCAGAAGGGATAAGGGAAAGGGAGGGAGACACACACACACACACACACACACACACACACACACACACACACACACACTTGCATCAAACTACCAGCACCCACACAGCCACGCACATGGGGGCCGGCGTTCTGCCCACTGGAGATGCTCCTAGGCTGTTACTGTGACCTTGCAACAACCTGCCATACCTGGGCCCTTGCATTTCAGGGGCAGCAGACAATAGATGAGCATGAAGGTGGATCCACTGGGCCGAGCCGGATCACAGTCTGTCTCAGTCTCCATCCCCTGTCCTGTCCTGTGGGTACCACCCCCCACAACTCCACCCTGCCTGGCAGGCAGGTTTGCCCCCCAAAGTGCCAAATAGAAGGAAAACTGAGTGCCAGGCCTTAATTTGGATGCAATGAGCACCTTGCAACTCCAGTGGTGCCCCTTCCTCCAGGGGCCTGCAGTCACAGTCCAGGGGGAAGTGTGACATAAATGACATGGTAGGTGGGACGTGACCAGGAAGAAAGGACAGTACCCAGAAGCTGGGGGGAGGAATGGCAACATAGCGCAAGCTCCTTCAGCTCCAAGGGCTCTGCTCAGCATTCATTTATTGCAGGCAAACTCATTGCAGGATGCGCTCAGACAGTGCCCACGGCAAAGCTGAGCTTCCCTTTGGGAAGAGGCTTTCTTTTAAAAAGAGAATTTCAGCAAGTTTGAGCCTTTTTGTAAATGTTGAATCCTGGAATTTTGCTCCCAGGCTGGTGTGAGCTGAAAATGCTGGAAACAGAGGCTGTACCTTGGGTTTCTGAATACATGACAACATGTCACCCCCACTCCGGCTGCCTGGCAGTGATGAAGCTAAGGGGCTGCTAGTGAGGAATCTCACCCATCCTGCAGCACGATCACCTCCAGCACTATCACAGCAGATCCAAACAGCGTGTGCAGAAAGCATTTCCGCTAAGAAAAGACGTGCGTATGTGTGGTGGGGGGAGGAGGGGGTTATGGAAATGGAAATGTTCAGGGGAAAAGATCAGTTCTAGCCCCAAATCTCGTCCCATCCCCTCCCCTCCCCAATGTGAAAACCATTTTTATCTCCAGGTGACATTTCAACACAAAGCAAAAATGTTCCTTTGGACTTTGAATGTCGTTTGCTTTGGCTTCTCAGTCCCGAACAAAACAAATCGACATTTTACACGGAAAAAGTTGATTCAAAAGAAAAACATTTGCTGGATCTTACGGGGTTTCATTTGATTTTTCCAGAGTCAAAATAAAGCAGCTTTTTAAGCTGAAATAGAAAAGTTCCTTTTGTTTGGGATTTCTGATTCAAAGTTGCCATGAATCACAGTGGGGAACGAATTCCTTCTGAAAACCCCAGAGCTCCCCACTGAAAACCTGTGAGCCATGATTTTTCATTTGAAATTTCTCACTGGCCAGTTTGGTTTTCTAACTAGATCCAATGAACACTTACTCCTGGCCAGGTCTTAGAGTCTCCAAGCAGAGGCACAGCCAGCCAGAGACAACCACAGGGTCTGTCTGCATCCACCAGCCTCAGTCCTGAAACTCCCTTTAGATCCATTACAGGTGAGTCCAGTGTCTTATGAAAGACATGCAAAGGGAACATATCACTGGGCTTTCACTTCAGTGTCTTTCGAATGAGTCCCACTGAGACCAAACTTCAAGGTTGGCAGGTTCACTGCATCCTTCACCAAGGGATGGTGTTGTTTCTGCATCATGCTTCAGCTCAAGGGAAGGCTGGCACATTCCTCTTTGATCCATGCTGGCCTTCTCCAGGTGGGCACTTTGCCATTTCAAGGACAAAGATGTCTCCACTTCTTCATCTCAGGCAGGCAGCTCCCAGCTGAACCCGGCCTTGGGGAAGTCTGCCAGGCACAGTCCTTCCCAAAAGCCTTTGGATGTGGGCCTGGGACATGCTGCCTCCAGAGGAAGCTCTATACTTAATATGCCCTGGGGGTAAAGGGTATGGCCTGCACCAGTGCAACCTATGCCAGGCACTTGGAGCCCTGAAAGGAGGCAAAAGCCCTCTGCAACTCAACCTTTCTCCCCACCTCTGCCCCCTGGTGCTCTCCCACTGGCACGTTTGCAACCAGTTCGTTCCAGTGGAGAAGTGGGGGTGGTTTGCTGGGTAGCATTCTCCATTAGACAACTAATTGGAAGGGTCCTGGCACAGGCAGGCAGGGTCCCTAGTGCCTTCCCTTAAAGACACAGCATCTGCCGTGTCTCACTCCATGCCCACTTCAACAAGCTACCATGGAGGCCCATCTCTGAAAAGCAAGTGGCTTTATGGTTGTCACGGTCATGGGTGGAGGTACTCTACCCTTCGATACCTCCTGCACTCCACTGCACACTGCTCTGTCCTTAGCTTATGAATGCACGGTCACTGGAACTGCCAGCACCAGGAGTTTCTTAATCAGCATTCATCCCAGACAGCAGAGAAGGGTTGGGCAAGTGCCACAGGGCTGGGAGAGACAAGGATTTCAGGATAACCCTCTTACTCACCCGCCTTTGAACCAGAGAGACTTAGCTTCTCCAGCACCTCGAGCCTGCAAGACAGAAAGTTCAGAGTTACCTGCTGTAAGGCATGTGACTTTCAGCACAGCATTAATAGCAAAAAGACAGAGCTGGGATGAGCCATAGGCAGGAGATATACTGGGACATGGCTGCATTTCAGAACACGTCCCCAGCTGATGCTCACAAGCACCTGGGGAAGCCTGGGAAGAGATTGCATAGGGCAGCAGACGTCGTATCGACTGAAGCAGACAAGGATGTCCCCACGGAGGAGGCTGCCTCAGGAGAACAACGTATGACAGTCTTGAGATGAATCACAGCTAAATTTGACTGCATGAACGGGAGCAATGAGACCCACAGACCTCCATCCACACAGAGTCTAGCAAAGCAGCAGGGACAAGCTGCTACCTAGCAGTGGGACAGAGCCGGTTAACCCTTTGCTAGCAGCTTGATCACAGTGCATGGGCTAGGGGAGCCTGGAAGCAACCAAACAGAATCAGAAACGACCTCTACTTGGGTCGTGCTACAAAGGGGTGCATGCAGAGGCCAGGTAGCCACCATCAGCTTTGCTCTCTCGGCACATTTTTTCCCTTGCCAAGAAATTTTGTGAGGGGGACACGAATATGAAGGGGATGCCATGTCAATAAAGCCCCCCGGAGCATGGCACCACTATCCTCCCTGCACACACGCAGCCCCCAGGATGGGTACACACAGCACCAGGGAGGAGGGCTTAAACCAAACACGCTTACCTGCATGCATGCTACACCCCTTCCCCATGGGAAGGGGGGGACGTGGACACAAGGACCATGGTGGTGAACAACTGAAAAGAGAAGCGGTGGGGAGGGAAACCAAAGCCCCAGGGGGCGAATCCGGAGCCCAAAGAAAAAAGAAAGATGGAGGATGGAGTCTAAAAACAGAACAAAAAATTGTCAACTGAACAGAAGGTACGAGGGCAAGGGAGCAGCACTGACAGACTGCCACGCCATGGAGCACACGCGGGCTGAGCTCTGTGCCCACTGGGGAGCCCGCGCTGCAGCTGGAGGTGTGGGCGAGTGTCCCAGAGCTAGCGGCAGTGTTGGTAACAGCAGGACAAGCTTCAGCTCAGCCTAGCCACTTGAGCACGTGCCCTGGGGCCTGGCTGGGCTTGTATTGCCCGCAGTGGAGCCCACATTGGCGCATCTTCACTGCAATTGCTACCTACGCCAGGGAGGAGGAAGCTCACCCGGGTGTGCCTGCCACTGCCATTCCCTGGGAGCCACTCTGCCTGCACTGGTGCTGTACACGCTTGACCTGTTGTAAAAGCCAAGCTTGCTCTGGAGAACAAGGATGTGTAGAGTCAGGCAGATGCACATGACGATTCAGGAAGGCTCTTTTGGGGGCGTCCAAAGCCCCCTCATCTCATCCCTCCTTTCCCCATTGGCTCCAGGTATCCCTAACCCTGGCCAGCCAGCTCCAGTGCTCTAGTGCCAGGCACTAAAATGCCCCGGTGGGGCCAAAAGTAGCAACAGCTCATTCCTTCTCTACAAAGAAACCTTCTTGCTCTTAACATCAAAGGTGGTTTTGTAGAACTTGGCATTATGTGGCCAGAGGTGAGGAGCACCTAGCCCCACCTGGGGAAGCCCTGGTGGCTCTGGATATGGGTGGAAGGGAGAAATTAGAGGAGTTTTCCCCTTAAGTTAGGAACCTCAAGCCCTCATGACCCAGGGCTGCAAGAGGCTCTCCCTTTGCTAACACTCATTCCCCAGCCTGGCAGGCAGGTACTGCAGAGCTGGAAGGGGCCTCAAGGGCCATCTAGTTCAGCTCCCATTAGAGTCTCAGTGGCTTCCTTTCTGGAACAGACTTGCCTATGGCAAATCATCTGTCCCTTCTGCTCATCCACTTTTTAAAGTCCCCTCTAACTAAGAAGAGGGAGGGTGGGGGGAGCGGGGAACGCAGAAGGAGCTCACTCACCTCTTGCAGCTGCATGCAGACTTTGTTGAATGCCCTCAGCCAGTTGGCTTTGGCTCGGGATTTGGCATCCTGAACTTCCACTTCCTCCCTCTCTCTGTAACTGGACAGACAGATCAGTCACCGAATGGGGCATTGCTCAGGGACAGGGGCTCAGGCCCAGCCCAGGCTAAAGCACAGTCATGTACATGCATGCCCACTCAGGCACCTTTCCTGCAAACCCAAAGTCCTTCCTGGAGGGATCTGGCTCCAGAGGCCAGGACTTAGAGGGAGAGGTCTCCATCTGGTTTTTCTTTTCAACCATTCACCCAACACTACATGGACCATTTATTTCCAGCTTGCCGGGGACGTGCTGCTGAGAACGCACCAACCCCAGCCTGGAATTCATCCAAGACCATGCCATTACCTACAGGCAACATGCCCGTGTCTGGCAGGGATGGATGGATGGAAAGATATGTCACACATGAGCCCTAGTATTGGCATCCATGGCAGAAGGACGCCACCCCCGTCCTGATTATGCTGGAAGGAGGAGGGTTTCCTGGGTTATGAAGGTATTGCCCTTCATCAGATGTGGGGGTGGCAAAGCCCCTTCTTCAAAAATTAAAGGGTAGAAAAGAAAGCCCAACATGAGTCAGGGAGTTTTCCAGCCAGGCAGGAAATCTCACAGCAGCGTGATTAAAAGATAACAACTTCTTTTAGCTACTCATTAGGCCAGGACTCGGGTCAGGAAAATGTCTAGTGTAGACACAGCATTTCTATACTTTTGCTTCTGGTCTCCGGCAAAACCGGGCCATGATGAAATGCCCAGAAGAGTAGGCAGTGGGAAAGAAAAAAAATAACCCAAAAAACCTTCGGCCTCACAAAGCGTTTGGTTTAACCCTAACCGAAGATCAATACCAGGTGTCTGCTTTGCTGATCTTTATGAGAAAGGGCCTGGAAAGATTTCCATCTAAAGCTTATCCCCTCTAAAGTAATATGATTAGAAACAACTCCGGATAGGTCCTGAGCAGGGGTTGATGCCATAGCCACCAGCACCAAAGAACAGGCCGCTTTCATGTGACCTGAAGGAATAAATCTACCAGGTTTAGGCAGCATTAACAGGCTGTTGTCTTTTACATGGAGGAGCCGCTGGAGGGGACGAGAGTGAGCAATGCACATTTTACAAGCACGTTGCAGAGAAAAAGCAAAATGAGGCCACCTCTCCGAGACTCATGTCACCCTCAGCCCCTTTGTAAATATGTAAATTTAAAATTGTTTAACATGTTCCCCAAACCTCGTCCATGTGTGTTCTTGTAAATCAGAGGTTTGCAAAGTCTGGCCTATAATTTAAACAAAATAAGAAACCAAAAGAAGCCCATCACCGCTCCCCCTCCATTTGGGAGCGTTTGTGCTCACTGAACCATAGAAAAGTAGATGTGTTCAATAATTAAAAGCAGAGACTGATGTTTGTGCATTAGTCACATGTTGTACCAGCATGGAGCTGCCGAATAATCTCTAATTTGGGAGGCTATGGATGGGCTCTTATCAACAGCCCGGAAAGGTAACCGTCTTGCAGAAAGTTTTCTTTCCCCCTCTCTATTACAGACTACACCATCCAGGTGTAACGTGCACCCTCCAGTCGAACTCTGTTCCAGTTCATGAGACTTCACTCCGGGAACACACGATCCAGTGCAGAGTTTGTGTGACCACAGGCTGGTGAATTAAACCACATGCTTTGGAGCCTGGTTGGGAACCACGTGGGCTCTTTGTGAAGGGTGAATGGCTGAAAAGAATGTCTTCAGGTTAAAAATCATAGAGACATTTAGAAAAAGAAAATAAAGGCCACAATTTGGTGGATGTTCAGCTATGCCATCGATCGCTAGGGACCTGTATGGAATGGAAGGGTTTTGCAGTGGGGCTGAGCACGGTGACTGCTTCCAAAAACTCTTCTTTGGCCCCTGGGCACATAACCTGCCTGATGGACCTATGTGTAGGGCAAACCAAGGACATCCCTTTCCATCCCAGCCCAAAAGGAGTCATTACCCAGCTAGCAGAAATGCCAGCAGGCTCGATGAGAGCCCCTTAACTCTTACCCAGCCCCACCCACCCGTTTTTTGTTGGAGGAGCGGTCCAATAGCGGATGCTTTATTCCACAACCTACTTTAGATGCTAATCAGGATCAGAGGCCCCTTTCCAGTGAGGGTGGACAATGCAACTCGCACCAGGCTGAGCTCTTCATAAGAGCATGAAGCACCCAGGCATCAGCTCAGGGTTTGTTCTCAGGCCCTGCAGCCTTTCTGGAGGAGTTGGAGGGAAGCGTAATCTTAAAGGCCTTGTATCATATGCAAAACTGAGGCAATGTCTACACTGAAGGCAAGGAGTGTGAGTGAAGCTTCAACCTAGCCAGCTTGGGCAAAACAAGTGGTGAAGATGTGGTTGCAAAGACTTCAGTATGAGCTAGTAACTCACCCTCACCGCAGCTAGTGCCACTGTGTCTTTAGCAACCACCCTCACCCAACCTTGCTGCAGCTAACCCCCACATATGCCCACAGGCAATGAGTCACGTGGCCAACTGCAGCATAGGCATAGTCAGGACTCTTCCCACTTGACTCTGGTGGGTTTTCATGATCCTCCCATAGTTATATAGGATAACTCTGGCCTTGTGCTCACTGCTTCTCCCACAATGGGACTGGCTGAGTGTCCCCATGCTACTGCGCAGGGCAGGGGGCTTGACACGCCGGCCAGCCTGGTTACATCCCACACAACACAGAGGAGCTGAGCTGAGCGCAGCTCACACCTCAGTGGGACACCAGTCTGGCCCTGAACTAGATGCTTCCTCCCAAACAGCCCAGCTGGGGAGAGCCATGCTATGTCCACACCAGCCACAGGATCCTGCCACTAGCCACAGGATGCTGGAGCAGCCTGTGTGGGCAGTCGTCGGACTGAGCCACGTCCACGGGAGCGTTAGAGAGGTGGGCCTAGTGCATGCTGGTACACTGAGCTATGGCTCGCGGCCTTGAGGCAGCACACATTTAAGAGACACTGGGACTGGACAGTTGGCTCCAGCCAGAGTCCCAAGCCAGTAAGGACTCCCAGTTACAGCTCCATCAACCAGGGCAGGCCAGCACACAGCTCACCCCGCCTGGGCCTAGCTGCCTGGCCCAGCATGATAGCAGACAGCACGGAGACTTGAGGGAAGACCTGCTCCACTCCTTCACCTCCCAGCAGCCACCCACCCCTCCTCCTCACCTCTCTTCTGGTTTGGGGGGCTCAGGCTCTTGTCCCTTCTCTGGGACTGGGGGCTCCTCCTCTGCCAGCTTTTCCTGGGGGACCTCTGGAGTCTCCTGTAGGGCATAACCTGCCTTATCCTCTTTCCTCTCCTGCTGCACCTGCTGCTGCTGCTGCTGCACTTGCACCTGCTGCACCTGTAGCTGCGCTTGCTGCGGCGCCTGTTGCTGCTTCTGCGGTGGGACCTGTTGCTGCAGCTGCGGCTTCTGTTGCAATGACTCCTGCTGTAGCTGCTGCAGCTGCACCGGCTGCTTCTGCTGCTGGTAGGGCTCTCGCTCCAAGGGCTCGGACTCGTATGCCTCACGGCCCTGCAGCTTGTCTTCCTTGGCCTTGGGGTAGTCCTCCTCATTCTCGCTGTAGTCCTCATTGAACTCATCTTCTTCTTCCAAGTAGAGGTCATCGTCTTCCTCCTCCCAGCGGGGTGAGTCCTTGTGGTAGCTGACCGAGCTGTGGCAGGAGTGGTAGGAGTCCCCATCCCGCTCGTCAATCTCTGAGCCCCGCAGGCTCTCGTCGGGGTCGAAGTCGTCGCTGAGCTGGGAGCTCCCTTGGCTCAGCTCCCCAGAGGAGGCGTAGCGGCTGCTCCCGGTGGGGCTGCATGGGGCAGGTAGGGGTTGGGTTGGAGGGGAGAGAAAGACAGAGGCTTAAAAGGGCCTTTGAGTCACAGCCAGCACCTCTCCCTGTCTGGCCACTGACGAAGACCTCACGCCTCTGGTCCTAGGCTTTTGGGAACCTCGTCTCCATGTAGTGCTGTCTGATGCTGGGAAGCAGTCCAAGAGGGCTGCCTCTGGTACCCCCCGGCTGGCAGTGGGTAGTGCAGGCAGATGGGGCCAGAGGGGGAAGCTTCATAGCTTTGCAGCCCAGCACCTCAGCACCAGGTGCCTTAAATGACTCCTGGGATACTGCTGCTATGTCCTTAATCCTGCACCCCACAGCTGGGTGGAGCGAACAGGGAGTTAAGCCAGGGCAACCCTAGGGTGCACGGTGACTAGAGGTAGGTCAGGACAGCTCAAACTCTCCAGATCACACAGCAGCCAAAGCAGAGGTTCCCTGGGGTACCTTGGCAAGGACACGTGGTGCCTGCAGTCCCCAGGGAATAATGCTGTGTAGGGATCAGCTACTGGCAACCAGAGGCTGGTGGCCAGGCTTCCCCAGCACCAGCTGGTCCTTGGAGAGGACCCCTTTTGCCCAACCCCCAGCCACTCCTCAGCTGGCAGCACAGACCAGGAGTCTATGGGTGATCAGCAGCGACACCGTCCAGCAATGGCTGCAGAGCAGCTGCACCCTGAACCCAACCGTGGAGATGCCCCTTCTGACATGGGCACTCTTTCCATACTCCTCACCCAGTCCCATGTGCGCCTCCCTGCCGCTCCCACCTCTCCATACCCCCTGCCTGTGCTCCTCCCAGCCCTGGGGGCACTCCTTCTAGCCACATCCCCCTCACACAAGTGACACCTGTGGCCATGCTCCTTCTCGTCCTCCACCACCTCTGTCCCGCCCAGCTCCTCCCTCCTCTGCCCATCAAATGCTTGCAGGCGGTTCTACTGCCCTCCCAAATCCCTTCCTCTCCATCCATCCCTCCTGCCCTCACAGTCCCCCATCTCCCTCTTCCTCCCCATGCAGGTCTTCTCTGCCCTGCTTCATGCTGTCCTTTCCCTTGTATCTCCTCCATCAGCCACACCCTTTCCCCTACACCAGCACCTGTGCACCCATAACACACATGGGCCCAAGGGCCACTCATGACGGACTGAGACTGGGGCTCAGGGATGGGAATGTTGCAGGACTCCAATGGGGGAGACTGTGGGGCCGGGGAGGGGCCAGGGGCAAAGGGGATTCCTTGTCAAATCAAACACTGGAAACAAGGAGAAACAAAACTGGGTGCCGTTCTCTGAGCACCACAGCGATGGTGGCGGCATCTCCGAGCCGAGGGTTCACAGTAAGCGCGCATGCAGACATAGTACAGGGACACACCTGGGGGTAGGCCGATACCACATCTCCAGCACCGGCAGCAAGGTGGGGGCGGTATTTAGGGGCACACGCAGGCACACATGAGATCCCCTCCGGCTGAGCCCCGTGCCTGAATGTGGCTGTGCCATCCCTGCGGGAAGCTGGTGGGAGGGCCAGGCTGCTGCACCTGGGAAATTCTGGGCAGCTCAAGGAGAGAAGGACTGGGGAGACTGTCAGGGAGGGGATGCAACCAGATTTTGGCAGAGAGGGAAGGGGAGATGGAGAGAGAACAGAGCTCTCCCAGCACCACTTGAGTGTGGTCTCAGCCCTGGACTCTTCCGGGTCCCAGCGTCGCCCTCCTGCAAGCTCGGCCCCAGAGAGAATTTAAAGGGCTGGCCTAATGTACAAGAGCACGGACCTAGTGCCTCAGACCTCACGCTGTAACCCCAAGTTCAGGACCAGACCTTTGCTTCCCCCAGCAAACCTCATTGCCCTCAAATGCACTGCATGGTCTCATGACCAGCTTCTCTATGAGACCTGGCCCCTTGCTGCTCCAAGCACATATGTGAGACAGGGGAATTGGCAGCAGCCCTAAAGCTGGGGTTGAAATCAGTTCTGCCATCGGAGGGCACGTGGTCACTAAGGGATTCTCTCCTGGTCCGGAGGTCTTGTGGAAGACCTGAGCCCCAAGAGCATCCACAGCCCTTGTACCACACCTCACACAAGTGTCCTGCCCTTCTCCCAGCCCAGGTTGTGCTTCAGCCCTGGCCTGGAGTGAAAGGGGAGACCATGGATAGGCTGAGTGACCCCACTACTTAAGGACTATCCTCTCTACACTGTACCGTGGTAGGCTTGGGGCTTGAATGCTCTGGTGATTGAACCGAGACATCTTAGGCTGAACAGCACGGAACGGCCTAAGTGGGCAATCAGGTGCCCAAGAGAGGGGCTGCAAACTAGAGTGGATAGAGGATGAGGGGACAGTTCAAGGAGCAACTGGGGGCTGGAGGAGACAAAGCCAAGTGGCTTTGGGTCCAGTCTCAGCCAGCCACACCTTGAACTCTCCTCAGGTTCTCACAGCCTTCCACACTGGGGTCTCCTGAGACATGTGCTTTGCTGCCCAGGGGTCCCTGCCTGAGTGAGAGTCCTTCAGAAAATGTCTCCACAGTGGGGCAGGTGCCAGCGTAGGTCAGGAGCACACACGAGGCAGGTGGCTCCCTAGAGAGGCACCTCTTGCTGTGGCTGGACATGTGTGCAATGCAGACTGCACCGGTCACCTCCAAGGTCACATGTTACCCCATGAATTTGGTACATGGTGGTGGGACTTTGTTAATGCCAGGGACTGTGTTGGGCTGCCATTGCCGGGACTGGTATCGGCCTAACCCAGGCTGCAAGGACCAACCACAGCACTCTGCATAAGGCACAAGGCTAGAGACAAGGTAGAGACCCACCTATCAGATAGGTCTAGGGACCGCCTGCTCTCAAGGGAGTACTGGCGGCTGGTCCGCCTGCTTGACTCGGAAGCGGACTCAGCGTCGCTGCGCCCGTTTGTGGCAGAATCTACGCTATCGTAGCGTCTGCCAGGGAGGAGAGGAACATGGTCAGCAAAGGTCACCAACAACCAAACACGCAACCACAGAGACGAGCTCCTGCCATGGCCCCGCAGCCGCCACTCCTCAGTGTCCGCCCCCATGCCAAAGCAGCTGGGGGGTGAGGATCCCATCTGGGCAGAGCAAAGGGGAGCCTGTGTGTGTGGCCAGGTCAGACCTCAGCTCGGGTTCCTGATCAGATCTGGGAGGATCTGATGTGGGGGATCAGTCACCTGGATCTGAACGCTCATGAAGAAGCCAGGATGGTCTGAGATCACGGAGATCAGGTGCAAGGGAGGCAGGCGCTGAGCCAGCTCCTCCTGACAGACCTGCCACTCTTCTGCCACCTTCCTGCTCTGTGGCTTCCTCCTGCCCTGCAGCATCCTCTGCTGCTCCAGCCCCTGCCCCACTCTCACACCTCTGCCAGGCTCCTACATGCCGATCAGCACCCTCCCCGGCCACCCCTGCTCGACACGTGCCGAGTGCCCCTGGGGTTCAGATGGGGACCGCTCATACCTTCCTCTCCCAAAGGGCTTTTCCTTGTTCTTGGGAAATCTCACAATAGTGGAGGTTAAAGGTTGGGGGGTGGGGGTGTAAGTAGTGTTCACTTAGGCCCCTTCTACTCTTCCAAACTACTCCCACCATCCCAAGCTCTCTCCAGAGCCCCAGAATTGCAGACTCTGCTAAGCTGAGCAGCAGCAAACAGGGGAGAATATCTCTGCTGCCATCATCACCAGGCATCTCTTAAAACACCCTACCCAGAGGGAGGCAGGGGGTCCCTGCTCCTTTGCAGACTGCACAGCAGTAGGGTCAGGGGCCAGAAAGGGTTCCCCTGATGGATTTAAAGAAAGCTAAGGTGCTGGAGGGGCTAGCTGGGACCAGCCAGCATGCTAGGATGTGGCACCACTGTGGACCAGCCCCAGCTGTATCAGTCACTAAAGCTGTATCTGCAGGAGGGTCTGGCTTTGCCACCGCTCTAGACCATACCCATCTCCCAGGTCACCAGGTGCTACCCTAACCTCTCCCCTGAAGGGGCTGTGGCTTCCTACCACCCGCTTCTGCTTTTAAAGGGGTGGAGCAATCTTTTCCCATCTCTACCTGATTGGCCGCTGATCCGAATAGTCCATCTCGTAGCTCTGCATGGAATCCGTGTACGAGTCCCGGGAGCTCTGCTGCTGGTGCCTCATGGGATACTGGTGGACCGAGGCATTGGGCTGGGAGGTGGTGTAATAGGGAGGTGGGATGCTATTGCTGGTCTCACTTCGGTAGTCACTGTCCCGGTCATCCACGGTGCTGTCAGGGTCGTCATCTGCAAAGGGCCAGTTGCCACCAGTGAGTTAGACAGGAGTGTTTCACATGGGATGGGACCACAGAGCCCCACAACAGCTGCGCTCAGCAGTTGAGGCAATACCAGCTCCCACCTCTATGTTTCAGTTAGCCCGACGGCCTTGGCCCTTGCTGCCATGTGCATCAGCTAGAGCTGTGCCACTTCTTCACAGCCAACACCCGAGTGAGACACAGTCTTAAGAGAAGGAGTCTAGAAAGGCCCTTCTGCAGAATTGTGGGCCTGATTGGTATGGGTGTCTATGGGAGCTGTGGGTGCCCAAGATCTGTGCCCTGCTAGCCCTATGCATGTGTGGGGTTGGTGTGTCTTGGGTGAGTGTTAGTGCTCCTGGAAACTCATTGCACTGGCTCTAGCAAGGCTCCTCAGCACCAGCATGCCCCCTGCTCCCTTAGCCAGGCTCAGGCCACCTCTTGGGCAGGGACCATTGGCAGAGGTCAAGTCTTGGCATGTGGATGCCTGCCAGCTTCCTGCCTGAGGTAGGGCTGCTATCTGTCCCATGACAGGATGATGGCCCCTTTGGCTGCTTGGGGCTGTTTGCAAGCTGGTCTCGGGGGGGAGCTGCAGAGTGATCTGGGGGTCCAGGGGTGGGTTTTGAGCACCGACCAGAGATGACCAAATGTGTAGGCATCCCCTTCAACCTGCCCCTTCCCTCCACTTCCCCAAGCTCCTTCTAGCAGCAAACACAGGGCTGGTAGCTGGGACGTGGTTTGGGGACATAACTCAACCTCTCCCAGGAGCTCCTGACCTGCTCCTACCCAAGATTTAAACCCTGGGGTTGAGGCCCCAGAGGCAATAACCCACCATACCATCTTCTCACACCACTTCAAACCACAGGCCCTGCCCCCAGCAAGCAATGGAGTCCAAAGGGATTCCTTAACCCAAAGGGCAGACTGTAGGGGTAACCACATCATAGGGGGTGAGGAGGGGAGGAGGGAAATGGGATTATACATAAGGGGTCGGGGGAAGGGGAAGAGGAAGGGGACATGGTGAGGGGTCCTTAGGATGCTGACATTCTCCCAGTAATCTCTTGCCATGGACAGGCAGCCTCCTGAGTCTGGGGCAACTGGACCGCAGAAAAGCACAGAGCCTTGTGTCACAACTAGTGAGCCCTGCGGACACCTGATTAAAGCACCCACCCTGCACACTGGGACCATCCTCTACCCACTGACCAAAATATTACAGTGCCATCAGCACACTGTTCCCCTCCCCAGCCCCGCTTCCTTCCTTGGGGTCGTGTCCTCCTTCTACCCTAGAAGGAGCAGGGCTTTGCAGATGGGCCTGTGTACCAGCAGGGGCTGCCACCTATCTCCACTGAGCACTGCAAGACATGCCAGCTAAAGTATAGGAAAGTCAGAGGTGAGATTAGAGCCCAGAGCCACCCTGTAACCCTCTAGGGCTTGTCTGCATTAACTATAGTCTCTTAATGGGGTTGGAGCTAGAAGGTGGGCTCCACTGGGTGGGGAGGGACGGCTGGCCTCTGGAGGGATCGGGGTAGAGAAGGGAGTGCTGCCTGCCATGTAGGAGAGAAGAGCGGATACTTACTCTGTTGTTCTCCCCAGCCAAAATAATTCCAGTTGCCTACAAAGAAAAGGGGCAGAGACAATAAAGACGGACATGACTCTGGGAGCAGGTGTCAGAGCCCAGATGGGAAAAGCAAATGTCCTTTTCCAGAGGCAGGCCCGAAACAAACCCCAAGCACCCCTCCCAGCCCAGACGATGGCATGTAGCTCCCAGGCTCCAGCACTGCACTGGTGCTCAGGGATCAGTCCTCTCCTGCCCCCCAAGCTTAGTGCAGATCCAGACCCAGAGCTGCCCTGGCCTGTCTCTACAGCACACTCAGGAGACATGGGACCTGCCATTTCGACTGCTACAGAGTTGGGGTGGGGGACGAGGACTAAGCCCCTGCTGGAGCCTACAACAGTGAGCTGGGGGTGGGGGCAAAAGGGCTGAGGCAGAGTCCATGTGGGAAGGGGGCTGGAGGGAAAGGGGGATGTCTCTGAGGGTCTGGTGAGGCTGAAAGAAAAGGTCCAGGCAGCAGGACTGAAGGATTGGTGGAGCCAGGTCATGGCCACATCTGGTTCCAGCCCAAACAGCTGCAGAGAAGATCTGACATCACCAAGGAGCTGCTACGCTGGTCGCTGTGTGGCACGCGCCACAGCATCCCCTCTCCTGTTGCATGGCACGGACAGTGGGGCACACCAAGCAGTCTGCAAAACCCCTAGCCTGGTGGGGCAGGGGCTTGCCTGATTCACCCCCTCCGCACTCAGCCCTTCCAAGGCCCAGTTATGGGCTCTGCTCCGCAGCTGGAGAAACCGAGGCAGTGAGTGAAGGAAGGGATTTGCCTGGCCTCTCTGCTGCAAAGCAGAAGCTTGAGAGGGAAACAGGCCCCCACTCTCCCTTTCTCCAGGGCCTGGCAGGGGCTCCGCGCTCTCCAGCCAGAGAGCCTGGGCAACACAGCTTCCTTCCCACCCTCAGCAGCCCAACCATTGCCTGCCCCCCCTTGCCATCCTGCCCCTGCAGGACTGACCCAAGGCTGGGACCCTGCCAAGGCAGAGGACTGAAGCAAAGGGAGAGAGAAAACACAGGCAGACAAAGGGAGGAAAATGGGAGCAGAGGGAGGGCAGGGAGAGAGGGAAGGGACCACGCACATTGGAGGAGAGGGAATCACATCTCATGCCCCACTGGGGCCAGCCGTCCACGTCAAGTCCCTGCATCCAAACACTATAAAGTGCCAGCCCAGGAGCCCTGCCACACTAGGCATGCTTCACTGCTGCTGGCTACAAGGCACTGAGATGTGGGCAAGTCTGGAGAGAGTGGGCCCAGGGCCTTGAGCTGTCCCAGTTTCAAGCATGGGACACAGGGGCTGTGCTGTGGGATGGGGGGACCCCAAGGTGGGGTGCTGGGGCAGGGGGTGCAACTTGCTGTCATGCCTGCCCCACTCTATGCGAGGCCAAGCAGATTCCTGTCCTAGCATGTTACACTGTGTCCCGGGGCACCACAGCCTCTACCCCCTGCTCCCTCCATGGCCCCCTCCCTGCTCCATCCTGCCCCCATGTTAAGGCATCTCAGGGGCCACAAGGGGCCCATGTCGCAGCTCTGCAGGAGCTGAAGGGAGTGGGAGGCTGAGGTCCTGCTGTGAGCAGGGGGAGACTGGTACTTACAGCACTGGGAGCCGTGCACGGGTAGTGGCTTCTCCGGCTCCTCCTGGAAGGAGTACTGGGGAGAGGACAGAGAGCGAGGGTCATGGCCATCCCCAAGGCTGTCCTGGTCCTACTGAATGGGGCCTCTCAGCAGCAAGGAAGGGTTTCCAGGCCCCTTCCCTTCTCGGAGCTCCACAGCTCGGGACATTCCTGTTTCTTGCCCCATCTCCCTCCTTTAGCTCTGGCAGGCGCACTCAGCCATGCCATCCTCCACCTGGGGCCACTGCAGCTCATGCCACCCAGGCCAGTGGGAAGCCCCCCAAGGCTGCCGGTTTGGCTGAGGAGATGCACACAAGCTCAGGAGATGGCAGGGGGAGCCAGGCCCAGCGCTGACTTACGTCATCCTGGTCCCTCATCGCATTCAGCTGCTCCAGCTTCTTGGCCCAGTACCTGGCCTCCTCCTCAGGGATGTCTGGAAGGCAAAAAAGGCTCTGCTGTCAGCCCTCAGTGTCTCTGCAGCTCGCCTCCTTCCCTCTCAACATGGACTTGCTGCTGCCAGATGCACAGAAGCAGGGCACAGCTCTGGGGCGGGGGGCCCATGGCCCCTAGCTGGGGACCAGGGACGTGTGAGGTGGGAGAAAGATGGGGGGTGGTTGGCAAGGCAGGGAGGAGAGGATGAGTCAGAGGTACCTGCCCACCTTCCTTGGGAGAGCCCCTGGAGGAAACCTGACAGGGAGAGGGGAAAGCAGGGGAAGGGAGAAGGAACAGCTGTCCCGTGGGCTGCTGATGACGGGCTGTGACAGGCGGTGTCAGTCCTCACCACAGCGAGCAGTGAGCCATTGCACTGGTGGTGATCAGACAGTAGTGGCCCAAAGGCAGAGGGAGCCCAGCACTCCTGAGGCAGGGAAGACTGATGGGAGAAGAGCTGGGGAGCCCAAGCCCTTGTCCCCTGGTGACATGGGGGCACCTGGGAATGGATTTTCCATGCCCGCCGCAGCCCCCTGCTATTCCAGCCTGGCATCCTGACCCTGTCAGTGCCCCTCAGCTCCCACCCATACCTCCGCTGCATTCCCACTTTTGGGTACCCCCTGAGCTCTGCCGGGGCCCCTCATCTGTACATCCAGGGCAGCACGTACCAAGCGGCAGCTCGAAGCGGGTGTCCAGCAGGATGCGGTGGAAGGTGGGGTCCTTGGTGCCAGAGATCTCGTTGTCGGTCATGATGACCTGGGAGTCCAGGGTGAGCCATTCCCCGGGGCCCTCCTGCAGGGAGAGCGCCGGCGGTCAGCAAAGAGGCTTGCTCAGGGCAGGGCGCTCCCCAAGGCCAGGCACGATTCTGGCAGTGCCATTTAGTGAGCCCCAGGCAATAGGCAGGCCCAGGTGCAGACGGAGTCTGCTGCCACATCTCCCTTGGCCATCAATCCTACATGTCCAGGTAGCCAAGAGGCAGAGACTGTGGCAGAAATGCCCCCGTCGGTGCCCCTCTCCAGACATCTGTCTCAGCCAGCCTGAGAGGCTGGTGTTGAATCCCCCACAGCGGAGATCTCCCACCTTGTCTGCAGACAAAAGCCTGGCGCCTGGGAGGCGATGCTCTGATCACCTGGGCAGAGGGGGGGAAAGGCCCGGCCCTGCGCGCGGGCCCAGGTAGCCAGGGATGCTTTGCAGATTGGACGGTTTGTAGCCAGTATTGGCAAGCGCCAGCCATTAGCCATGCGGTCATCCAGGTGAATCTGAACCTGGCTCTCTCCTCATCACCGCAGGCTCCAAGAGTGCCCTGCCTCCAGAGGAAACAACAAGCACCTCTGGATGATGTGAGTGAGTAAGCTGCTAGAGATCCGATCAGATATTTAGCTTCAGTAACTCAGATGCGTGTTTAAACGGCTACCTCAGCCACCCTGGTTTGCTCTATGGGATTTCTTTGATATTCCTGTAATATTTCTATGATATTGCTCTACCTTTTACCCTGTTTCCGCCCTACCCCTGTCATCAATAAAGTTCTCCTTTGTGACCGGTGTGGGAGACTTATTGAGGGGTGGGTCTAAATTATGCCAAGGAGGCCCCTTAGGTCGGTGGACTAAGGGAGGCTTCCTAATAAGCCCCTGACTTGGGGAAGTGCCCCAAGTGCTTGTACTGGGTCTAGCACCCATTGGACGATCAGGCCTGTGTTTTCCAAGGTGCGCAGAGCCAGAAGTGAGTCCAGAGCCTTGGATGGTGGCAGCGGGACCCCCAGGCTAGCGGGTGTGCTCCAGGGAAGGGGTCGGCCGGACGGGGGGCCCCCCAAGGGAGGCACTCGGAGCCTGGAAGGTGGTCGGGCGCAGGGAGGTGGGCGGCTCAACGCAGGAGCGCCCCCTACTGGCCCGCCACAGAGACAACCTGCCCACCTGGGAGTCCGCCCAGGCTGGGCAGCAGAAGCAGAGTGAGGCTGGTCTCTGCTGATCATCGCCTCTTCCTGGGCTGTACTGAGAGCAGCCACATGGAGCTGATCTCCCCCAGGTTGGGCTTGGCTTGGCTGGGAAGCTCCCTCTCCCCCCTCTATTGACACAAAGAAAGAGCGATAGGTTTGAAAACCCACCGAACCATGAGGACAGGGGTTGCCCTCAACCCTGGGGCACTCTGCTGCTTTGGGTATTACCACCGCCATCCTCTATGCCTAGTTCCACAGGGTGGCACAGCTAAGCCTCGCTGCCCCCATGGGTACTTAGGAAGTCTGTGATGGGTGGGGAAAGTCAAGCACAAAGGAGACAGTGATATCCCAAGGACAAGCAGCAAGTCCATGACAGAGCCAGGGGCCAAATCCAGGAGTCCTGAGTTGCATCCCTTGTTCACAGTGATAGTTGCAGGCTGGCCTGGTAAGAGGCCTGGTCCTGCTTTCCTCCAGCACAGACCCTCCTTTCCATCCATGGCCCCAGCGCCTACGGCTCATGGGACATCCTGGCTGGGCTCCCAAGGACTGACGTGAGGCACATTCCCCAGCACTTGGGAGCTGCTGCTGGGCCCAGGTGGGGCAACTGTGCACCTACCTCATTGGACTGCCGAATGGTCCTCAAGGGGATCCATACAGTGCCCACCATGGTGTCCCAGATCAGCCCCTTGTTCCACACTTCCACCGTCAGCCCCAAGTCCAGGCGGTTGATCTCACTGGAAGGGAAAGCAGAGCAGTCACACAACAGCCAGCGCTGGCCTCGGCTTGCTCCCTGTATCTCCATGGGGGCTCCAGCAACATGCCCTACGAGTGACTGGTGCCTCCTGCAGAAGACACTGCTGGTGGCAGCCCTGCCAGGGGGAGCACCAGCCCTGCTGACACCGTTGGTGTCAGCCATCAGCGGGGGCACTGGCCCAGTCAGGGAGGGCACATGCACCCCTGTGCATCCCCTACCAGTCGTCTATGCCCCACATGGACCTGAGAACGCTCCACTGGTTCCCCCAACAGGCAGCCTTCCCGCCCTGCTCCCATAGCATGAGGATTGTTTTTGCCCAGGTGGTTTTACATACCTGGCAGGGGAGATCCCCTTCTTCATAGTCTTGAATGACTTGATGTAGTTGAGGGTGGAGACCTGTTCACGGCACTGCGGGTGGGCACCCCTACGAGAGTCTACTATAGCCTCCCTATGGAGGATCTCAGCTACACGATGTATACTGATGGGGGATTGATCTTGGGCTTTCCCTCTAGCTTGATCCTTCAGCTTTTTGGCTAGGGGCAAGTGAGACTGAGGGGCATGAACCCCAAGGCCTTTGGGATTGGGACCTGCACATAGGATGTGTCATGGATTTGGGAGTATCTGAACCCCCAGGCTGAAGAGTCTGGGAGGAGGAGACTTGCCAGGGATAACGCCACAGATGTGAACAATTGAGCTCTGCTCAGTTGACAGAATTTAAAACTGATTTGGCTGATTCGGCCCTAGGCATGAAACTAAAAAAAAAGTAGCGCCTCCACAGCAGTCAGAGCAAGCTGGGACTGGAGTATCTTGGAGCTCCCCTGATGCCCACGCTCCCATCTGTGCCCGGCTCCAGGAAGGACAGGACAGACCAGCCTGATGGGACAGTCCCCCCCTGGCTGGAGCTCTGCGCTGGGAGTTGTGTTTGTGCTTATTTGTGGCTACAAGACCAGTCTCAGAGCCGGCCCCAGCCCGGGGGGCAGCGGTGCCTCTATCACTCTGTGTCTGAGCTGTGATTTTCACACGTCGCTCGCACGTTCCCCTCGCAGGTGCGTAGGATGCAGGAGCCTTCCTCCGGCAGATGACATCCATTTTAAGCACCGACAAATTTGGAGCCTCAAATGACTCGTCACTTGTCACTTCAATCTCGCAGTGGAGCGCTCGGGCCAGAGTGGTGGCATCAGCTGATGGGCCTGTGTGAGCTACATGACTTACAGCTGTGGCAGTTCTGCTGCAGGCTGGGCTTCAGGGTTCAACCCCCATATCTCGCCAGCATTGCATGCTCTGGGCAGATAGGGGCAGCAACTGGGAGGTGCAAACTCCTGCCCCTGCAGTCGGCTGTCCCCATGCTCCACTGTCTTCCACCCTGCCAGCTGTGCTGGCTCAGCGGGAGTCCTCCAGGACCTTGTCTTGGGAATCAAGAGGTCCCTGGTTCCTAGGGACCCACCTCTCTGCCTGGCCCTGGTCCCTCTTGGGCTGGGTGGCAGCAATTTTCTCTACCATAGCATGGAGGATACCTGTCCCCCTACCCCTCCATTCCAGTCCCCAGGGCTCCCTCTGCAAAACCAGCATGCACCAGGCCTCCCCCTTGCTCCCCCACCCTCAGTGACAGCAGGGTGTCTCAGTCCGGCAGAGTGCAGGGATCCTGTGTCTGCCTGGTACCTGGCAAGACTGAGGACTAGGGATGCCCTGATGCCCTGGCAAAGCCTCACTCCTCTCTCTACCCAGTGACAGGCTCCATGGCTGGGAGGTGTGATGGCCCTGTCACTGCAGGTTGAAGCCCTTTAAGTGCCTCTGGGGAGGCTTAGAGACATACCAGCCCCTCAGGCACCCCTCATGAAGCCTCTGCCAGGGCCTGTGAGGCAGTAGTGCCAGCAGGAGGAAGGCAGGCTGTGAACCTGCCTGCTCAGCATGGACCAGGGGGATGCCATATGGTGTCACACAGGGGGATTTGGGTCCAGCCCCTGGCCACAGTGCAGGGACCTGAGCAGGGACCCTTCAATACAAGGAACAGTACCCTTGAATACTCTGGCTCTGACTGAGCCCTGGGGAGATCCAGGCCATATGCCCCTGACATCTCAGTCTATGTTCTCAGCTCACACTTACTATGAAGCTTACGTGACCCATGGGGCTTCTCAAAGACACCCTCTGCCCCAGGAGACAGAGCCTGGCCCTGCCCACCTGTCCTGCAGCCCCCTGGGTGGTGGGAAGCACTCACAACATGAAGTCCTGCTCCCAGCACGGCAGGTTCCCGCGCACGGCAATGGTCGTGCTCTTGACATTCTGCACCTTCAGCGTCACGTAGGTGTTGAACTTCTCTGCAGGGAAAGGGGCAGAGGTGACCGGGGGTGAAAGCCCCCTCCCCATACACGCAGCAAAGCAGGGCAGCACACACCGCCTGCCCCAGCCTGGAGAGCCCCCATGGGCTCTTCCCACCCAGCCTCAAACCTATTCCCAGAGGCTCCAGGCTCTCCCTGGACTGCCTGCAGCTGCCTTTTGCTATAGCAAACTTAAAGATGGCCCCAGGCTCTCCTTCTCAAAGGGCCAGAGCAAGGTGGCCAGGAAAACCAAACCCCTAGACAGGGAGCCTGGGCCCAGGTCCACGGGGCAGATGGGCTGGGTAGGAGAAGCCTATTCTGCATCATGCACCTGACAGGGGAGATAAGGGAGCTACTCACCTTGGGGCCCATCAAACTTGGCTTTTTTAACTGAAAACAGAGAGAAGAAACTGTGTTAGTAGCTAGACCCAGAGACACATGGAAGCACCTTGTCAAGAGCTAACGTCCCCCTTCTCTGCACCTTGCTGGCAAGCTCAGCCCCCTCACACAGCCACTTGCTGGTGAGCTTTGACCTGCCGGGGAACCCCCTGTGCCAGAGCCCAGGGCACGCATTCTTCCCCGCTGCCACCTTCATGTGCACACAAGGCCATTTCTGCTCAGCCTGGAGGGGCAGTTTGGTCAAGGGACAAGTCCATAGTCACAGTGAAAATTCAGAGGTCTGGTCCATCTGCCCTGTCTCAGAAACCCAGACGGTGTGGATGCTCGGGTCTGAATCTCAAAGCCCAGGAACCCCCAGATCGGAGCACCCTAGAACTGGGGCTAGATCCAAACCTTGGCTCCAGAAAATGCCACCGAGGAGAATGACACCTGCTTCCCATTGACAAGCACCACCGGGGAACACACTATCCACTCCCTCCCAACCCCAGGCCCTCTGGTCTCCTGTTAGCCTAACAGATGCTCTCGAATCCAGGGGCCTACATGTTGGTGGGTGTAGGCATGCCTGACCTGCCCAAACCTGGACCTCCTTGAATGTCCGCTTTACATAACCTTGTTACCAGGCTGGGCTGCAACATCAGCCCTCTGCTTGTTGCCCATCCACCCCTAGCACAGGCCCACCCACCCGTCCTAGCACTGGCATTGCCCCAGCTCCACTGCCTTAGTTCCCAGCCATGCAGCTTTTGCCCACAATGCTTTCCACAAACAACTTGACATTACAACTACAAGCGTCTGGCAGTTGTAGAGGAGCAGCCTGGTACAAAGCCCCAGGGTCTTCAAATATTTATCGTGCTCAATTTGGGCATCACGGGGAGGCTTCAGGCTGAGAGAGATTTCAGCTCTGCTTTGGACGTCTCGCTTTGCACGAGCACAGCAGCGGAGCCCTGAAGGGAGCGTGTGGAGTTGGCTGGCGGAGGGGGTGTGTTTGAGTGGGGGTTGATCTCAGAAGGGAATGTCCCACTAGGTCTGTATTTAGCAGGAGCTGAGATCTTGTCATGATACGCAGCGTTGCTGGATGGGATGCCTGAGAATCACTGTTCTCCAAGGGAGCGGAGTAATTAATCAGTCATTCCCTCTCTCCTGTAGCACCTGTCATCCATTGAGATCAACGCACCTAGGAGATGCTAATTAGGCCTTGCAAAACCTGATGAGATGTGCAAGTATTATTACACCCACGACACAGGATGATGATGATGTTCTTACATGGTAGCACCACTAGCAGCAGTTCCCAAATGAAGGGTCATCACCACAAATGAGGTCACACTTATAAGTGTGGACATTGGTGACACTGGCCTACAGGCTCCATTGAGTTGGGAGCTAAAAAAAATGCATATGAAGAGACAGTTCCTGCCCTACAGAGCTTATGAGCTACATAGACCAGAAGGTGAGAGGGAAAACAGAGGTAAAGTGAGGGAAAATGACTTGACCAAGATCACACAGGTAATCGGTGGCAAAGCTAAGCTTGGAACCTGGGTTTCTTGGCTTTATCCACTGGACCACACAGTCTTTCTAAGGCACGGTAGATCTTAGTTACAGCTTTTGGTTTATGGATACATTTTATAGCAGACACATATTAATACACAGGCAGCCTCAACACACACCCACACACCAATAATAACCTGACAACTCCCCTGGATCATATATTGTATCTTTAGCTGACACAATTGATAGTTCACGTGCAGCACATGTCTAGTTAAAAAGTCCCATTTCAAAACAATTTTCCCCTGGCATCAATTCTAGAATTAAATCTCAAGATCAAAGGAAACAGATTCGCCTACATAGTAACAATCCAGAAACCATTTTCTGGATGCTCCTGAACAGCATGTAGCTGTATGTCCTGGGATTTTCTTTTATGTGCATTATGCCTTTATTATACGTAACCTCTATAAATGCTCTAAAATGCTAAAAGTCATTGCTATTGTGTTCTTCCTGCAGATCGTAGTAGGCGAGATGCACCCTGTGCTCTCCTTCTCTTGTGGAGATTTCACTTCTGTCCTTCCTTGTTCTGGTTTTTCCACCTCAGTCTCTCATAGCAATCCATTCAAGACTTGTTCCAAGTTATACCTGGTAGAAATGCTCTTTGCTGTAAAGAAAGTAGGCCTGACACATCCTCCCTGACTGATAGATCAGTGGGCATCCTCACACAATGTGGCTGAGCCCTGCTGCTACCAGTTAGCCTTTCTACTACCAGTCACCATGAGCAGGCTAGCACTGGGATTGGTTTGCTTCTACCACCACTTGCTCTTTTCCATCAACAAGCCTTACAGAGCGCGACTTGTGCTTTCGTATCATGGCTTCCCACAGGATCACACGCTTTCATTGCTCTGATTAGGCACTAAATCCCAGAGGCATTGCATAGGCAGTGAGGATGTGGTGGCAGGGGACTCAGGGGCCAAGTCAGTGCCCAGAGTGTGGCCTGTACTGAAGCCCACACTACTGAGGCTCTGCTGCTATCAGTACTGAAGTGAGCAAGTTCAAAGCTCACTTTGGGATGCCCAGACTGTGTCCTCTGGCTGCAGCAAAGATTGGGCTCTAGTCATAGGTAAATCAGGGGTGACTGAGCTGGGGCTTTGGCTTTGCACTAGTACAGGAAGCTAGATCTATATGGACCAGAGAATATCCCTCTCTGAGGCAGACACACAACATACCTACTCTGGGATAACTTCCTCTGGCTTTGACCGCTCAGTAAATTTACTCTGTAGCAAGGAGCTCTTTCAAGCTAGCTGTCCAGAGTACTCATGAACATGGCATGGAGAGCTGGTCTGCATTGAACAAACAACCACTTCAGAGTGACACTGGCACTGCTAGAGGGCACATGCCACCTACACCAGAGAAACCTGCCTTTGGGCTCCCTCCGAAGGGACCCGACGCCAGAGTTGAGCATTGCCTCTGGAGCTCATGCTCAGGGCTGTGCTCTCACTCCGCTTCTCTGGAGCGGACTGCTAATGCCCAGGACTGAACATGCCGAGTATCTGCTCCCTGTAAGGCAACATCTTTGGCCAAAACTCCCCTGGACTTCAATGGTGCTACTGCCGATTTACACCACAGTGAGAGGCAAAATGGACCTTTTGACAGCAGGCACAGCTCTGGGCACACAAAAGGCATTAGCCCGCTTGGAGATGGAGAACAACTCCCATGGTCTGGGGAGTACTGGCCAAAGCCCCGAGGCTGGGTGCTGGGGAAAACCCTCAGCTAGCAGAGTGGGAAGGGGAACTGGGCTTTTCTGTCTGCGATGTTGTAAATTAGCCCATTTGCACTTGAGAAAGGCCCATCTTGGGGTGGCTCTGCTAATCCAGCGCCATGCTGGCTGCGGGGTCACTAACAGCCAGCAGCCTTTTCTCTGGGGAGGTAGCGCGGCCCCTGGCAAAGCAAAGAGCCTGGTCTGCTGAGTGAAAGGAGTTAGGAAAAGCTCTTATCAGTCTCCAGACAAGAGCACAGCTGCTGGGGTCACGCAGGGGTGGAGCGACAGTGCCGTCCGCGGGAGCCGAGCTTCAAACAAGGACACAGCTTCACTCGCCACTGAAAGGGAAAGGGCAAGGGGTAGCTGGCAGCTGCTGGAGCAGGCCTGGGCAGCCAGAGACGGTCCCAGAGGCTGGGCAGGCACTGAAGGGCTGGAGATTGGCCTCAGGGAGGGGTGGGATGGAGGAGAGGATACAAGCAATGCTTCACAGCCAGCCTGCTGCTGCCTCAGCTGTCACTGCCTGCCCCGTCGTCTCCTGCACCAGGGCCCAAGCTGGCACTCGCCAGTCCCTTTGCTGCAGTCCTCCCCCTGATCCCACTGGCTTCCCAGTGTTTTTATATGCAGGAGACCAAGGTGCAGAGGAAGGGAGTGGCACGTCCAAGCAGCAATGTGGCAGCAGAGCAGGCTGGGAGCAGCCAGGAGCTCTGCTGACTCCCACTCCACGGCATTTGTGAGCCCATGAGGGGCCTGGTTGGTTCAGCTCTGCAGGCGCAGGGAGAGCAGGAGATGGTTTCCGCCTTCTGGCATCTTTATCATGGAGACAAAGCTGCAGGACGCGGCCAGGCAAGGTGAGCATTGTGGTGTGGGAATCTCGGAGCAGAGATCCCTGTGAGCAGCTGAGACCAAGGCCACGTTGAGCCCAAGGCCGTCCTGCTCTCCACACCAGGGAAGCCTGACCCCAAGAGCCTGTCAAATGGGATTCATCTCACCTCAGGGACGCATCACATCTGTTTAGTGGCTGGGTGAGATGGGTCTTGCCTTGACGAGGTCTCGACTCCCTCCCCGCACTGTCTGCTGCTGCGACGGTCTGGAGAAGCTGCGCCCTTCCAAGCAGCATGGAGTAACCCCCAGGACTCGAGCCTAGCAAGCCTCTCACTGGCCCAATGTCATTGACTCCAAGGGAGATGCTCCCAATTCCCTCAAGCCAGGTCAGATCTAGAGGGGTGCCATGCTGCTGTCACCACTTGGATGCCGTGATTGCCAGACACACTCACAGTGAACTCTCTGCCACCACCACACCATCCCGGATCAGCTACTGGGCACATCTGACCCTCAACCTCATATAGTTTAAGGAGGAAGGAGTTCAGCAGCGACCTTGGGGCTCACCCTTAGCTGCGCTGAGCTGGACCCATCCTTCCTGCTGCGGGGTCTGCTCGAGACAGACTAAGACAACCACAGCCTTGCTGCTCCGTGGAGGGGCCTGCCCGCAGGAGAAGTTCGGTTTGGCCAAACCAGGACAAAACGTTTTCAGGGCTTGTGGCAACGTGAAAACAAACCAAAAACTGTTCTTTTAAGTCACCCTGCAATGGTTTGTTCACCTCAAACTAAACCACTCGCTGCCATTGTCAGATGACTGAGCCCTTTGGATCTACCATGACTTTGTTCAAACGTCAGTCTGGACCCAAACCCTTGCCTCCGAGCCCCGTCCATCTGGAGCACTGGCCTGCTCGGGGAGCTTTCCCCCAATTCTCCATTGTTGTAATGATTTGTTGAATTCAACCAGAGCCCGCACGTGGTTTCTGTCACCTTGGAATGGGGCAACTGTCCTGTTTGCGGTTAACATCATGGGGGCCTCCAAGGAGCACCCCATGGCAGGAGCTGAACCCACACCTTCTCACATGGCTGCTGTCATGTCAGCTGTGTCCCCTTTCAACACTGGCTGGCACCGAGGGCTAAGTCACCTTCTCCAGGCAGTGGTTTCTGTTCCTGGAAACCACTGTTCCTGCTTTGATCCGCAGAGATTGTGAATTAGCCTCAGAGACATTACTCTTCCCCTCTGTTAGAGCACAGAAGAAATTCCTTGAGAGACTCTGGGTAACGGCAGAGTTCCCCTCCCAGCTCCACCTTTTTCCATTACTTGGACTCTCTAGTGTGGCTCCTTCGCTGGGGTAAACTACTACAGTCGCTGCAGCAGCACCCATTTACACCCACCAAGACTCTGGCCCATGGGCCATACCACTTCTCTCCCCAACAACCAGCTCTTCCAGCTCCCAGGACTCGAATCTGGGCTCTCAGCTCATTGGGCCAAAGTTCGTCAAAGGCACATTGGTGTAAATCGGGAGTTGCACAGCAGTACAACTGGAGCACAAGGGCAGCCAGATGCCGAGTCTTGCAACTCTGCACAACTAAGAACATTTTTATACCTTTCCTTGCCTCTTTAAAATCCTGGTCTCACACCATTTCTATACCAGTGTGCAATGCCAGTGCAGTGACTCCTAAAGTGCTGGAGTCCCTAGGGCCAGAGGGAGGTCCCATCACCCCATGCAGACCTGCATTGCTCTCTTCTTCAGGGCTCCCTTGGGTGCTCTGCTGTACCCACAGGCAACCAAGTTCCAACCTCCATCCCTCAAGCCATGCTGGCCCAACACCAGCATAAGAACAGGCTCCCAGGGGCAGTGGTGTCCCAGCCAGCATCTCCTGCACTGCTGACTGTCCACAGGCTTTCCCAGCTAGCTTGGGCTTGTCGGGGCAAGCAGGATGAGAATCAGGTCCAGAACATGGCTAGGATTGCTACCTCTCAGAGCCGGGACGAAGCCACTTGCGGGTGGACATGTGGCCCCTGCCCTCTGGCTGTGACAGAGTCACCCCACAGGGGGAAGTGAAGAACGTCCCTGCTGAAAGGAAAAGGGGGCCCTGAGGTGTGCCGAACGCGGTCACAGCTGCTCCAGCAGGTCCTGTAGTCTGTGCTGAGCTCCTTCTGGCCCCCAAACTGGCTAGTTTGAACCCAGGCAGGGTATCTACTCTACTCTGCAGGTGCTGTCTGGAATATCTTGGAGCTGCACCAACAAGGTGCCCCTGGGCACAGTCAGGCTGAGCGAGAGGAGCTCCCGGCAGCCTAGACAAGGGAAGGATCATCAGCCCCCTTTTACAGAAGGATGCTGAGGAGCAGAGAAATTAGAGGCGCAACCTCCCTGCAGAGCCCAGCCAGGAACAGCTGGGTTATGGCTGCAGGACCAGATTTTCAAGACAGGCTCAGGGCTGGATTTTCCAAAGAGCACCAGCATGCTGAGCCACCGGCCACCCCTGGAGCTGGGGATGGGGGCTGTGGGGGGTGGAAACTGGAGGGAGCTGGGCATATCACTCCTGACTCTCAAGCTGCTGCCTTAAGGAAAGCAGCCTACTTTAGTGGACAGCTAAGTTGAGATTCAGGAGACCTGAGCTCTCTTCCCACTGGCTTCCCTCTTTGTGCCTCAGTTTCCCCCTTCTGCAGAATGAGAATCCAGAACTCTTAAATCAACCCATAGATTATGGATAACCACAGGTGCCCCTTTCCCTCCTCTGAGCCTGCCTGGGCTGCTGCATCTGCTTCGCATGCTGCTTGCTGTCAGCTGCCATGGGGAGATCACAGCAAGCAGGGACAGCTTGCAGCCACGGCAGAGCAGCTGGTTTTGGGGGCTCAGGACTGAGGCTGCTCTTTAACTCTTCTGCAAAGCTCTTAAGTCTGTAAGCCCTGTTATGGGTTGATCTGCTGCCAGGGCTCCTTTGGTTTCATATACTCAAGCTGCTCCTGAATTATACACACACCCGAGTTAAAAACCACCCCCTCCCAAGGGGGTTCATCACTGCTCCATTCACCAGGCAGGCTGGGAAACATGCTCCAAGTGCAGCCCCGTGACGAGTCCCTCACCGATTACTCTTCTTAATTGAAGTTTTACCAACCTTTTTAAAGCCAGGCCCCTGGGAAGGCTCCAGAGCCGAGGACCCTGCTACAGAGGGCTGTGCCCCAGAGGCCCTGCAGGGCTCAGCCTTTCTAAATGGCTCAATCCCCTCTTCCCAGGTAGGAGGGATCAGGAGGGGCAGCCTCTGGGGCTGGTCCTGGAGGGAATGATTTGATGGGTTTCACCTGCTCTCCAGGATTCAGCCTATGGAAACCCAGCTGCAGCTGCATCCCTGCCTCCTCAGGCCTTCAGGCTGTTTGGGGTCCCGGGCTCATCCCACCCTATGGTTGTGATGCTCTAGCACAGTGGGTCTCACCCTTTCAAGACTCAAGGTGCCCTCCAGATCTTGAGCAAATTGAGTGGTGCCCCATTTCAGCAACTAATGTACTTATTACAGTGCTCACCTCCTAGCAGAGGGCCCAGCAGTAAGGGTGGAGGAATGGCCAGGAAGGGCTAAGCCTGAGCCCATGCTTATCTTCTCACACCTCATTGCAGCTGTACCTGGGTTGAGAATCACTGCAAGCCCTGAAAGGGTGGGCAGTACTGAGCCATCCCTCCAAATGCATTCCCTGGCTGCTAAAGCCATCCTGGAGCCAGTGCTATGGAGCTGAGGTTTTGCACAAGTTGATTTTTTGCACCAGATCAGCCTCAGGGATCTTGTTAACCCTGGGGACTGGATCCTCTGGGCTGGCTCAGGGCATGCTCACGCAGCTTCAGGTTTTGCAAGTGCACTCATCTCCCGGGGAATGATGCACTTTCGTGGGGCTCCTATCTGGGGAAAAGTCATGAATCCCCTGCCAATGGCACTCTGCACGTCCTTTCATATGTGACAGGCAGCAGGATGCGGGGGACGGAGGATCACAATGATGGCTGACATCAGGAGCATCCCTGAGGTGGTGAGCTCAAACACTCCAGGAGCCAGGAATTGCTGGAAGACCATGGCCTGTGCAAGCAGCCGTTCCACAGCCCCTGGTGTGCACGTGATCTGACATGGGCTTTTGTTACACTGCTACATGCTGTTTTTCTTCTACTGGGAGTCAAGCCTGGTCTAGGGCTGGGAACTGCACAGCCAGCATCCAGGCCATCGCTGCTGGGGCACATGCACAGCCTGAGCCCAAGGTCTGTGAAGCTAAAAACACAAGCCTGGAGCTACTGGGCTGGACAGGCCGCAGACCCCTACAGCTTTAGCTTGCTCTGGCCACAGGAGGGGGACAACGTCCCATGGAAAACTGGACTTATTGCATCCAAAAGCCAGCAGGCAAAGTGGAGATGCACGAATTTGTCACCTGAGGGGGCTGGCTGGGCCTGAAGGGGTCTGCTTTGCCCTCTGCTTGTTTGGCTGCAAAATGGTGGAGGGGCAGACACTTCCCTGGAGGGAGTCTTTGGTTAATAAGGGCTGTGAAATGCAGAGAGCTGCTGGGATCAAAACCTTGGGGGCTGCAGCTTGTTCCTTGAAGTGGGGGTGGTGTTGATGGGCTACAGGGCCTCCGGGAAGGAGGAACTTTCCCAGGGCAGAGCAGAAGCATTGTGCCCCTGGAACAAATGGAGGCAGGGCACCGGCTTCCCTAGGCACTGCCCGGACTGGGCTCAGTGCCTGCTGCAGCACCTGGTTTCAGATGATGAAGTGTCTCTAACTAGGCTTTCCAGCTGGCAGGGGGCAAAATAATGAGCCAGTGCAGGGAGAGGGATTTCTGCTTTTAAAAAGGGGGAGAGAGGGAGAGAAAGTGAGCTGACTATCCTTGAAAGGGACCAAAATAGCCCTCTGCAAAACCAATGGGAATGTCAGTTATGAGACGTGCAGATACTCAGGAGCTCATCATGGGCTGGCACGTGGGAGTGGGGGGCAGGGCAGAGGGAAACTGGCTGCTCCTTAGCCTCCCTCAGCAGGCCCGGGCTGGGCCAGCGATGCCCACCTCCCGGGACCCAGCCATCCCTGTCGGAGGGAAGGACAGATCACCCCTCCCTTGCATTTCCCAACAGATGGGCAGTGGCAGCTGCAGGAAGCGGAGGCCGAGCAGTGTCATTTGCCCCAGCAACCTGATTCAGGAACAGTACCGGATTCAGTCCATTGGGGGTGGAGGTCACACTGGCATTTAGCCTTTCCCTTTAAAGTTGAGGGCATTGCTGCCAGGGAGTGGGGAGAAGAGTCTGTCACCAAAGGGTTGAAAGGAGGCCCATCCCAGGGTGCTGCATGGCCAGCGCAGAGGGCTTAGGCCTGGCACAGCTGCTGGGCCACTGATCAAGAGACCGCCCCAGCGCCAGTGCCAGTGCCAGCTCCTCTCCCCCTTCCCCTCCCACCCCCCACACACAGACCAGGGCCTCATTAATCTAGACAGGGAGATCCTCAGCTGGGAGGAATACCCCAACAGACCCAGCCAAAGCAATGCCCCTACACAGCCCCAGCACAGGCAGCAGGGCCAGGCCACAGGTGGACAGGGCAGCGGACCCATGTCACACCCTGTTGTAGGCAAGCAGCCAGCCCACCCATACACCCTCCTGCTCCCTGCCCAGGATAGACAAGGCCCAGTTAGGAGCATCCCAAGGAAGGCCCCTTGCAAATGGGCCTTGGTCTAATCCATGCCCCAGCTTCATGTGTTGTTTAGTAAAGTGAAAGGCAATAGGGAGGCCGGGCTGTTCTCTGTGTCTGCACCCAGTCAGGGGCTGGCCACACAGTGCGCTGCCCACCAAACAAGGGGGCAGCCCCAGGGGCAGGGTGCCAGTACCTGTGTGCACCTCGCGGGCACTTCCTCACCACACATGGAGCCTTTTTAACACTTATGCATCATCTGCAATTCTCTTCCCCCTGCCCCAGATACTCTGCCATGCGCAGGCCTCAGCATGAAGATGGAGGGGGAGGGAGCTCTCCATAGGCTCAGTGGGTGCTGAGTGCTGTGGAAGGTCTGGCCACTTCCCTCAGGTGCCTACGTGGGAGCTGTGATCATCTGACATCCTGCCGTGTGGCATGGGAGGGTATGCACAAGGACAGGACCTCTGCAAAAGGCCACGCAAAGGCTGGGCCAGGAGGTGGCTACTCTGCTTGTGCCTGAGAATAAGTGCTGGAAAAAGCTAGGAGCGGAGCAGCCCTCTCACATAACCCAATAGCCCGTTGGCTCAGGCACTCACCAAGGGAGCAAAACCCCAGGTTTAAGGCCTTCCACCCAACACAGGCTTGAACCAGCATCCCTCTGACCTCCTAGCATTTCAGGTGTTCAGTCACTTGGGTCCTCTCTTCATGGTCCCTACTGCTCCTGTTGAGAATCATCCCATTGAGAGGTAGGGTTGGAAAGGAAGTCCAACCTCTTAGTAAAACTACCATCAGCCCTGACACAACATAAGACCTAACACCCTGCCCCAGGAAAAGCAGGGGAACCAAGATAGCCAATATCCTGCTTGTGTAAAAGGTTGTTGCATATATGCTCAAGAGATCCCAGGCAGGGGGCCACATCCCCTGCTAGAGACAAAGGCAACCCCTTCCCCCCGCCTAGCCCGTACCAATCTGACCATGGAGAAAATTCCTTCCTGGCCCGAAATATGGTGATTGGACTGACCCTGAGCAGAGAGACAAGACCCTCTAGCCAGGAACCTCCAGGTTTAAGTCCCAGCAGGAGCACTGGTGCAGCCCAGCCACCGTCCCCAGCTGTGGCTGTAGCCAACACCTGATGCCTCTGAGGGAGGCTTAAAAAGAGGGAAGAAAACCCAACTCTGACATATGAGCTCAGTGTGGCTGTGCAGACCTGGCACTTCGCCCACCTGTTGCAGCCCCAGAGCAAGTATCATTAGCTGCATCAGCAAAGACTTTTTTTTCCAAATGAAAAGGGTTTCTGCCCTGAAAGTCTCCCCTTGGCTCATTAAGAGCTAGATAATCAAAGGGAGCCTTTTAAGGACTTTGCTTCCTACTCCTTGGAGGAGAAGTGCAATGGCAAAGAGGAGAATGGAAGCCAAGAGCCCCATTTGGGTGGAGACCTTCTATCAGGGCTGTCGGGTGCTATGGCACCACGCATCAGTGCTGCATGTGCGGGGGTCGGACGAGGACCAGCCTACCCGAGATCTTCCTCTCTCACAGCATATTCTGTGCCGCTCCTTTGAGTACCCCATCCATGGAGCTCTGCCCCCTGGGGTGATGGCCCCTCATTAGGATGCTGCCCCAAATCAGCATCTGCTTTGCAAATCTACTAGCCTCAATCCATGAGATGCAGCAGCTTCCTGCCCATGGGGCCTGGGGCTTCACACCCATGCACTCCTTGGTGGCCAGATTCTGGGGTGGGCTGCCCCCAGAAGCAGGGCCAGGATGTCAGATGATCACTGCTCCCATGTAGGCACCTGAGGGAAATGGCCGGGCTTTCCACTGCACTCAGTGCCCACTGAGCTCGGGGAAAGCCCCCTCCCCCACCACTTTCACTGCTGAAGCCTGGCTCCTTCTCTGAAAAGCTGCCACTTCTCAGAGGTGCCAGAACTGGAAGCTGAGCTTGGGAGCAGCTCCCTGTTCTGCCACAGACTTCCCGTGTGACCCTGGGCAAGGCCCTTTGCCGCTTGGCTCCCCCGTCACAATGTTCCCTGAATCTAACACAGCTTCTTCATGGCACAGACACGAGCCTGCAGCTCTTCCCTTTCCTCTCCAAAGGCAGGAACACACAGAGCTAGTTAGACATTTCCTCAAAAAAAAAAAAAAAAGCAATAAAAGCAGCAAAACCCAGGCTGACAGGAACAAACAATTATGCGAGACATGTGTCTCTCCTGCTCTGTCAGCTTTGCTGATAGGAGATGTCTTGTTGTTCCCCACCTGCAGCTTCTATTAAGTGGTGTGCTGCTGCCTCCATCCTTGCCCCAGTTTTGTTTCTCCGTTGCTTCCCCAGTGCGCATGGCCAGCCCCGGGTTTGTCAGTACATGGCAGCTCCCAGAGAGGGGTGAAAGGCACATTCACAGTGCTAGCCTGGCTTCAGCATTTTCTCTGACCATTTCTTTATGCAAGACTAGATGCAAGATGAGACACAGCCACCTCCTTGGTCTCCAGAGGTGCTGAAACCAGCATGGATCAGGGATTGTCTAACACCAAGCTCCTAGGCTAGAATTTCCAAGGAGGCAAAAGGGCCATTCAAAAATCCCAGCCCTAAATCCATGCCTGGGTAGCTAAATAAATGGCCCATAGTCTACTAAAGCATCACACACCCTTCCACTCCTAAAGGGTTTACTTCCAGTGCATTTGCCTCTAATACAGATTGCACCCCAGTGGGGCAACAGCTCCCAGCAAGCAACGCTCTACATGTGGAGCTGATGGAAAGAAGAGAATTCATTTAGTGCTGGTTGGGTGTGGATCTGAAAGCACCTCACCCATAGGAGTGAAGTAGACATTGCATGGCTCTCAGTGGTGTTATTTTGTAGATGGGGAAACCGAGGCACAGAAAGCTCAGGTGCAGGCCGCAAGTCACTGGCATCATTTCCAGGTGAACCAGCTTCTGGCCTATGTTTGGACCCCCATGTTCACTGTGCTTCCACCTTTCCTAGCAAGACATCACCATCCAGTCACAGAAAGGACTGAGAAAACCCAAAGCCAGGGCAGGCCATGTCTCTTGTTAGGGTGGAGTTCGATGTGGCTCTTTAAATAAAGGTCTGCGCACTCACCAGCCATTTCTGACAATAGAGCAAGGCAGCATTTATTCAGCAATTTCCATACCCGAGAGATACCCCCCTAGTTATTGTCTCTGTTACTGAAGCACTAAGGGTCGCCCCCCAGCTAGGTGCTCGGAGCCAGGGCCCAAGTGTCAGCTCAGCGTGAGAGTCCCTCTCCTCCCCGGCTGAAATCTCTCCGTGTTTTTCCCTCAGTTCCTTCACATGTTTTCACACTGAGGTTTTTGTGCCTTATGCGCTTTAGTTTCCATATGGCACAAAAAAGGGAGGAAAAAAAAAAAGCTGCGAAAAAACAAGCAGTCTCCAGTTTTAATTGTGCGAAGCTGAGCTATATAAAAACCATCGGGTTTTTGTACCATGTCACTCCTGTTGTCTTGTTTCTCTCTCTCTCGCTGTCTCGCTCTCTCCCTTTCTCACACACACTGAATGAGCTGAGCTAGCTGACCAGATGTTTGAAATCCCCCTTCAATTTTTCACCCACCTTTGACACAACCAGCTTTTCTCTGAAACCCCCTTGCTCCAGTTAAAATTTCTAAGGTTGCTTTCACAGGACCCTCACCAAAGGCAAATCCCCTCTGGGAGGAGGAGAGGAAGGCCATTTTAAACCTACTTCCAGCCTGGAACCAGCTGTAATAAATGTTTAGGAATGTGGGTGGGAAAGGCAATGCCAATATCTAATTAACAATAGTGGCTCTGGGAAGAATAACACCCCAAGCGGTGAGTGAAGGCCCTCTCACCCTGGCCTGCTGCCAAACCCAGGCTGTCAATGGGAACGGATGAGCAACAAGGCCCTTGCACTCGTGCGCACACCTCCCTCCAACCCCCCGAGCAATGAATGAGGCAGCCACAGTGGATATGAAATAGCTCATGAAGAACAGGACCTGGTCTGGTCATGCTGGGCTCCCTCGCTAGCTGGAGAGAGCCAGGAGGCTCCCGGCCCCGACTGCATTCCCGTGGTGCTAGCAACACCTGCCGAGCCAGTGCTTCACTGAAGTGTCATTCCTGTGCTCTGCCTTTGCAGACAGCAGGAAATAGGCTGCAATTTAACATGATGCCAGCTACCGTGTCTGGGAGAAGGAGGAGGAGGAGGAGGAGGAGGGGGCTGGCCTGGAATGGTATTCCTTTCCTGAATGTTGTTGTGGACACGGGGCTATTTTAAATGCTTGGGGCTGTACAAAGAGACCTATTTATTCTCCTCCTCCCAATCCTCTTCATAGCCCTGCATGCTATTCCAGGGCCTACAATTAGCAGCTCTGATGGGTTAGATTTGCAGACGATGTCACTGCTGGCAGCACGTTGTTCAGCTCTGAAAATAGGAGCTGACGGTGAAGCAGCAATTTCAGGACCAAGGACAGCCCTCCCCCTCCCTTTCCCAAGGGAGAGCGCTGGGCAAGGAGGGCTCCTCGGGGAGCACCGCAGGGAGCCTGATCCTGCACCCTCTAAGTCCAAGAAGCAGGGGCAAAATGGTTCCCTGGTGGTAAGGGGGCCAGATCCAGCCTGTTATTAAAACAGCAACCGGAAGCAAATCAATCAAAGGCTGTCTGAGGCCTGGCTCCCGTCACTGCAGGACCTGGGGCCTCTGCAGCCAGGATGGCTTCAGCCCAGAGGTTGTGCAGCATTTGCCTCATTTCACAGGCAGGGGATGAAGCATGGGGCAGACCCAGAGCACACTGCGGGGTCCCAGGTCTCCCAAGTCCCAGTCTTAGGACAGCAACCAGCTTTCCCCTGCCCTTGGCAATGCCCCTGCGAGCAGGCAGCCAGCCATCCCCCACGTCTCAGACCCCTGCTCTCATCTCCATGATGTGCCCTGCACCCCATGACGTGCCTGCAGTTCTCCTGATTGCAGCCCCACCTTAGCCCACCCCCAAGCTGCTCCCATATTGCATTGCAAGGGCTGCCCAGGGAGAGCCAAACGGCCTTGCTCATGTGGCTGGTACTCACTGGATGTAAGGGCCACAGGCAGGACCTGCCCACACCTCTCTTCTTGGTGCAGCACTGAGGCTGCTCCCAGCACTGCCTGACATGCCAGAGCCCGTTGCAGCAGAGCTGGACATGGGAGCTGCTGCAGCCCCAGAGTGGGGCTGATACTAGGTTGGTTGCCCAGATACCTGCAGTGCCTTGGCAGTCAAAGCAGGGCCCCTGTTACTAGATGGAGAAACTGAGGCACTGGGCAAGGCTGAGCATGAACTGGTGCATCCAAGAAGCAGCTGTGGAGAGCCAAGGCCTCCCAGCGCCAGACCCATGCAGCCGACCTTGCCACCCACATGGCCAGTTTGTCTCCCTGCCCATATTGCCACCTCTCTGCTGCAGTCTGTGCCCTGTTGGGCCCAGTAGAAACCCTCTAGATGTGCCTCTTTTCCAGCTCTGCCTTGCCACCCACTCCCCCACTCCGGCTACCTGGCGGGAAGCTTTGGCTCCTCTCCTGCTTTCCACACCCCCCATGCATGGCTCCTCCCTGCACTGGGTATTTTTAGCCACTGCCACAGCACCTTTGCTGGGTTGGTGAGCGCTGGTGCCATGCAGCACCCAGGCACATGAGAAAGGGGCTTTGAATAGCAGTGAGCACAATGGGGAATGGGAAGGGGGTGAGACCTGCAAGCCCAGTGCTGCGGGGCCCAGTCGGCTCCATGCAGCCCCTGCCCAGTGCTCAGCACTGCCAGTATGGGGTGCCAGGGGCTGCACAGAGGAGGGGGTGGGCCTGCCTGGAGAACCTGAGAGATGGAATGGGATGGAGTGAGGCCAACTCTGCCTGGGTCCCACCGGGGTCAAATCCATCTATTGCTCTTCTTGATTTACATCAGGGCAGCAGAGAAGCAGGCCCACAGAGCCTCACCCAGACCAAGCCAGGGAACCTGATTTCCATCTCCTCTGGCTGCACTGGCAATTCCAGACGTGGCACGCCTGCCCACACCGCCCCCTCCCGCCACCCCCAGCCAACGCCTCCGCTGTTATTTCTTTCACCCCTGCTGGCTCCCCTCCCCCGCCTGCTGCTTGGTATTCACCACGTGTTGCAGCCGGAGCCGGCGAAGAAGCTCCACGACAGCACTTTTCATTCATCTGGTTCTGTGCATCATTCATGCAGAGAGCACCGAGCACCTGCCACGCTGGAGCAGGGGGAGTGACACTGCCAGGATCCAGGGGGCTGGGGAGACAGCTCTGTGCATCCTCAGCCCCGCTCCCACCCACAGGCTGGGGAGCTCCCTTCTGGAGCTTTGCCCTCCATGCCGCACCTTGCAAAACTGCAAGGAGACAAAGGGAGCAGCCTGGACTGGGGCTGGGCAGGAGGGGAGGGGAGGGGAGGGGAGGGAGTAAGGAGCCAAGGCTGGCCCTAGCTGCAGCAGTGAGCTGCTGCATTTTGGGATGAGTCACAACACACACACACACACACACACACACACACACACACACACACACACACACACACACGCTCCGGATGCCTGAGATGGGGAGCAGAGACCATCCCTGGCCAAGGGGAACACAGCACATGGCTCCCCAGTGGGGTCTTCTCCCCAGCCCCGCTCCCCAGCCCAACTGCTCAAATTACCACCACAAGAGCCTGGCTGGGAGCCCCCAGATCTGCTGCCAGGCACGGTGCCACCTGATCAAGCAGCTCCATGCCAGACGGGGGTCCTTCATGCTTGGGGTGCGCCTGCCACTAGCTTTGGTCTGGGACACGACCCCTCCCAGAGTCAGGGCAGCTCCTCCTGGATGCTGGCACCTGCTAGTACAAACTGGAAGCCCCGGTTTTGTCCACACAGGGTCTGGCTCTGCTCAGGATCCCAGATCCAGCAGGCTCCAGCCTCCCCTGGCAGCAGTGGTAGAGGTGACCACGGTACCCAGGAGAGCTAAGCAGCCATTTCAGTCCTGCCAGGTCTCTGGAGACCTTGGCACAGCCCCCCTCTCCCCTCCTCCCCAAGCTTAGGGGGTACAGGGAAGGCTCAGGGAGGAGCAGAGGCCTGGTTTGACCCTGCTCTGACCCCCATCTACTGCAGGATGCTGTGCCAGGTGCTGTACAAACACAGAGCAAACATGGGCTGGGCTCTAAAATGAAGGGGAATAGCTCAGCTTTCACTGGAGACCACCTCAGAGAAACTTCAGGACCCACCAGATACTGCTGGAAGGGAGAGGAAGAAAAAGAACATGCAGCTAGATCTGACTTTACATGCTCCCACAAGATGCGTGAGGTTGGCAATAGCCCAGGGGTCATGCAATACTGCCCAGTTAAATACAGCGCTGGGTGCAATTAAGCTGTGCCAGCTTCAGGCCAAAGCTCATTGATTCTATTATGTCCCCTGAAACCTGCCCTCAGCAGGACACAAGGTGCAGGGGGGCACACTCTGTGGCAAGGCTGTGGGTAAGGAACTGTTTTAATAAGCAGGGGATTTGATGCCATGGTCACACCAGGTCTGCTCAGGCTGTGCCCATCTACACACACACACACGTGCATGCACACACATGCACAGTCCTCCTCTGCTGCACTCCCATGGCAAATACTGGATTTCATGCCTAGCTTGACAGGTGACTAGTAAGATTTTAGGTCTCCTCTGAAATGCAGCTCAAGGCTGAGTCCCACAGCTGGAAGCAGGGGGCTAAATGGCATTGATTAACCACTGGACTCTGTAACACACATGAAGGGGAAGTCTGGGCCATGCTTAGCAGCCAAGCACTGTGCCATCCCTGGCTAATGAATCCATCCTGCACTCCAGAGGCCTGGTGGAGGAAGGAAAGGGGACAGGTCAGGGTCTCTCCTGAGAGACCCAGCCCTGCCTCAGCACAGCTGGAGAACCAGGCAGCAGTGTCCCTCCCCCCTAAAACTGGCTCTCTACTCCCAAGCTCCCCCCCCCCATCCTGTCTGGGGCAGGAAAGGGTCATACTAGCTCCATGAGTTGCATCCTACCGCTGCATTTGCACAGGGCTGATGCTAAGCACTTGCTGGGGTGAAGATCTCCAGAGGTACTATGTGAGGGTAAGGGCACCTGCTCATGCTGCTCCCTCCTGGGGCCTCAGCTCCTCACCCCAGGCAGCCAAAGACCTTCTGGGGATGGGGCAAAGACTCCACCTTTGAAAGGAGCTACCTTAGATCTTGAGCTAGAAAAATCTCCTTGATTCATAGTGGTGAAATCCCAGTAGGTCACCATCTGGGTATCTCTAAGTGTCTTCACATTCCCCTGATGTCAACCAGTTGGGTCCTCAGTGCAGGGCAGAGCAGCCTAAAGGATGCTCTATTTTGTCTCAGCTCCCAAGCATTCGCAGGGACCACTCCAGCAGCTGGACACCCAGTAGAGGCTGGCAGCCCCAGCCCCAGCCAAGCCCAATGCCATGAGAACACAGCCCATAGCAGTAAGGGAGGTTCTTATGGGGCTACAAGCAGCCAGAGGCTCTCACAAGCAGGGGCTCTGCTAGCCCACTATGCCCACTGGCTCTCACACTGCTTTGCCCTGGAGCCTACTTTTCCCAGGGCAAGGGCCTCTGCCAGGGCCAGGTGAGCAAGACAGAGACACTTGCAAAGCAGGGAAGCAGCAAGTGCCAGGGCTTCCCATTGACTGTGTGAGTCTGCACTGGCCCAGCAGAGCAGGGTGAATGCAAACAGCCCTTAATGATGCAATGTCCCCCAGATGTATAAAGTACTCACAGCGCCGGGCCTAGATGGAGCACCAGCCTGGCCCCCAGAGCCCCTCAGTGCTGGTTGGCTTTCCCTTTGGCTGGTCCATCGGCTCTGCTTTGCATGCCCCAGTTCAAGTCCAGGGATGGCAAGGGGATTATTCCTGGTTTATCTGTGGCAGAGGAGGGAGGCGCAGGTACACTGGGTCCCTTTCCCTGTGCATGAATGCTGCTGTTTTTGGCCCAGCACCACCCAAAGGCAGAGAGCAAACTGTCACATCAGCTGCTGGTGCCTGATATCAGAGCAGATGGCTCAGCACCACTCTGCTGGTGACAGCCACATGCACCGGCATGTGAAGGAGAGACCATGTCGCCTAGTGTCCCCAGCCCAGCCAGAGCCAGGCTGAAAGCAGTGCTTTCTGCACCAGTAGAGCTCCAAGGGCATGACTGAGGGGTCAGCACCACTAGCCCCATGTATTAGATGGGGAAACTGAGGCAGGGAGTGGCAAAACAATCTGCATGTGGGCAGCCAGAAGGCTGGGGCAGAACCAGGAGGAGAGCACACATCTGAGCCTGCTGCTGCATCCACCAGCCAGCACCGCCCACTCAGAACAGCGGCCTTCTCCCCTCCTTACCCCTCGTGGGTGCCCTCCAGGTTGCAGCTGAACCCTGCGGGTGGGTGAGGATGCATTGCCCTCGGCACAGTGGTGCGGGCACCTGTCTGCTGCTCAGGGCATGCAGACCTCAGCATCTGTCAGCCCTATGAGCCATGCAGAAGTGAGTGGCTCTGCCCACATATCTGGTGGTGCCTAGCTGCTCTTCCCTCTCCCAGCACTGGTCCAGGTTGCATTTTCTGGGCAGAACCCCTGCCTCCACCCCACTTCCCAAAGTCTTCTCCCTCCCTGACTGCTCTGGCTCCATCACAGCATCCAAATTCCACAAGCAACTGGGTCCCAGCACAGCCCAGCTCCATGGTCCGCCTAGTCTCTGGGGCAGCACGCAGGCAGCAGCTGCTAGCTGGGGGCACAGTGCCATGGCTGACACCCTCTGTGCTACAACCGAGCACCTCCTGCCTCTCTGGGCAGCAGGCTGGTGACAGGCACTCTGAGAGACGTCCAAGGGCTGCCAGGCAGCCTGCCCAATGCCTGGCCCCAAACCTTGCTCCCTGGGGAGCTTGTTAGAGAATGGTTAATGAGCTAGGCAGAAATAACTCTGGGCAGGGCACACACTGTGCTCTTTGGAGGCTCCATGCAGCTGCCTACTGACCCCAGGCAAGAGCACAGGGCTCCCCCCAGTGAGCTGAAAGAATCAAAGGGATGGCAATGGCCATGGGCCCTTACCTCTATGCTCTTGTGCTGTGCTAAGCCTCGCCAATGACCCCCGGGCAGTAGGCAGCCAGCAGTAACAGCCCTGAGGATCAAAGGGGCTGTGTTTGAACCATGTTGTTCTCCCTGGATCAGCCACCTGGGAGGACTAGCTTGCAGCAGGACAGGAGCAAGCACTATGGGGAGGCCTCCTCTAGCTTTGTTGGACTGAGCTGGGCAGGCACTGGCTACAATGGATGTGCTGGCAGCTCGGCAGTCCTAGGGCCATGATGGGGGGAGCACTGCGAGGAGGCAGGGGGCTGGCCAGTCACTGAGTGACAGAGGCTGTGGATTTCAATAGCAGCTTGGGGCTGGTTTGATCCTGCGGCTTCACAGACCAGGCGTTGCTCCAGGACTCAGAGGCCCGGGCACTGTGTCTGCTCTGCCCTGCCTCGCAATGGCCTTGGGCACATCACTTCCCCTCCCATCTGGTGGGGAGTTCACCAGCTTACAGGGCCACTCATGAGGAGATGCCTGTGCAGCACTCAGCACAGCAGGCCCCTGTTCCTGTTGCAGCCTGTAGACGCTGCCACGATAGAAGCTGCCCTTTGCTGTAGCTGGCAGGGGTCCAGGTGCGTGGCTGCTACTGGGTGTGATACCAGCACTGTGACACCAGCTGCTGGGAACTTTGAGCACAAAATGAAGCTGGTTCAGATGCAAATCTCATGGCTATAGCATAGCCCATCCCTCCATGCTCCACCTACAGCTGGACAGCAGCTACCGCCGGGGCTGAGTAGCAGGGATACAATTAAATTGGTATTGGATCTGGACAGCCCGACTCATTATCACCCACAACATAGCACTGGGTGGGTGCTCAGAGCTCTTCCAGATAAAAGCTCTTTCTCTTGCTGGGAGGGAGCTTGCATTCCTGTATTGGAGATGGGGAAGCTGAGGCACAGGGCAGGGAAGTGAGTTACCTGCATTAGACCAGCATCAGCTGAGCCTGCAGCTTAGGCAGATATGGTGGATGTGCATGTGTTGGCAGGGGGGTGGGGGTGATATTAGGTTCTCTCTCTGCTCTGTAGACCCCTGCAAGACACTGAGAGCAATCCTGGCCATGCCCCAGACCTGTTCCTTTTACAGAGGTCTGTGCTCTGAGGACTGATTCTGTCCACTTCCAGGCCACTTTATGGTAACAGAGCACATGAAGCAACCTGAGCATAGCTGGGAGAAGGGCAGTGCTAGCTGTGATACAGTTAGCTGTAGTGCAGTGGGGCCAAGGAGACCTCAGCATGACCCAGGACCCCCTCTGCATGGCGCTGTACAAACACAGAGCACCAAGATGGGCAGAGTCCAAGCAGGATGTCAGTGGAGCCATGCTAACTTGCAGGCCTGGGCTGATCCCCACTAGGGAGACAGCTCCCACCTGGTGCAGGGGATGGCGGAGGTGCCCCCTCAGATTCCTTTCCCCAATGATTTCCCATGTGCTCTCCTGCTGTTTCTCTGCTGGACTCAGATGTGGGATCATTTTCCTTTAGAAAACATGGCTCCAAGCTCTGATCCTGCAGAGACAGAGCTCATGACAGCTGCTGGCTCCTCTACCAGTGCCATGAACTCACCTGTGAGCCAGTGCCAGTCCCACAACAGCAATGCGGGGATGGTTCTCTGGCCTTGCAGATGCTCTGGGACCCTCCACCTTGGCCCCCCTGAAAGCTTGACTCCAGCAGAGGCAAGCCCAGCCTCCTTCCTCTTCCTCAGAGCCCCAGGGCCTGGCACCAGCTTTTGTGCTTCTCCTATGCTTTGCTCACCATGTGCTCTGGGTCCCCAGGGGGGAGCGTGGACATGGCAGGGAAGGGGGCTGATAATTATTCTATTAAAAAGAGGGTAAATCCTTTTAGTGAAGGAAATCAATGCAGGGCAAAGGCAGATTGGGAGGGCCTGGTGCAGCCTTGGCCATTGGTTCTGGCTGAGGGGGAGCTGAAGCAGGTGGAGCACTAAATCATGCAGGTGCTTAACTGAGTTAAATAAACTGGGGAGCTCAAAGGAGGCTGGGCCCTGCCTTGGCTGCTGCTCCCAGACCCGACCCTCCTCCCCACAAAGGAGCACAGCACTCACAGTGAGGAGCACTCCAGGATGTGGGCTTCGTACCGGGCAGTGTGGACACTGCTCCCTGAGCTGCTGGATGGGAGGGTCCCTTTGGAGGGGGAGGTTGGAGGCACATAAAAGATGCCTGAAGCCCGGGTCTGCCAGAGCAGCTGCATCCACCTGGAACCCAGGGACCATCTGACCCAAAGATGAACCAGCGCTGCTAGAGCTCACTTGCCCAGGAAGACGGGATTGAGAACAACCAGGGTCAGCCAGCATGTGAGCCGCGAGCTGTCTGCTCTGCCCATAATGTTTCCCTGGCATGAGCTGGATTTTCTACCTGCTCAGAGAAGCTACAGACAGCCAGGCTCTTGCTCTCTTGCTGAGCTCAGAATATCTTAAAGCATGCAAGTGCCACAGCAAGGGTGCCCAGCCCTCCTCATAAGAATGGTGGGCTCAAACTTGCAACCCTTGAGCATGCTTTACTGCGGGCAGCGAGAGCCTGGCCAGAACCAAGCAATGAGGCAGGGCCTGGCTCTCCTCCCCCTCTGGTGTAAATCAGAAGTAACTGCAGAAGCAGGATCTTCAGGACACGTTTATGTAGTGAATCAACCTGTCATTGCACACTTAGCCCTGCCTGTGTGCAAGCCCCCTGCTCAGACCGCGAAGGCCAAACAAAGCCCATTCAGCTACACAGATGGCTCCCAGCAGATGCTGCTACCTCTGGTATTCTGTGCTCTCCAAAGCAGCAAGCACTGGGTGGATCCTCCAGTGCTGGGCACCCCATGGCATCAGAGACCCCAGAGCAAAGTGCTGCCACAGCAAAGGGCAGAGTTTGATTCTCCGCTGTGCACAGGTGCTGTCGATAACACCCAGTGGGGACAGGGCTGACACCCTGGAGTGAGCAAGGCACAGCATGGAGCTCAGTTCACTGGGAGGCAGGGAGCAGCTAGGCGTAGGCTCTTTGCTGTGACATATCGCATCGCCCTGCCTGCACACTGGGGAAGCCTTTCCCTTGCCGGCCGCCTGCTCCACTCGGCATATTCTGAAATGTCAGCTGGCAAAGTGGTTTCTACTGCCACGGAGCTTGTAGTTTCTTTGGGGAAACACCCCTCATGCTCCCCCCGGTCCATCTTCTCCCCAACATCTCATGCTCTTCTGCTACGTTAAGGTTGAGCATTTAATTGAGCAACTTGAACTGAAGTGTCCTGTAAGGAAAACTTGGAACCAGAGGCATGGGCAGAGATGGGGGTGAGGAGGGTGGGGGGTCATGTTGTGTGCCAGAGGGTCTTACCTGACCCTGACTGCCGCTGCCTCAGGGCTGGCTTCCTGCACCCTGCCCGGCTGCTAGTGCAGCTGCAACTGCCGGACAGGTTTCCCCCAGGCTGCTATTCTAGCCCTCTCCCCCACACAATCAGTGCCCAGGGCTGGTGCATGGCTCCCCCACCCCTGATTATGCCGCTGCTTTGAACAAACAGGTGGCAGTGTCCCAGCATCACAGACACTTCAGTAAGATGCTTGGCGACATCAGAAAACCCAGCAGTGCCCAAGTTGCCTATTTATAGAATTGGTGGAAGTGAGAAATGGCAGGGATGGCTCTTCCCCGACGCAGGATCCATCACCAGCACTGCCACTGGCTGAGGCTGATTCCCCTCCCCAGTGCTAGCATTAGTCCTGCTCTTGTGCCATGGGGACCCTGCTGACTTGGGTGTTCAGGTGAGCCTGCAGGATAGGACAGCGGCCACCATGGGCAGATACTTGTTGCATTTCATAGTTGGCCTCATTTCCTCAGCACCTGGCTTGGCTGCTCTTAATTCTCTTGAGTGGCAGGATGCTGAGCAAGTCCCCTCATGGGCTGGGCTGGATTGCTCACCAAGGAGGCACTGATCGGAGGTGGACGCCCATTGTGCTGGGCCCAGCAGGAGCTCTGTGCTTTGGGTGTGAGGACAGGAGGGACCTGGGGTCCTTGTATGAACTTCTGCACAGAAAGGAACATATCCCTGTCTGGGAAAAGGGACCAGGCTCTCTGTGGCATTTGTCTCGGCGGTTTCTCACAGCTGGAAATGCCTGGGGCTAGACCTGGCTTTCCTTTGAGCACTGGCAAGGAGATGCATCTCTGCTGCATGTCTGCATGGGTTCTGGGTGCTCCTGCATGAATAGTCTCCCCCCCCCCTGCTAATTTGTACTGGGGAAAGGGTCCAGTTACACCCCCAAAGTCCATTGTCTCAATGAGCGGGATGGAAAAGCAGAGCCCGGCGTGACCAGGCTGTGACCCTCTTGCCTGGCAGCAAACCTGGACCCCACAGAAGGGCAGTCCCCCACGGGGCTCATTGGAGGCTGCACCTTAGTGTGGCAGGCGCTGGGCAGCATGGACCCGAGAGGATCCTGCGCTGGGGAGGGGGCTCACTCAGGTGCTTGGCACTACCTGCAGGTGCTGATGTGCAGACCAGCCAGGGCGAGGGGCTACTGGGAGCCGCCCAAAGGCTTCAAGCCTCGTGTGCCAAGGACAGACTCGGGGACTACCCCGACACGTTGCGGGGCTGCGGGCACCACGACTGCAGGGGGGCCGCCCACGCCCAGGCGGCGGCAGAGGTTGGGGGCGCCCCTTGGTGCAGCCCCCGCCCCGCGAGTGGCCGGGAGGGGCGGGGCCGCTCGCCGGGCTCGAACCCGCCGCGCCGGAGCGCTTCATTCATAAAGAGCCGGCAGCGCGGGCACGGCCA